>NC_056625.2:105059785-105380618 GCF_002870075.4 Lactuca sativa | reverse complement strand
GAGAAGCCCTACGCTTCTAGCAACTCGTCGCAGCCCCGAGGCTTCCTCATGCCTGAGTTGCAGCCCATGAACCCTAATCACGAATGATCTGAAACAAGATGTTACATTCTTCTTCATGCCTCCACCATGGATCTCAATTTCCTGCTCAAATCACTAATCTCTAGGGATGAGTTGAAAATCCAGAAAACCAAGAGAAAATCAAACGGATCACTTCGCCAATCTCTACAACCCAAAGTCTTCTGCTACACCACTTCTTTTGCTCCGGCCATATCCTTTGCACCCTTCACCACCATCAAGGGCTTTATTGAGAGTAGATGAAACTATGTGCAAGGACAAGGTTTGAAAACTCAAACCTTAAATTAATCTTTAAGATCAATGTCTACTATTAAATAGACGTTCCAGTCGAATCTGGTAATTAATACCAGTTAGGACTTGAATGAAATATCAACAGAGGAAACAGTCTGAGGAGAGTTATTCCTTGTGGGACAAGTATCAACATATATTTTTGGAATGTGACAGGCAACTTTGTTTTGAACTACCAAGCTAGGAGGAATGGATGGCCTTTTAAGAATCTTAATAGGCGCAAATGTGTTATGGTTCCTAGTGGTCGAGCTTATTGCCGAAGATACTTTCTTTTTGGAATTCTCAATGAACCTAGAGTCATGTCTTGACCTAATTTCCTTTTTGAGGGAATTTTTGGATTCTATCTTAGGATCAACGGCATCTCTCCTATTTAACAAAGGTTTCTTCCTTGAGTTAGACGATGACTTGGAAGTTTGGCTAGCATATGGGTTTTTAAACTTGGGTTTAATTGACACTAAGGTGGTTTTTGAAATCACTTGAGAATCAGAAACACAAGAATCAGATGAATATTCTACTACGATTTCTTCTTCAACGTCACTATCAAAAGATGCCCATCCAAAATCTGATTTATCCGAGTCAGGTCCAGTTGTCTCCGGAATAATTTCTTAAGCAACACAATTGTGAGGAGGACTGTGGTTTGGATTTTAAACTATAGTATTGGGGTATCAAAGGCGAAAGAGGCATGGAATTAGGACATTTTATAACTATTTTTTGAAACTCAGGAATCAGGGATGAGAATCGGTCCAAAGTCTCAGGAAGGGGTGACAATGGAGAGGCAGGGGTATCCAAATGTGTATGGTTCGGAATATCTCCCATAAAAGTTAAATTTTGTAAATCCTTCAAGGTACGAGCAATAGGTTTTGGAAACTCACTTCCGAGACCAGGTGCTTTAGACCAAGGATGACGAAAATTATGAGTCATCTGTTCATTTGCTTTAAGAATGTCTATGGAATTACGTAAAGCATCTATTTTGGCATTGAGACGTTTGTTATCAGAAATTAAAACATTTCTTTCAGAATAATTGATTTCACATCTGTCCTTTAGAATGATACATTCATCTTTTGACATTACAAGTTCATGTACTAAAGACTCTATCTTAAGCTTCTTATCCTCGAAACGTAATCTAAGACGACTTAGTTCACTCTCCATCTTATCATTAGCTTCAATCGCAAACTCATAGGCTTTATAAATGATGTTCATATCTAATTGGATTTGGGTTAGATATGGTTCACAAAGAGATAAATCAAAATTATTATCAGTAATCATAGATTTTACCTATTGAACGATGTTTCTTCCGGGTGGGTCGTTTATTGCCATGTAACAGTAGTTTGATTCAACATCATCATAATCTTCCTCTGATCTAAATGACCAATAGCCTTCATCACATTATATTGTTTGTCTTGCCATCTGACACGTGTTTCTACTGGTATTCACGCCATCTTCCTCACCAGATGACCAATATCCTTCCACATCTCTCGACACAGTGATAACAAATGCTTTTTCACTTGAAGCCATTTGTTGAGCCCGACATGCATAGTGTTCAGAGTCCTTGATCTTGGGTTTTTGTGGTGCTTCAGCCAAGCAGTCTTTGGCATAGTGATTTTCATGACCACACTAGTGACAAATGATCTTTGGTTTTTCTGACTTCGGAGTCTCTCGAGATTTTGAAGTATGGTTTGGTGTAGAGATGTTGGGTTTATAAGCATGTGGATTTTCTGATGGTTTAGGAAATGGTTGGGGATTTCTTTGATGAGGAGATTGGAAATGGTTGTGATATGGTTTGTGAGTAGGATTGATGGGACACTTATATTTCATGAAAAGTAAAGCAATCTCTTCTTGAAAGCGTAGTTCGGAGTCTATTGCTTCAAGGTCGAGGTCTCCATCAAACTGATAGTTTCAACTGGTAGAAGCAAGTAAAGTTGGTGGAGAGGTTTGAACGGATGGGATAGTTAGTGTAACAACCCAAATTTTCGACAATATTTTTTTCATTTTTAATTAATAAACATACTTGCATAACCATAAATTTCATCACAATTGTTTTCAAATCCGCCTTTATTACATTTTCTTTAAAACATCAGAGTGTCCCAAAAGGTAGTAATAAAAGAGAGATAGGTGAACGCCACACCATCACGCCTTGCCCTTGCCCTTGGGCTCGAATTTACCTGAAACACATCCACAAACGGTAAGCTTGAAAGCTTAGTGAGTTCCCCAGGGCACACCCACACATAAGCACAAAGTATCTCATACATGCTAATCGGCCATACCAACATATAAACCATACAAACAAACACATAGGGAAGCCATGGAAACCCTCCAGGGTCTTACTCCGGGTGCCATAGGAACCCCCTCATGGTCTTAGCCCAATGCCTCGGGAACCCCCTGAGGTCTTCGACCTAGGACGCCAAGGAAACCCTCCCAGGTCTTATACCTAAGTGCCCTGGGAACCCCCCCGAGGTCTTCCATACCAACATCATCACAAAACACATAGTTTCACAGAATGGCTAACATGTAACACATCTCATATAATGGGTCGGCCTTGGTGCCTTAGACCCATGGGTATGGTGAGGAGATTCACCTCCGTTTGCCGAAACCAAAGCTGCTCTCCTAATAATCCGGAATCTCGCAGGCTGGATAATAATATTAAATAATATTAGATCCTTAAATTAGTCAAGAGGGAAAGACCCAAGCCCCAACCCTAATCATGCGGCCCAATTAATCTTTCTTTGAAAATGGGCCCAAACTCAAAGTCCAAAATCACTAATGGGCCTCTTGGCCCAATAAGGCCCTCCCAAAAGTCCATGACCCAAATCCAAAGATATAGCCCATATTTCACAGAATGCAGTCAGCCCAAATACCAAGTTGAGGCCCAAAAGTCGCCAGCCCCAAAACAGGAACGACCCAATCTGTTTTGCGTACGCTCAGCGTACTTCTTTGGTACGCGCCGCTTACTGGGCTCCCAAAGGCTACGTGTAGCGTACACTGAGTACGCTCGGCGTTCGCCTGAGTTAAGCATTTTCCCCGTTAAGTGCTTAATATCCCATTCTTTTACGTCCAAAAGCTAGATCTGAGTTCTTTAACACGTCGTAAGGCATAAAGTTGCTAACTTTATGTCGTTGCATGTTCCTTATACCTCCAAAACCATCATCAATACCTTCCCAAGGTCTTTAAGTCATGCTCAAGGTCAAGACTACCACCAAGATACTATTTTAATGCTTCTAGATGTCTTAAGGACCCCAGATCTGACTTGTTAATCAAAAGGGGATGACCAAGCCAACAAATGAGGTCCAAGGCTCATCAAAGGTACCAAATACAGAAACCCTAGCAAGATCTAAAGAAATAAGAGGAAAGATGCAAGCTTTTTACCTCCAAAAGCTTTGAAAGATGATTATGATGCAAGATCCAGAGGCACCCACTTGATCCAAGCTTTCTTCACCAACTCCTCCTCTTGAAATGGGCACTAAAGACCACACATACACACTTATAAGGCTCAAGGATGCTCTCTCAAGGTTTCCAGAGGTGTAATAATGGTTAAGGGCAATGGAGGCTCTCTAGGGTTCACTCCAAGGAGCTTAAAGTCGTTTATATAGGCCTCATGCCGAGAATTAGGGTTTTGCTTCTCTGGCGTGTATGCCCCGCATAGCTCATGGTACGCCCAACGTACCCCAAAACACCCGCGACCAGAAAGGGGCGTAGTACGCTAAGCGTCCACTTATGTACGCCCAGCGTACTAAGGGACCATTTATGCCAAAAATTCTTATTCAAAGGTTCCAAGACATACCTCTATTTTTCTCGGATGTAACAGTTGGGATAACAGCTTTGAAAGGGTCCGAAATAGAAGGGCTCGAGACATGAGGATTGAAGGAGATAACAAGAGCAAGAGGACCTCATGAGAGTTCTCTTATGGTTTGTGTAACATTTGATTTATGGCCTTGAAGTTCATCAAACAGCTAGTAAAGCTTTAACTTCTTCATAGATCCATTACTTTGAAGAGACGATTTTACATTTCCCCATGCTTTATCATGACTATTGATAAACTTGAGATTTTATTCAAGTGGAGTTTGGACAATCCCATGATCTGTCATGTTGTTGACGATGATTCGGTATCTGCTAGAGGCCGAGGCAACTGATTCAGCGGGAGTTGTGATGAAAGTATCTAACGTGTTGAAAACGGAAGTCAAACGCTTATCCTTCATGTTTTCTGATCCTTCAAATAGGTTTTGGAGTGTGTCCCAAATCTCTTTAGCAGATTTACACAACTTAATGTGCTCAGAGAGAGAAGGAGTAACACGAAACACCATTTCGGAAAAAGAAATTTGATTTGCATGCAATTTCTCAATGCCATCAGTGGTGAGAGGTGATTGACGTTGTTCTTCCTGTCCCATGAGAGTTGCAACAACATCTCTTACATTTTGTCTAACGGGAACAAGTGGCCTTCTTTTACAGATCTCCATATAGCTTCACCTTTTTCTTTACCAAGTAAAAACATTTCCATTCTGACTTTCTAGTTATCATACTCTTCAACAACTAGCAATGGGGCACGAGAAGGGGAACCCACGCTATTTTCTATTTACACTGAATACATTTTTTGAGAATTAGGAGCAGCCATTGATGTTAAGATATTAAAGAAGAAGCGTTATATAGAAGAACTTTTATCCTGAACACAGAAACGATCGAAATACCAAGGTAATTCCAAAAAACTACTTTTTATCTAAAATGTTAGGTGGTTTTTTTTTTATCAATGATAACATTACTATAGTGATAAATAGTTAAGCTACTTCTTTCACATGATGGTATATGCTTCTTTATCAATGACACCATTTCTATATTAACATTGGTTGTTCGATGTTATTCCGTTACCCTATCTAATAAATAGTCTGATGATTATAATTTTGTTTCTGATTGTATGCTCTACATTATAGTAAGAATGAATGATTACTCTAGGATGCATAGAGAAGAAGCAGTATATTTCATAAGGAAAAATTTGTTAAATATCCTATTTCAAAAAAAAAGTGTCCATCTTTATACATGACAATCTAAATAGATTATCGAGTAAGTTACCATCCATATTCTTCAACAAAAGTTAAGGGTTCAGTGCAGATATTTGATTTTTTTTTGCATGTGTGCTCCTTAAAGAATAATTCTTCTACATGTGAAAGTAAGGATATACGTGGACAAGGTTTGAAAACTCAAACCTTGAATTAGGTTAAGATAAATGTCTGCTAATAATAAAGATCTAGTCAACTCTGGTCAACTAGTCTTGTCTTAGAATAAAGAAGTTTAACAAAGTACTCAAGTGAATAAATAATAAGTATGAACATTATAAAGGGATTGAAGATCAATAAGAATGTTAGAGAGAATGATTGATTGAATGATTCTTGATATTGATGAGAAAGGTGAATGTTTCACACATGATACAATGGTGACTACTCCTTAAATAGTCAAGGAGAAACTACAAGACAAATTTGATAAAGTGCATGGACTAAGAGACAACTTAAGGTCAACAGACTGACACAACCATTGTTATTGATCTTGTCTCTTGTACTATATTAACAGACAAAACGAACATTACAAAATAGTACTTGTAATAATAAATGCACATTACAAACTCAAAATAACTTCAACAAAAGATGCATCTCAGACTGATCTTCACTTCACTGTGGAACACTCTCGCCTCAGACATGCTTCATGTCGGATTGCTAAAGGATCACTTTTTATGTATCAACAATCTCCCCGTAAGTGGCCTTAGCAATCAATCAACTCATCACTTAGATTCATCAAACACAAACAAATAAGCACTCTGGAGCCAGCTTTAGACTTTGATGTACCATTTGATATGCTCAACGAATTTCTTTTTGACGTGCTCAGAGGAATCACTATTGGTAGAATTTGAAATAAACTTTTGAAGAATCTCGATGGGAACGAGGTGTTTTTCAAGAACTCTGAAGAATTATTTTCGATTAGTCTTTTACTTGAGATAGACATAACCAAGCTCAGGTTCTTCAATCGGTCGTTCAGCAAATATTTGGTTTTCAAGAAGCTGAATGGTGATTTTGGCTAAGAGATTTTTCATTAAATAAAGATGAGAAAACTCTGCATCGAATCTACATTATTTAGTAATGTAGTCCTTAAGGAAGCTGATTACGGCATTGTAAGCTCCAATGCTTGATCCATTTGTGACGTCCCATTTTTACAACCAAAATTTTTTCATTTTTATTAAGGTAAAACTTCCCAATTTATAGACCCATTATTAAGAAAACTGTTTATTCCATATTACATTTAATAAAAATTAGAGTATCATAGAAAACACATAATCCTCAATGTTGCTGATGAGTGTCTAAAGTCCAACCTTTGCCTTCCCATAATCACCGATGATACCTGAAACAATAAACAATTTGGTAAACATAAATCATAGTGAGTTTCCCCCAAAATACCACCATAAAACAGATCACATATACAATCAAACATGTCGGGTCCAGTCAACCATCTGGATGGAATACCCCAGGCCTAGTCAAACTCCACATTAATTCATCCCCGGGATGGAATACCCCAGATTGGAATGCCAATATATGATAGGACCAATCAGCCATCGGGTTGGAACATCCAGGGTTTATTGGTCTACCACCTCAACCTTACCGCTCTTCCCAACCTTCTGTGCCTACGGCTTATAGCTGGCCCGCACCAGGTATGTTGGCATATAGCATAAAGAAGGACTGCCTCAACCTAAACCAAACACAAAATGTCGACATATAAACAATCAGGATCAAGTAGGCACATAACACAGACAACCAACAATCATACAACTGACTACCGCCTACTAGTCCTCTTTAGCATACAGTCTTGCTACCAGCTAACCTCCATAGAATGCGTAACCATAAGTAACCAGAGGTGAGATAGCCACTTGAACAGACGATACTGTCAAGCCACATCCAAACAAGGAAAAGGAAATAAAGCCTAGATCAAGAGTTCTTAGGCTATCCTACATGACTACATACGATCCCTAAGGGCAATCCACAAATGATAACCAGCAAGCATAGATTACATACAGTTCTACAGATTACTACAACACAACAACATACTTGATAATAGGATATATATCAAACAGATCACTACATCATATCAGAATACTCGATACTAGGAACATATCACTATAGCATAACAACATACTCGATACCAATATACAGATCTAACAGATCACTACAGCATAACATCATACTAAATACCAACAATCTAAGGAATGCATAATACTATGTAATAAGAGGTGAGATAGACACCCGGATAGATAATCCCACTCTCGAGACACATCCAAACAAGGAAAATGTAAGAAATCCTAGATCAAGAGTCCTCAATCTATCCTACATGATTACATATAGTCCCTAAGGCAATACCTAATCCCATGTCATAGTCACTTGCAACAGTGACTACCTCACATGAAATGAAATTTAGGGTTTCACATAAAATGACGATTAGGTTTAAGTAAGAACACTTAAACCATTAAGGACTTAATCACCTAAGGGTAGGACTGATTAAGGTTTGACTTAGTCATTCTCGGGTGTAATAATTATATAATCAATATCCCAAATATAGGCCGGATCATTGTCCAAAATAGAGCTCCCCGATTCTAGGCTTTCCACATAAAATGATAAATAGGGTTAGTATTCCACACTTATCCCCATAATGACTTAATTCATTAAGTCAAATATTGTATTAATTTAATTGTAGGGCATTAATGAGTATTAATTAAAGTTTAATTAACAATCTTAACATGGGTCCTGACCAACTCCAAAACTAAGGTTTTCTTAACATTAGGGTTTTCTAAACCCTAACTAGGGTTTCCAACCCTCAACTCGTGCCACTCAGACTAAAGTAAAATGCCTAATTCATTAAATGGTTAATAAATTGGGGACCACCCATTGCCACCTCGGGCAATGGTGGTCGGCGGCGGTCTGAGGCAGCAGCCACCCACACACGGCGACGGTGACGGTTTCAAGTGATAAATCCAACAATACAAGCACACATAAAAATTTCCTTAATCACACACACATACACACTAGCACCAAAAATAATAACAAAGTTCCCAATACAGCCACCAAAAGGGGTGGCAGGCGACGGCGGGAGGTAACAGTCACCACCTCACGGTGGTGGTGGTGGGTTTTCTTTGATTTTTCCCGCCAAGAATGTTCATACAACATCTCATAATTAAAACACGCACACACAACATATCATACACACAACCACCCACACACGGTGGCTGGTGGTTGTAGAAAAGGCAATATGGGTAGCAACCACCATCGTTCGTTGCCACTGTTGTTCGCTTCGATTTCCGGCCACCCAAGACACACCCACACACTTCACGACATGCAGCAGCAACACACACACACACATGAAACACGGGCATCCAACACTAAAACACACACCCAAACTCAGCCACCTCATGGTGGCGTGTGGCAATCGGAAGAAATGGCAGCAAATGGAACATTCGTCGGAGCGGCGATAGCGACGTAGTAGCATAAATGAAATGGAGAAGGAGAGGTGGCACGACTCTAAATCGAGAACAATAACAACGACAACCACATGCCTTCATTTTCCGGCCTCTCCAAAGTTACGGTGTAGGCTTTCAACTCGCGTCTTCGTCGCCAACGACAGCTCCAGGCTTCAATGGTTCATTATGGCGTCAAGGATGTGGCGGCTGGAAGTTGCAGAGATAAGGTCGAGGCTGAAGAAGGGATTTAGGGTTAGAGTTTGTGGTGTTTCACTTTTAAACGAGGAACAAAGGGACGGGAGGTGACGGGTTTTAGTCCCGCCTCCACCTATCAAACTTAATGCCATTTTAACACTTTCAGCCCCTTCATCCCCCTTCTTTTCAAATTAAGTCCACTAATTACCAAACAACTCCTGCTTCATGAAATTCTTTACATTTCAAGTCCAAATGTTACAATATAGATCCTAAATTCCAGAAATTATAACATTTAACTCCTTGTGGCTAACACTGATAAATTATTACATATTTAGGGCTAAAATAAAATAAAAATATAAAATACATCTCGGGGTTTTAGGTTTTATTTATTTGTTTAATTTTTATTTATTTTAAACGGGTCGTTACAATTCTCCCCCACTTAAATTAGATTATGTCCTCTAAATCAGTTCTCGCTTCTACTTCATGATGCACTTTGCCACAACAGCCAAGGTGAATGAAAATCCACAGAATTAATCGGTCCCTAATCTTCTTGGCCGAAACCCAGAATACAACCCCGACCAAAATGGCACTACCATAAAGAAAACTAACTGATCGCATATTAACTAGACTACGCTCCTGCTCTGCTTCGACAGCCCAACAAAGTTATCCACAATCAACACTCAAGCTCACCCAAATAAGACAATAACAGACAAGCAAATCCTCAACTTGAGCTCCTAATTCCCTAGGGTCTAAGCACAAGCATGCCCTATAGACGCTATCACAACTAAGACTAATACGAATCGATGGGTAAATTCAACAACTGACGGTGATCTTGTTGCGAAACATACAAATTTAGCAGTTACACAGAAGTCTGTGACTTAGAGAAATCTGACTGCGTACTGAATCTTGGCACAAAGTCTGTCTGTTGCAAGGTTCCACTCCCCCGCTTGAAATATACTAGAAACTAAAACTCCATAGTCCTTCGATCCCCAGACTAACTGAACTCTACAACTTGATTCCAACCACTGTCATCCTGTTACACAGAAGGATCTGAACCTACACAACATTCATATATTTCAATACACATGTATTTGAGGACAAAGATAATTAATCCATTCATAACAAAAGATCAATTTAAACAAAGTTAAATAAGATAATTTCATTTAACTGATCATCCAAGATTACAAATGAACTTGAAACATACACAAAATTTACAGATGAATACAACTACTACTACTACTACCACAATTGCTAAATAGAAGAATTGCCAACTCAAATCTCGGTCATTGGGACCCTGGCCATCTCATGACGACCGTCAAGTAACTGCCAAGCTAAGGGTGTAGGATCCAACACCTCACTAAGAGAAGGTCAATGAGCCCTGATGTGGTCTTCCTGATCATAATGAAAACAAACTTGCACACTCCAGCTGCAGTCTATTCTAAAATGACCATCCCTACCACAACTACGACATGCAACAGATTTGTGCCTCCCTCCAACTGATCCCGAACTATGGCTGGTGGACTTAAACCGCTTTGCTGGAAGCTGGGACTGATTCGGGGACCATAGCGCTGGGTGGACACGAACTGCCAAATGTCCATCTTAAGCATACTCAAGTA
The DNA here is from genome assembly GCF_002870075.4 of Lactuca sativa. NCBI lineage: Eukaryota > Viridiplantae > Streptophyta > Magnoliopsida > Asterales > Asteraceae > Lactuca > Lactuca sativa. Next base: position 105,369,965 of record NC_056625.2, on the reverse strand, counting down.
CCGAGTCATTTGAGCCTGCTCTAAAGGCTGAAGCAGCGAACTCAAAACTGAACAAAGCCCTTTCTATGAACATCTTGGTGATCTCCGTCACTGACTAGGTCGTCTGTCTCAGGTCTACGTACTCCTAGGCCGGTCTCTCCCTCTCTACCAGGGGAACATGCCTTGCTTGAAACATCTTCAAGAACTGCACCCAAGTCATCACGACCCTCTGCTCAGGAGTATGAAAACTAGTCACCAGTCTCCACCGTTCCCTTTCCCCAACTTGAGAAGGTTTAATGCGCACTAGACCTTCTGGTCATCTGGAAAAGAACACGTGAAGAAATAACCCTCCACATCAGATAGCCATCTCATCGCCATAATCGGGTCTAAGACCCCATCAAACTCTGGGGTCTTTATATGATCAAAGTCTTGATACTGGAAATCTCTCTCTCCTCAAGCCCCAATGACAGCAACAGCCGCGGTGGATGCAACAACAACAACTTCAGAAAGTGTAACATATCGATCATCAAAGTACTCCTCATAGCGGCCTTGACAAGCCCGAATAGCTCTGGTATCTGCCCCCAGACAAAAGAAACAACCTCATCACAAATGATCTCCCTGACTCGATCCTCAGTCAATGATAGCTCATTACGACCATCTGGTCCTGATCCTGATCTGGATCCTGCCTCTGATCGTCTTGTAATCGCCATAATGAAAATAAACCTAGCAGATATCATATAAAACGCATAGAACACCATGAGGACCAATTCCCAACAAAACCCTAGGGGTTGTGACTTACCTGCTATGCATACGGGTCCTGTACTTCCAGTAGTACGGGCCATACAACCTTCCACACATACATGTATTTGTATTAGAGGATCATCATAACAACCCTAACAATATTCACTGGAATTCACATAAACTCCACTCTCACTTCCTAGAGGAAGGCTAAACATTATGCAGCTGGTCGTATGACTCCACACAACTCATCCAAGAAACTTCCACTAACCTTGTAGCACTCGTGTATGCTAATCATACATAACTCTGGACCCTATAGATAGTCGAATACCTGATTCTACCCAAAGCCCTTCATCAAACAAGAACAGGAAATAAGGCTAAACCAAACATTCTTAGGTTATAGAATCTTAGTTATGTATAATTTTGATGGATACACTAAGCAACTACATTAATGATGTCAATTCCATATAACGAAAACCCTAGGCTATCAGGCATCATATAATCAGGAAATTCTATCATGCAATTCCTAAAGATCCTAGCCTATCACTAGCATGCTTTTCTAACAAATCATATATCAACAAGATCAAAACTCAGCAATATAACAAGTATGGGTATTTTTGGAACCACTCTCCTGTTCGGGCTCTGGCTGACTGTACACACCGCATCTTCCAAAAAAAATCAAATTTAAGTCAAGGTACACATTCCCGATCCCAAGCTAACAATCAAACAGGAACATGAAAAGAGACTAAGCCCATGTCCTTAACCCAACTCTTTTATTATAGCTTTTGTTTTTTTTCAAAAAATTTGCAAAACTCTCGTATCCTAATTTGAGACTGAATTCACATAAGTGTTCCTCTAATTCACTCAAACCAGGGATCTGATACCAACTTGAAACGCCCCATATTAACAACCAAAAAATTTTCATTTTTGTTAAGGTAAAACTTACCAATTTATAGACCCATTATTAAGAAAATTGTTTATTCCAAACTATATTTAATAAAAATCAGATTATCATAGAAAACGTGGAATCCTCAATGTTGCTGATGAGTGTGTATAGTCCCACCTTCGCCTTCCCATAGTGACCGATGATACCTAAAACAATAAACAACTGGGTAAGCATAAAGCTTAGCGAGTTTCCCCCAAAATACCACCATAAAAATAGATCACATATACAATCAAACACGTCGGATCCAGTCAACCATTGGGATGGAATACCCCATGCCCAATCCACCTCCAGGTCTAGTCATCCTCGGGATGTAATACCCCAGGTTGGAATGCCAATATACGATTGGTCCAATCAGCCATCGGGCTGAAATGCCCAGGGTTTGTTGGCTTATCGGCTCAACCCTACCGCTCTTCCCAAGCCTCCGTGCCTACAGCTTACAGCTGGACCACAACGGGTATCTTGGCCTACAATACAAAGCAGGCCCACTTCAACCCAAACCAAACACAATATGTTGACATATAAGCAATCAAGATCAAGTAGGCACATAACACAGGAAAACAACAATCATACAACTCACTACCGCCAACTAGTCCTCTCACAACATATGGTCCTGCTACCAGCTAACCTCCATAGAATGTGTAACCATAAGTAACCAGAGGTGAGATAGCCACCCGAACAGATGATCCTAGTCTCAAGTGAAATCCAAACAAGGAAAAGGAAAGAAAACCTAGATCAATAGTTCTCAGGGTATCCTACATGACTACATACAGTCCCTAAGGGCACTCCACAGATGATAAACATCAAGCATAGATAACATATAGTTCTACAGATTACTACATCACAACAACGTACTCAATACCAGTATACAAACCTAACAGATCACTACATCATATCAACATTTTCGATACCAGGATACAAATCTACCATATCACTACAGCATAACAACATACTCAATACCAGGATGCAGATCTAATAGATCACTACAACATAACAACATACTAAATACCACCAATCTAAGGAATTCATAACTGTATGCACTTAGAGGTGAGATAGACACCCGGATAGATAATCCTACTCCTGAACCACATCCAAACAAGGAAACAAAAAGAAAGCCTAGATCAAGAATCCTCAGTCTATTCGACATGATAACATATAGTCCCTATGGCATCCCTCTACTAACAGATAACCAAAAGTAGGGCCGATATTGGTGCTTTCGACCCATGGTATAATGAGGAAAAACTCACCTCGATTTACATGTAGGTAATCACCGTAGTAACGGAGAACTCTAACAGCTTCAACTCACTTCCAATTACCTACAGGAAGATAACCGATTCAATACTCGATCCAGGTCATAGTCACTCGCAACGTTGACTACCTCACATGAAATGACGATTAGGGTTTCACATAAAATGACGATTAGGGTTAAGTAAGAACACTTAACCCATTAAGGACTTAATCACCTAAGGGTAGGATTGATTAAGGTTTGACTTAATCATTCTCTGGTGTAATAATTATACAATCAATATCCCAAATACACGCCCGATTATTGTCCAAAATAGAGCTCCCTGATTCCAGGGTTTCCATATAAAATGATAACTAGAGTTAGTGTTCCACACTTAACCCTTTAAGGACATAATTCATTAAGTCCAATATTGTATTCAATTAATTGTAGGGCATTATTAAGTATTAGTTAAAGTTAATTTACAGTCTTAATGTGGGTCCCGACCAACTCCAAAGCTATGGTTTTCTTGACATTAGGGTTTTCTAAACCCTAATTAGGGTTTCTAACCCCAAACTCATGCCACTCGGATAAAAGTTAAATGCCTAAGTCATTAAATGTTTAATAAATCATGAACCACCCACTGCCACCTCGGGCAGTGGTGGTCGGCGGCGGTTTCAAGTGATAAATCCAATAATCCATGCACACATAAAAGTTCCTACATCACACATACACACACTAGCACCAAAAAGAATAAGAAAATGCCCAATACAACCACCAAAAGGGGTGGCAGGAAGCAGCAAAAGGTGACAGCCACCACCTCACGGTGGTGGTGGTGGGTTTTCTATGATTTTGCTGGCTAGTGGTGGCAGAAAAGGCAATAAGGGCGGCATCCATCATGGTTGGCTGCCATGGTGGTTCTCTTTGATTTTTTGGCCAGCCAAGACACACCCGCACACTTCATAACATGCAACAGCAACACACACACACACATGAAACACGAACATCTAACACTAAAACACACACCCAAACTTAAACACCCTTGTGGTGGCGTGTAAAAGTCGAAAGAGACTGCGACAACCAAAAGAGTCGTCAGAGTGGTGGCGGCGACATAGTTGTAGAAAATAAATGGAGAAGGAGAAGTGGTGCGACTCTAAACCAAGAAAAACAACAGCGACAACCACATGCCTTTGTTTTTTCGACCTCTCCATAGTCACGGTGTCTGCTTTCAACTTGCGTCTTCGTCGGCAGCGACAACCCTGAGCTTTGGTAGTTCACTATGGCATCAAGGAGGCGGCGGCTAGAAGTTGGAGAGATAAGGTGTTGGCTAGAGAATGGATTTAGAGTTAGGGTTTGGGGTGTTGCACTTTTAAACGAGGAACAAAAGGATGGGAGGTGACGGGTTTTAGTCATGCCTCCACCTATCAAACTTAATGCCATTTTAACACTTTTATCCACTTCATCTCCCTTCTTTTCAAATTAAGTCCACTAATTACCAAACAGTCCCTGGTTCACGAAATTCTTTACATTTCAAGTCCAAATGATACAATATAGATCCCAAATTCCAGAAATTATAACATTTAACTCCTTGTGGCTAACGCTAATAAATTATTACGGATTTAGGGATATAATAAAATAAAAATATAAAATACATCTCAGGGTTTTAGGCGTTATCAATTTTATTAATTAATTTTTATTTATTTTAAACGGGTCGTTACATCATTTTTGGCGATCTCGGAAATGAGCAGCTATAGTGAGAATGTCATTTGGGTTCATTGAGGGAAAGTTTACATCTGAGATGGTGGTAGTGGATTGTTTGTTCCGAGATATGAAGAATCTGTGAAAAAAGACAGTTGAGGTCAAACATGCTTTGAACCTTATTACCATATCCAACGATCTTGGTAATTCTTTTTTGAGACCACACTTCTTTCTGAGGTAGTGTGTTGGTGGAATAGAAGATTCTCAATCTCTCATGCTTAGTTCGGATGATGGTTTGTGGGTCGTCTAATGGTATTCATCAATTGTTGGAAGATCGAATTATATGAAGAGAACAAAGCGTATGTCATGTAAAGTCCTTCTTGAAAGAGAGTAGAAATGCCCAACACCGGATTAGGATTGTCTTTGAGTGCTTGAATCTGGATGATTTCTTCAAGTGCTTATTGTATTTGTTCCTTGACCAACCCTCGGACTTTTTAAACGAATTCACTAGGTTGTCCGAGCTTGTAGCTATCTTCTTGCCTTTTTCTTTGGACTGGTCAGCTTAACAAGAGATGGGAAGATGATTTGTTGACTAGATTAGGTAATGAATAGCTTGCATGGAGTAGGAACCAGAGGCTCTTCGGGGATCTTATGATGTTTTCTGGTGGGAGAACCTTCATCTATTTGGACAATCCTCGGAGTAGGAATTGGAGGAAGCGTTGTTGAGTGGCTTGGTAGGCATCGATTGTCAGCTTGGTTTTGACCTTAGCCATGTCTCGGCTCCTTCAAAAGGCTTTGGGTAAAGATGATGGCCAAAAAACTGAGGACTATTTCATCTTCTCTTTTTCCAAAAGGAATTTGGTATGTGATTCCTTAATATCTTGAATTCCCAAAATCACATCTTCCACTAAATCTTCTTGATCAACATCTTCTTCTTCAAGAGTTTCTACTTCCACAATTTCTTCATCGGTAGATTTATCTCGGAGCGCATAGTCGGAGATCAGTTTTCCATTGCACTTGATTTTGTTCTCCCCTCTTGCATGTGATGGCCCAACCTCCAATGCAATCACAAATCTGACTTGATTTTTCCCAATTGTTCGAACACTCAGGTCTACCCTCGATCCACTAACCAATAATGGCACGTGGTCTTACCCCCAATCTGCTAACCAATAATAGCACTCAGGCTTACCCCTGATCTGCTAACCAATAACAGCAATCGGGCTTAACCCCGATCCACTAACCAATAACAACACCCACAACCTAATATAGGCACACATCGAACCTGCAAAACATAATTATTCCTATTTGGACTTTGGTTCGTGACTCGAACTTCCAAGTCCCAATCAAACAGGAACAATAATGGAAGTCCTCCTCACAACCCTCAACCTAAGTTCCTAACACCGTAGGATCCAAAAGCACGAGGATGCCCTACATATTACTAATACAACCACAACTAATACAATTCGAAAGGATTTTCAACAACTGGAGATGACACCATCATGAAAATTGGAAGATTAAACAATTGCACGAAAGTATTGAACGCAAGCAATCTGGGTGAGACTGCACCCTGTCATGAATTCTTTTCGCTACGAATCTCCACTCTACCCCACTTAGAATATACAGATCATTCAGATGCGGCCAACACAAAGTGAAAATTCTAACTCAAACTAACAGAAGCATTACCTATACTTTCCTCTATTTAATAACTGAAATGAAGAAGATTTCTTTGAGTCTAATTCACCCTAGGAACGCCGGCCACCGAGAACCTCGAAACATTACCAACACAAATGCATACATAGGATAAATTCTTCTAGAAGGGAACTTCTAAGAGAAAAAGTTAACTCATAAGTGCAAGATAAAATAAAATAAATTGAAAACATACCCGCAAGCGACATATTCACCAAACATGTATCCTCTGCAACAAACTAGTAGGCTTTTTCTTCAGCTCTGGACATCTCAGCCCTCCCATGGTGCCCATCTGGAATCTGGAATCTGATATGCTAAGATTACGGGATCCTACACTTCATCAAACACGAGAAGAGGGAAATGAGCTCTGATGTGGCCCACCTTATTGATGGGTTTTGGTCATAAGACATCCTATGTGCTCATACAAACCCTAATGCTTGGATCTAGGTTTCTCTATTGTACATGCTTTGAATCCAAAACTACAAACCCTAATTCTAGCATATGGAAATCAATATTAACATATAATTAGGTTTAAGATATTACCTTGATTGTTATGTAGCAATAACAATCCTAATTCCTCCTTGAATTAGCTTTGGAAGGCTTAGAGTCACAAGTGTCACTCCTCTAATGGCTTACAAACACCAAGAGCAAATGGAGAAGGTATAAAGAGAGAGGATAGAGGTAGGAATTCGTCCTTAGGACTTCTAGGAAAGGCTTAGACAAATTCATGAGCCTTAGGGGGTTTATATAGGTGTAAAGATTAGGGTTTTAGTCCTTATCCTTATCTAGTTGCTTGCCCACCAAGCAACCATAAGATAAGTCTTAGAAACCCTTATCCTAGTCGAATTCTAAGGCATTATCACCTTAAATTTGTTCACCCTATATATAAGATAATCCTTACCTTATTTTGTAACTATCACATAATTACAATTCAGCCCCTCTATTTTAATTAATTACATTTGATCACAAAATTAATTCTTAATTAATTATTGACCAATATTAATTAAACAAATATGATTTCTCCTTTAATATATTATTCTTATAACATAAATCATAATAACCTCTCTCTCTCTATTTATTTCTCCAATCAAATTGTTTTGGTGAAGGCAACCCAAAAGGACCATGCACCATCGGGTCAAGTACATACCAAAATAGTTATGGACTTAGACACTAATCCAACAGTCTCCCACTTGGATAAGTCTAACAACTATTATGCGTATGACTTCGGATCCCGATCTGCAATCGTAGCTTTCCAAAGCCGTTGTCAACTCTGATCATATCAAATACGCATGTCCTTAGATAAGGGATCATATATTCCTCCATTCTAGATATCATATGAGACATGATTTCAAATCATTCTCTTTGTACTACTTCTCGATTTCTGATTTATGACGACAGACTAATTGAACCAATCAAATTAGCCCTAGCCCGGCCGAGCATTTACGTTTGTCATCAATAAACCATCGAGGGGCCCACAGATATCGCTTTTATCCTACTTTGGATAAAAGGAACGGATAAACTTTGATACAATGCTTGCTTGCACTCACGCACCGAATCACACACAACAATATGTTTTATAACACCAAATTACTAGTGCGTTTACATATTATCAATGTGCAACCGATTTGCAAGATACAACTCACACATCTCGGTTTCAAGAATATAAGATGTTATCGTCTCACCAATCACTCGTGATACAATTCATGGAGTGATCCAAGTAAGTGTGGGTTTAATCCAATGCTCAAATTCATATTCATAAGCACTCATGAACGTTGCAGCAAACATTTGCTTATGTCTAATGCTCTTTAGACAATCCACACACCAATTCACGATAGTCTTCATTCATATCTACTTCCAACATATGAACAACTGTGGCCCGTTCGAATAATTCGATTATTCTTAATAAACTCAATTATTCTGGAAGTCAAAACATGCAAATGTGAAACACAAGAATAATATTAATCCCATATGGCCTCAAGCCTTTGAGTATAAATAAAACGCCTTTATTTATCACCATATCGATTACTCATTATTTGTCGTTTCAGGCAATCAACTTCTTACTTGAATTCCAACACTTGTCCCATGCTCCTAGCATGCACACAATGTTTACCTATGGTTCTTACTTTGTTAAATAGATCACATTGAACACATTTCCAATCATTCTCATTTCACAACTCCAAATCCTTTTCATAAGTGAAAGAATATCAAATTCTTGCTACTTATAGAATATGCTAGATTCTAACATTTTATGCAATGATCTCTTTTGTAATGTCACTGCACCAAAGTCACAAAGACTATTGCCAATGATATTACAAAGTCTTCTATCGGAGATTGTTACAAGACAATTCCATAGATGTGATGTCTCTCACTCAAAGTACTTTCTTTGAACATCCTTTTGCATAGAAGTTTCTAATCTAGTCATAGATTTCTCAATATTCAATTCCCAATATGGACACACTTCCATATGTTCCATATGACAACTCATTCTTAATAGAATCTTATCTATTCGTAATGATGTCGATATGGTCCATCCAATATGGAAACATTTCCATATTTTCCAATACTATACTTCCAACTACTCACAAGCGACCAATCCTCGTCGAACTTGGATTGTCCTTTGATAGTTGTTTAATTATTTTAGTCTAAACTGATTCTAGTCCTTTTTCCCTTTAAATGCGCTATACATTTGGAAAATTTTAGAATGGTCAAACATTAAAGCATTTGCAATCGATCCTATACCCGAAGCGTATGGGACACGACGCATAATGTTTTATTTGCTATGTTCTCAAAATTCGAATTGTGAAGAGGGATGCCGTAATCATAATCGAAATTTTAAGAACACACTTTGTACCCTTGACTAAATTTATTAACATTTCTCAACCTAATCCTTTAGATTTGAAATGAAGCATAATATTTTCTCCCTTAATTATAGCAAAACAACTTTACAACCCTTACGACTTTGCAAGGAATGACTTTTGTTTTCTATAATTAATATTGCCAACTTGCAATACTTTCCATAATAATCATACAATCATAACTTTTATGCTCCCACTATCTTGATGATTATTATAAAACATAACACTTATGATCCCACTAGCTTTGACATGTATTCATAAACATCTTAACTTTTAGAAAAACAATGCTTATCGAATTTCTTAAGTTCATGTTTCTAATACTTAGTGCTTTGATAATCTTTTATCCAGGTTTCTTGAACTTATACACATTTGCCTTCGATAGTTCATATTTGTGTCTAAACAATTAAGACTAATTGCCAAACCTCACAATTCAAATTATGGAAAGGGATGTCGTAACCATAATTGAATTCGAGAATGCAATTTTACAATCACTATCTTCTTAAAATCTGTCTTAGTGAAAGCATTTCCTCACAATCATTTTCATGAAGGAGGAAATCTTATGACACTTAGATTTAAACAGTGTATTTGTTCCTATCCATGTGAATTTGTCAAAACCAAAGTTTACGACAAATTCAAACTCTTATGGATCGAACTTTCTTGATCTCGATTTCTTGCCTTTATGGTAGCACAGCTGCCCACCACGTCTTCCAAGTAGTTAAGCAGCTCACCTTTTCCTATCAATGTACCTTTCATTGATTAAGGTGCCTTGCCTTTTATGCGTTCAAAATGAGAATTCATAGAACTCACATGCATAATTAACTCAATTGGATTGGCACAGAATCAAAATAATGTCAACACGATAGGTTGTAAACCTCAACTCGTGTGCTAGTGATGATCGATAAGGTTTATTTGATTTGTTCTTGAAACCTTTCAAGACTATTAAGACTCCCACTGACTCCTTGACATATATGATCCTTTTGTCAATAAACATTTCTTGAAAAACAAATATTCAAGAGTTAGTGTATCTTTTATCAAGACTCTTCATAAATTGGTTCTAGTTGGTCTTTGTCTTATCCAAGACATCACAACTTTCCACATTTGATGAATGTTATAAACCTTTAATACTTTTCACTCATTGTCACAATCTTAACTTTAAGACTTTTCATTGGAACGAAGTATAAGAGACTTCTTGATTTAACCATTTCTTCAATTTTTGATTCCTCTTCTTAGACATACAATTGTACTGAGACTCACTTAGAGGATCGATTGAGATATGGTTCTTAATCATTAAGACCTATCATAAAGCATAAAAGGTACTCTCCCATCTTCTTAGAATGGAGAAACTTTTATTTTTCTGCCTACTTGATTCTTCTTATTCGTTCTGCTATTGATTTAAACTCTTTCAATCAATTCAGAATTACACTTAATCTTGTAAGTATAATCATATTTACTAAACCTTTAGTAAATCATGACGAATATCTTTGTTACTCTTATGGTGAACTTGATCAACACGCAACTTTGTGTATTCGATCTCCTAGTCCTTCACTTGACACTTTGTCAATGAATTAGTCTAATTTTCAAATATGAACTTTCTCATTCATCGTGCAACCAAGTTGCATGATTCCAAGTTTCTGTCCAATTGAAACTTGGGAGATGAGAAACTCTCCCTATTTGGTAAATTCTTGACTTTCCATAAATAACATAATAAGAACCAAATCCATTATTGCTAATAATAGAAACATTTTAACATCAATTTTTCATACACGCCATTGTAAGGATAATAAATAAAATTTAAAATCAAAATTCATTTTATTGCGGAAAAATTTGTCCTTACAATGCAACTCATTGAAAAACTTATGCTAATACATCTTTCTTAGCAATCTAACTCTAACTCTAAGTAGTAGCTTAAGAATCTAATTTTCGAGAAATGCGATCGAAATCCATTCCTTCATGGTTAGATTCTGCTCACTTCTTCCTTTAAGCTTCATTTCTTTTCTTCGATCCTACAAAACATCAATTGTAATCTTATCACATTATGTATTAAGAATCTAGAATAGAAGCTTAAAAGAGTTAGTCAATGGATTTTACCTAAATCAAAGCCATACGTTTTGACTCTCCCATCTCTTAGATCTCTTAGGTAAATAGGGCAGCTTTGTCTCCAATGCCCCTTCTCTTGGCAATAAAAGCAAATTGACTCTGTTGGAACAACACATGGAACTACTTCAGACATCGCCTTTCTCTTATGATCAAACTTTTCGATCATTGCATGTCTTTCGTTGCCATTTTCTATATCCATAGAGGTCTCGAAGGCAGATTCACCAATCAACTTTGCTTTCCTATTGCGCCAAATCATTGCTGATTCAACAGCAATAAGCATATAGGTGAGATCTATAAGGTTCACGTCGTAGTTCATCATATAGTACTCTCTTACGAACTCACTATATGAGTTGGGAAGTGACTGAAGAACCCAATCAGCAGCCATTTCCTCACAAACAACGCATCCCAACATTCTTAACCTATCAATGTGTGACTTCATCCCTAGGACGTGTACACACACGGACTTTCCTTCTTTATGTTTACTTGCCAAAAGGGCTTGAGTGATCTTGAACTTTTCAAGCCTTTGAACTTGTGGGTTAGGGAGAATAATTGGAGAAGGATGAGGAAGTGAAGTATGATCTCTTGTTCTTCGATCGAATCGTGGAATATCATCTTCATGTGGAATGCTTGTTCCACGGGATTTGAGAAGACCATAGTTGTCAAACTTTGACATCTACAAAACGGGAGAAAACGAATTCAACTTAGTTGATTGATTGAGTCCTTAGTAAATCACCCAAATTAGATACTAAGGCTAGGACCCAACACAATATTCTACAACTCGGGAGAGGGATGCCGTAACCCAAATTGCAGAACATTTGAAGGTAAGTGAATGACGATTCACTAATTTCCACCACGAAAAACGAAAAAGAAATTTAAGTTTTAAATCTATGAAAACTCCTAGATCCTTTGAGATTCATTGAACTTTCAATGGCATGTTTAAATCTCGATATGCCCCTCTTGTTTGTGACTGGGATGCCGAGGATCACAAAGCGGGTGTGAATAACCATGCAAACTTACATGGTGTCCTCACATGTTACAGTCACCTATTCGATGTGCTGGTAAACCACACATGCTCCACCAAACTATGACAAACATTGAGTCACCCTTTGCTACCTTTGCTTAGAACCATTTAGTGTGCCGGTAAATCACACACGCTCCACTAACGTCTTCGCAAGGGCACAAAGTGTAATTTCCTGGAATTGCATCAATTCACTTTTGCCTAAGTAACTAAGATTGGGAATTTTATAAAAACATTTAGTTACTTTGATAATTCATTATACTTATAATGGAAGGTTTTGTCCTATCCTACCCGTTCGGCTAACGACCCTCCACTAGTCAAGAGTGCGGTGGGTAAGAGTGGATACCCATTCAATCGCCATTTTATAGGCAATTTCCTTAAACACCCCTTATAGACCAGCTTCGTGAATGAGGCCTACTAACGGTAAGACTGACTTTTACTCATACATATATAATGTTATACTTTTAATGTTATATATAGTATAGGGTGTATTTTACACCTTTTAAAATACTAGGCGGTTTAATTTAACAATTATACTATTAATTCAATTAAATTGTAAACCTAAACTTTTATGGATTTATTAAACTTCTTTTAAATATACACCTTAATTAATTAATAAAACCATAAGGGTGTGATATGAACTTTTTCAAAACTATGCTAGGGTTTTAGAATTTAACATTCCTAATTAAACTTTTAATCAACTTTTAAATTCCAAAACTTGAGGGCAAGTTTTGAAACATTTCAACACATTAGGGTTTCAACTATTTAAATTTCAAAACAACAAAACTTTTGGGTTCAAATTTAAACTATAAAACCTAAAGGGCAAAATATGAAACTTTTCATAACAACAAGGATCAAATAAAAAATAATTCAAATTAACATTTAATCACATAATTATCCATATTTGATTTATTTAATGATTTCTTGCAAAACAATTGATCAATTTACTCAAAATAATTAATCAATTATTTTATAAGGAAACAATTATCTTATTAATTGATAAATATCTTCAATTAGATCAAAAATATTGTCAAATATATCATATAATCGGATTAATATTGATCTAACATGATAAGGTAACTATCCCAATGCAAAAACAGCAAGAAATCCCGAGATAAGCTCTATCTGACGAGTTGACTCGTCGAGTCAAGCCTGGACTCGTTGAGTCACCTTGGACTCGGCGAGTCTAGCCTCCAAAACACCAAAAATTGAATTTTTTTAGATATACAATGCATCAATACAATTGAAACCAAGCTAGTCTCTAATACCACTGATGGGTTTTGGTCATAAGACATCCTATGTGCTCATACAAACCCTAATGCTTGGATCTAGGTTTCTCTATTGTACATGCTTTGAATCCAAGACTATAAACCCTAATTCTAGCATATGGAAACCAATATTAACATATAATTAGGTTTAAGATATTACCTTGATTGTTATGTAGCAATAACAATCCTAATTCCTCCTTGAATTAGCTTTGGAAGGCTTAGAGTCACAAGTGTCACTCCTCTAATGGCTTACAAACACCAAGAGCAAATGGAGAAGGTATAAAGAGAGAGGATAGAGGTAGGAATTCGTCCTTAGGACTTCTAGGAAAGGCTTAGACGAATTCATGAGCCTTAGGGGGTTTATATAGGTGTAAAGATTAGGGTTTTAGTCCTTATCCTTATCTAGTTGCTTGCCCACCAAGCAACCATAAGATAAGTCTTAGAAACCCTTATCCTAGTCGAATTCTAAGGCATTATCACCTTAAATTCAATCACCCTATATATAAGATAATCCTTACCTTATTTTGTAACTATCACATAATTACAATTCAGCCCCTCTAGTTTAATTAATTACATTTGATCACAAAATTAATTCTTAATTAATTATTGACCAATATTAATTAAACAAATATGATTTCTCCTTTAATATATTATCCTTATAACATATTAATAAATCATAATAACCTCTCTCTCTATTTATTTCTCCAATCAAGTTGCTTTGGTGAAGGCAACCCAAAAGGACCATGCACTATCGGGTCAAGTACATACCAAAATAGTTATGGACTTAGACACTAATCCAACACTTATCATAATGGAAACAAATCTGCAAGCTCTGCATGCAATCTCTGTCGAAATACGCCTCCTTGCCACATCGATGACATCCAACAGATCAACACCTCCCGCCATGAAACTTCCTACACTTATAGCACCTGGAATTCCTCTACTCTACTAGTTGATATCTCGAGTCGGAGGACTTGAACCGCTTGGTCGCCAGCTACAACTGCACTGAAATTGACCCCTCCTCTTTCCTCTGGATCTCTAACTCAATCTCCCATCTCCTGGATTTCAATTGAAACTCTTACAAAGACACGTACGGTTGAGTCAACATGGACTCTCAAATCTCCGTGTTGATAATACTCAAGTATCGCGGCATCTGCACATATTCTGAAGTGATATACTCTTGGCAAAAAAATAGCTCTTTGTGTAAACATCTTGGTGATCTTTTTCATCGACTCATTCGTCTTCTTGAGAGATAGGTACTCATGTGTCAATCACTATCTCTACATAAGTGGAACATACTCTGCACAGAACATCTCTAGAAACTGCTCACAGGTAACTACGGCTCGCTTTTCATGTGAAAAACTATGGGTCACCAACTCCCCCCAATCCTTCATACCCCAACGAAGAAGATTCAGCATAAATTTCACCTTCTGGTCCTCGGGACATGAGCACTTGTAGAAACATCCCTCCATGTCAAATATCTATCTCAAAGCGACAATCGGGTCTTTGTCACCTCTGAACTCCAAAGGCTTCATACTACAAAATTCCTGGTATTGCATCGTTCGGCCTCTCATACATCTTACAATGGTGATGGCTATAATAGTTGCGGTATTGGCAGCCTACGTGACAGCTACATAGCGCCTAAAAAACACCTCAATCAACACAGTCTTAACCAACCCAAACAACTCCAGAATTGCCTCTATGATCTCCACAACTACTTTGGCAGCAATGATCCAACAAATCTCCTAATCACTCAGGCCCATCCTTTCGGTGCAGCCACCACCTAATCAAGATCCTCTAATAGCCACCATACTGAAATATATATGACGAAAAGGTCAAACATCAAGACACACTATTCCCTCACCTATTAGTTCCTTAGTACTCTCGAGATTCCTTCTGAAGCTCATACGGATCCTATGCTTTTAGTAGTAAACGCCCATACTACCTTCCACACCTATCTGTAGCCGAGTCAGAACTTATCTCAAGCTCCTAGGGCACTGCACTAAGCCACCCCTTGGTGTACTGACACCTACGTTCTCCTAAGATCCACAAGTAACTTCATAGGCACTCCTCCTAAGATTTCCCTAAATCAGGCTTCCACACCGTTGGTTGCCTTGTGCATGCTAGTTGTACAGAATGTAGGATGAGATAGATTGTTGAATAAATGACTCTACCCTAATCCCACAACCTGACAATGACCATGAACTATGGCTAAGCCAATCATTCTAAGGCTATTTAATCCTAACTGTATACAACTATACAACATACACCTAGCATTTCACATAATCAAATAACATGTAACAAGAAATTCCATAGACCATAAGGCACCATAGAAATCATGCAATACTATCATACAGTTACTGAAAGAATCCTTATCTATCCACTTAGCATGCATTTCTAACAATTCACATGTTAGCAAGTTCAAATTCAACATATATAACAAGTATGGATATTTTGGGAATCACTTTCCTGTTCGGGCTTTGGCTGACTGTACACATCAAATCTCCTTGTAAATCGAGGTTGAATCAGGAGTCCATGTTCATGATCCCACGCAAACAATCAAATAAGAACATGACAAAAGACCTATCCCGTGTCTCTAACTCATCCTTTTTATTTAAAATTTCTTTTTCAAAAACGTTTGTGAAATGTTACACTCAAATCCTGGTAAGTTTCCTTCCAATCCTTGAATTTGTGATTCTGGAAACTTCATCCCTTACACGGGGCGTACCTGTAAGGTATGTTGGGCATAAGGGGAATTTATAATAATGACATCATTATGGAGGAGTACGTTGAGCGTACTCCGCTAGGACTCAAGCCCTAATCTTTAGGGTTGGCACCTTATATAATGAACCTTAAGTCCCATTTCTAGCCTCATTCACTTGAAACGTTGCCCCTTGCAAACCCCAGCCCCATTGTTGCATTTTAAGCTTGAGAGAGTGCTTTTATGTGTTTCAAAGGAAGAAAAAGTTGGTGGTGAATCTTGGAAGCTAGAAGCAAGCTTGCGTCTAGAAGTCTTACATCATCCTCAATCTCCAGAAGGTATAAAGTTCATACCTTTGTGATTAACTTGATAGATCTTGTTTGTATGTTGATATTATGCACTTTTGTCGCCAAACATGGCCTTCTTGTGCATGGCATACTATAGAGGAAATGGGTTGTCCTTTTGGATGTTTTTCTAAGCTTAGAGTGATAAAAATGTATTCTTGACCCTTAGTTCTTCCCCATGAAAGAGTTATGTTGTCTTAATGGCTTAAGATGTTGGGATTTTTAGTGGTAACCACATTAGGTCCAAGCAAGATCATAAAGTTGGAAACTTTATGGTCAAGGAAAACGTTTGGGACTCGGATCTGTATTTTGGCCGAAAAAGGATTATACATTAAGCACTAAATGGGTTAAGAACATTCAGTGGCGTACATTGGATGTACTAGATGGTATGTTGTGTGTACATGGTTAGGCCCCCATCTATTTTTGTCGCAACCGAGAATGCTCGCGTAAGTTCAAAGTACGCCCCACGTATGGGGCTGAGTCGACTCGGCTGGGTTGACTCAGCTGATTTGTTGAGTTTGATCAACTTGTATTTAAGGATATTTTTTGGGTGATTAGTACTAATTAGGCTAGACAATGATTTGCATAATAGGTGATAGGTAGAGCTGGTATTTGGGGTCGATACTTATTTCAGCTCTTGTTCGGTTTGAGAGGTGAGTTCTCTCACTACACCAATGGGTCTAAGACACCAAGGTCGGCACATTTGTTGTATTTATGTATCCTTGGATGTAGGATTGATATGATAGTTTTATGTGTGATTTTTTGTATATATGTCAACATATGGGTGGTTGGGTTGAGGTCGCATGCCAAAAAACCTGGAGGTTTGGATTGAGGCCACATGCCAACAAACCCTTGATGGTTGGATTGAGGTGTTACTTCTCTGTACTGTAAACCAACAATCCTTATATGTTTGGGTTGAGGTCAAGGACCAACAAACCCTGTATACATCTGTATGTTATATCTATAATAGTTTGTATTATGGGGTATTTTGGGAAGGTCACTAAGCTTTGGCTTACAGTTTGTATTTCAATGTTTCAGGTACTTCTGATGAGCGGGGAAAGGCGACGGCATGATTTTACACATCATCCTGTAATTTATGCCGATTGATACTTTGATTTGATGTTTTGACTTCTTATGACTTGTAAACAGTGTATTGTTAAATTTTGGGCTTGTGGATTGTGTTTTTAAAATGAAAAATTTTACTATGATTTTGGGACATTACAATTTGGTATCAGATCCCTGGTTTCAGCAAACTGGATGAACATTCGTGTGACTCTAGAATCAAACTAAGGATATGCAAAAAGATTTTCAAAAATTGTTTTCCAAATAACCACAAGAGGGATGCGATGAGTACAATCAGGTGGAGCTTAAGAATGTTTCCAAGAATACCCACACATGGTATATTATGTGATAAAACTGCATGCTAGAATGTAGGCTAAGGATCCTTAGGAATCGCATGAGATATGTTTGATACATGATGCCTTATAGCTTTGGATATTTATTCGAACTGGTTATTTGGAACTGACATTTGTGTTGCTATTAGTTGAGTATATGCGCTATAATTGTACATTGTTAGGATCATATAGCCTGAATATTATTGATTTATCCTTACTTCCTGTTCCTTGTTTGGTTGTGGGCCTAGGGTAGAATCATTTATTCGACTGTCTATAGGATATGGCGCTATGTAAGGTTCGAATATGCGAGGTGAATGCAGTGTTAGTGGAGGTTTCATGGGTCGTGAGATGGATTTGTCGAGTCCTAGTGACCCAATGGTTTTGTGGCAATCACTGAGATAAATACGGGTAGGTGTGGAAGGTAGTTTGGGCCCGTACTACTGAAAGCACATGATCTGTACCCATATCTGGGAAACCACAAGACCCAAGGTGAGATATGTGAGTTGTAGAGAGTTACTCTATTGGTGATCTGATGAATTTATGTTTATATTTCCACATGGTGGTTACTAAAGGTTCGAGATCCGGAGATGGTGGATCAGGAGATAGTGAGCCAGCAAGGTTGGTTGTACCGGATGTGGAGGTTCATAAGCTGATCTCTGCAGAGGTAGTTATAGTTATTCGGGGTGCTATCCCAAAGATGTTTGTGTTTGTGAAGACCGCCATGATTGAGTTCTTTGACGAGCGTTATGTTGTTGTGACGCAGGCTGCCGCTGCTGCAGCCACTGCAGTTGGGGTAGGAGGATCTTTCCAGTATCGAAGCTTCAGTAACATGAAGCCTCCAGAGTTTGATGGGGTCAAGTACCCAATTGTAGCGATGAGATGGTTTCTGATGTGGAGGGCTGTATCTTCACATGTTCTTGTCCGAAGGACCAGAAGGTCAGGTGCGCCCTAAACCTTCTACACTTGGGGGCGAAGGATTGGTGGAAGCTTGTGATCGGTTCTTACACACCTATAGAGATGGCCGCAATGACTTGGGGTTAGTTTAGTAAGATGTTTCGTGCAGAGTATGTGCCTTTGGTATATAAATATATATATATATATATATATATATATATATATATATATATATATATATATATATATATATATATATATATATATATATATATATATATAGCGTTTGGCCCAGGAGTATATGTCATTTAGACAGACGACGGATTCAGTGACATAGATCACCAAGAAGTTCATTGAGAGGGCATTTTTCTGCCCTGAGTATGCATCTTCCGAGCAGGTTCAGATGTCGCGATATCTGAGCATGCTCAAGACTGAGATACGAGAGTTTGTGTCTACACAATAGTACCAGACTCTTTCAGAGCTGCAGTCTGCATCTCGGAGGAGAGAGATTGAAATTGAGACTCGGGTTAGGGAGCAACGCCAAGACCCAGTCCAATCGCAGCCGGTGAAGAAGCGGGCCAAGCCCGTTGATTCACGTCCTAGAGGGCATAGAGGCCGCACATGTGGTAGGTGCGGGAAGACGAATGAGGGAACCTGCTGATCAGCGACAGGGTGCCACAATTATGGCATACAGGGTCATTTTGAAGGGTCATGTAAATGGTTTGGGCTAGGCTTAGCATGTGATTTGTTTTGGTTCATGATTGTATTTACATTTGTGTTATTTTTGTGTTTTGAGGTGTTTACGACCGTAAACACGTTTACGACCGTAAAATGGCCGTAAACATGTTTACGGCAGCAAACTTTGTTTGCGGTCTTTGTCTAGTATAAATAGTCTACGTATTTGTCTTTTTGGGGGTTGGATGCTCTAGGCGTTTACAGCCTGTCCTTGAGTTGTACCTGACGATTTCTAGTGTTTAATCGTGTGCAAGCTCAATTCATTCATCTTATTGTGTTATTCTCGATTCATGTTTGTTTGATTATCAGTTTTAGATCTAGAATCAGACCTAATAATTGGTATGAGAGCAGTAAACTGATATCAAACTCATCCGATCGAGATTTTGTGTGTTCAAGCTGTTATTCTCACTGTTTGATCGTTAGATTCTGCGTTCTAGGCGTTGGAGGAACTATTTTCGTCGAGATAATACAAATTTTAAAGGCTAATTGAGAGTTTACTGCCAGCCGTGAAATTTGTTTACTGTCCACTCAAGAACCGTAATCTCTAAATATTCATACACTGTAAACAAGTTTGAAGAACAGTGAACCCATAAAACGTAAACTCAGTTTACGGTCGCAATCACTTCAACCGTAAACCTAGTTTGCCTAGTTTACAACTGTAAACGTCTGCCTAGTCTTATCAACCATAAACTCCTTTGGAACTGTTAAATCACCTTAAATTTCAAATGGATTCTCAAACTCATTTTCAAGAACTTGATGCTGTTATGGCCACTACTACACACATTCCGAGGTTGATGTCTGCTGAAGGTTTTCCCGAGTGGAAATACAGAATTGAGAAATACATCAAAATGAAATATTTCAACATCTGGAGAAGTATCCTTAGAGGTCATGTCAGAGTCACGATGACAGTTGGAGGTCAGTTGATTGACAAAGCCATTGAAAACTACACTGATAAAGAGTTTGAACTGGTTGAAGAACAAGAGAGAGCATTGGCTACTCTAACCATGGCATTATCTCCTGATGTTGCTCAAGGTTTTCGTGAATACACTTCTGCTAAAGCTCTATGGGAAGCTCTTATTGAGGTCTACGAGGGCAATGAAGATATGAAAGAAAGTCGACAGGACATGCTAAGACAAAAATTTAACATGTTTAACTACATTCCAGGAGAAACCCTTGAGGCTCAATTGCAAAGGTTCACCGCTCTCACAACTGACATGAACATTTCAGGGATCTTTTTGTCCAAGTCAAAAATCAACAAGAAACTTCTGAATGCGCTTCCTCGATCATGGGATATGAATGTTGCTATAATTAAGAAAACCAAGGACTTGGTCCGTCTCACTCTTGCAGAGATCATGGCAGTCATCAAAGCCTGTGACATTGATGACAAACAGAGAGAAATCAACCATATGAATTCATATTCTACTGCAAACCTTGGTGTTTCATCCAACAATGCAGCACTATCATCCTTCATGACTTCCTCAGGTCAAGCTTTCGCAGTTCAACAACCTCAGACTCAAACCTTCAATGCTGCAACATCCATCCCTGAACATCAACCTTCAAGTGTGCCATCTCCACAAAGTATTCCTGCTCCCAATATGTCAGTCAAAGTCTCCTCTTCAAACACCAAAGAATCTAATGAAAATCTGGCTCTAGTCACTGGGCTAGTTAATTGCTACAATGCCTTTGTAGCCGGAGATCTTCCACCTCAGCTATCCTTTGCTGACTTGGACCAGATACATCCCAAAGATGTGGAGGAAATGGACATTACTTGGCAGATTGCCATGGCTGTCTTCAGAGCCAAACGATTCGCCAAGAAAACAGGGAAAAACAACTGGGCTATTAATGCTGACAAAAAGGTGGGATTCAACAAAAGTATGCTAAGATGTTTTAACTGCCACGAGCAGGGTCTCTTTGCTCGTGACTGCCCGAAGCCAGATCGCAGAGTCAACAACAACTGACAGATGGTTGCAGTGGGAAACAATCGTGCAGGAGCTACAACCAATGGAGAGACAGCTATGGTTGGTCAATCATTTGATTGGGAAGATCAAATTCAAGCCTTAAACATCACAGGGTCAGAGAATGCTCATCTAGCTCAAATTGATGATGCTGCTTCAAAGAACAATGATGCTGATCCCGAGGCAGAGATGATGGAACTGCAGCTTGCCCTAATGGTTTCCACCTCTTCCGAGCCCACGAAAAACGAGGTAAATCTACCGTCCTGTTCTTTTGCCTGCAAAGAATATGTTACACTTCTTCGCAATGAAATTCAAACCTTATGTAGACAAGTAGAGGACCTTAAATATGAGGGTTATCAACTTAGGAAGGGACAGAAACCACTTAAGGCCCAACTAGAAGCCAAAACAAAAGATTTTAGAAAAAATCAATCAGAATTCAGTGAAAAGTGTGAAATTTATGATTATACTAAGAGACAACTTGATGCTGTGACCAAAGAACTTGACGAATTAAAAATTAAAAGTGGAAAAACAGATGTCAGTTTCAAAAATTATTCTGCTTCTAGTAAAACAGTTGAGTCTTTATATGAAACGCAATTGAAATTCAAAGAAAATCAAAACAAGGGTTTAGGGTATGATTGTGTTCCTCCTCCTTTTAATCATAACTACACATCAATCCCTTTGACACAAGATAAAACTGACAGGGAGCCACATCTTCGATATGGCAAACCTGCTGGTTTCGTTTCAAGAGGTTTTATTAAAATTGAAAATACTAATGTTTCTACTTCCTCTGAAGATACACCCTTAGACCAGGCCAAGTGTGAAGCTGGAGAATCTGTTTCTGTTTTTAATTCTTATTTTTCTATTGTGAACAAATTTGAGTGTGTTTCTGATGTTAAGAATGAAAAAGCTTCTTGTGTTAGCTCATCATCGGATACTATTGAATTTAATTTTTTCGATATGTTTGATGAATTGTTTGGTAATTCTGATGCTTGTGATTCTCATGAGGAATCATCAACTCCACAAGTCAAATCAAATGAGGCAACCTCACTTATTTCTCAATCTAATTCTCATGCATGTTCTTCTAATAAAAGTAAGAGTGTCTGTAAAGAAAATAAATCTGAAAAATGCAATACAAATTCAAATAATAAACATATTTGTTTCAATTGTGGTGTTGGTGGTCACATAGCTAGGAATTGTCAAAATAGGATCTTTGTAAACTATCTGTCACCAAGAGGGGAGAATGAGTCTCGAGGAAGGTCTTTAATTAGAAAATCCTCAAGAAATCGCTCTCGAAGTAAGGATCAGAAAGATAGTAAGAACAGAAAAAGGGCTGGTTTTCAAACAAAAAAAGGTTTTTACTAACAAAACTCAAAACAGTTTGCCAAAACCGAACACGGCTCAGCCAAGATCGGTTTCGTCAAAAAGCAATTCTAGATCTTCTAATAATTTTGGTAGAAAATCCAGAAAGTCTATGCAAACTCCTGTGAAGTCTATTTCAAAACCATCAGAGAATATTGTAAAACCTAAACTTCAATGGAAGCCCAAATCACTTTCAAATTCATTGTTACCACCCTTTGAAGTGATTAGAAATGAAGATCCTAATTTGCAAATTTTAAAATCTAAATCAGAAAAGGTGAAAAAGGAAACCCAGGACAGTGATGACCTGGGTTCCTAAGTCTAAATGATTCCGCTCATTTTGCAGGGGCAGTTGCGGAGGAATATCGTACGTCCTTGGTACGTCGATAGCGGTTGTTCCCGGCATATGACTGGAGACATCTCCCAGCTGAGCGAAATTCAATCTTTTAATGGGGGTTATATTTCCTTTGCGGGCGGAGACGGTGGAAAGATCACACAGCGCGGAACTGTTACAAATGGAGTGTTGATCTTCGAGAACGTCAACTTTGCACCCGAGTTAAATCATAATTTGTTGAGCGTTTCTCAGATATGTGACAAAGGCTACTCAACTCATTTTACTGATAAAGAGTGTATGATTCTCAAGCTTGGCATCGTCATCCCAGAAGAATGGATTCGAGTCAAATCGAAACGGGATGGGAACGCCTACATCATTGATATGAACAGTAACCTACCTGAACAAGTCACTTGTTTATTCTCAAAGGTTTCCGAACACAATGCAATGTTATGGCATCGAAGACTTGGTCATGCAAATGCGAAAAACCTGAATCATCTTGCGAAAAATGAGATGGTCTGAGGCCTTCCTGTCAGAGACTTTATCACGTTTGAAAAGTGTGTTTCCTGTGCTCAAGGAAAACATCATCGGAAACCACACTTGCCCAAGCAAATCAGCTCAATCAATCAAGTGCTTCAACTATTGCATATGGACTTATTTGGTCCGGTCAACGTCTTGAGCATCAACAGAAGCTCGTACTGTCTTGTTGTGATTGATGATTTCTCTAGATTTACGTGGGTCTTCTTCTTATCCAACAAAACAGGGGGTTGCTGATCTGATAAAGAAGTTCGTGGTGATGATTGAGAAGCAGACTAACAATCAAGTGAAGGCGCTTCGCACTGATAATGGAACTGAATTCAAGAATTCGATTCTTGACCATTTTTGCGTAGAAAAGGGGATAGTGCATCAATATAGCTCTGCTCACACGCCTCAACAAAACGGTGTTGCTGAACGAAGAAACATAACATTAAAAGACGCTGCAAGGACAATGCTTTGTGACTCCAAGCTACCTGTCTTCTTTTGGGCCGAAGCGATTAACACTGCTTGCTACGTGTAGAATCGTGTTCTAATCAACAAAGCACAGATGAAGACACCATACGAGATTATTTATGGACACAAGCCTTCCGTAAGGCACTTCCGTGTATTTGGCTGTCCTTGCACCCTTCTTCACTTAGATTCCAACCCTAAATTTAATGCCAAAGCTGATGACTGTTACTTTGTGGGGTATGTTGCACGCACCGCATATAGGGTTTACAACAAAAGGACTAAGCATATCATTGAATCTTATGATGTGCGCTGGCTGGAGGAGAATGAAACTGACGCTAGAGTGGGTCCCGACTGGTTGTTTGATTACACATCCCTATTCATATCTCTCAACGTGTCTTCGAATAATTCAAGTGGATCTTCCTCTGGTTTGAAGAATGTTCATGTGATTGAAGACGAAGATGAAGAGGTTGTTTACAGACCCCCAACGGTTGAAAGGGAATCCTCTGCTCCACTTGAGGGGGAGTTCTCTGCTCAATCTGAGGGGGAGTCATCTGTATAACCGACTAGTCCAGTGTCTGAGATTCCAACTGAAACTCCTAATGCTGAAGCTACACCTTTAACACCCATCGAGAGAGAGTTCATGTCTAGAGATGCTTCCGCTGTCAATCCAACATTTATGGAACTCCTCTTTCCTGAAGAAATTGCAAACGAGTTTGTAGCAGAGTCTTCTAATTGGACTCAACCAGCAGATGATGGAAGTTTCAATATTCACACTCTTCCTGTTTCTATCAATGAGATCAGCCAATACATACCCTCCCGAATTCAACGCGATCATCCGATTGAAAATGTCATTGGCCGGCTGGGTGATGGAGTTAAAACCAGAAGACATAGTGGAGACGTTAATGAATGTCTTTATTCTTGCTTTATATCTCAAGTTGAGCCCAAAAATATTGAAATGGCTTTAATTGATCCCAGCTGGGTAGGCGCGATGCATGAAGAGCTAAATCAATTTGAAAAGTTGGGGTCTGGAAACTGGTTGAGTTACCAAAAGGCAAACGGTCTCTTGACACGCGTTGGGTCTATCATTATAAGCAAGATGATTCTGGTGTAATCGTTTAAAATAAAGCACGATTGGTGGTCCGAGGGTTTCGACAGATCGAGGGTCTTGATTATACTGAGGTGTATGCTCCCGTGGCTCGTCTGGAGGCTATTCGAATCTTCCTCGCGTATGCTTCCTACAAGAATTTCACGGTCTAGCAGATGGATGTCAAGACTGCCTTCCTATACGGCAAAGTGAAGAAAGAAATTTATGTTGATCAACCCCCTGGGTTTGTTAACTCAAAGTTCCCTAATCATGTCTACAAGTTGGACAAGGCATTGTATGGGTTACATCAAGCTCCTCGAGCATGGTATGCAACCCTAACAAAGCACTTGCTCGAACATGGCTACTCTTGTGGTACTATTGATCAAACTTTATTCATCAAGCATGTGGGTGATGATCAGATACTGGTTCAGATCTATGTTGACGACATCATTTTCGGGTCCACATGTCCAATGCTTTGCAAAGAGTTTGAAAGCGTGATGAAGAAGCGATTTGAGATGAGTTCTCTAGGTGAAATGACCATTTTCTGGGGCTTCAGGTCAATCAAAATTCAACCGGAATCCTGCTACATCAAGCAAAGTATGTTGAAGATATTCTTAAGAAGTTTGGATTTTCAGACGCGAAGCCTGCTTCAACTCCCATGGCTGAAAGACCCTTGCTGACTCCAGATATTGACGGTGAACCCGTAGATCAAACTCACTACAGATCGATGATCGGTTCCTTGATGTATCTCACTGCAAGTCGTCCCAACATCATGTTTGCAGTGTGTCAATGTGCTCGCTATCAGGCTAATTCTAAACTTTCACATCTTATTGCTATCAAAAGAATCTTTCGGTATATCAAAGGCAGTCCAAAACTGGGTCTTTGGTATCCGAAAAATTCTGAGTTTGATTTATATGCTTTTGCTGACAGTAATTATGGAGGTTGTGAGCGTGACAGGAAATCAACATCAGGAAGGTGTCAGTTCCTTGGTAATAGACTGGTATCGTGGCAATGCAAGAAACAGCATACGGTATCTACTTCTACAGCAGAAGCGGAATACGTTGCTGCCTCGGCGTGCTGTTCTCAAGTTATCTGGATCCAACATCAGCTGTTGGATTACGGTCTGAACTATCCAGAAACCCCAATTCATTGTGATAATGAGGCCGCTATACAAATAACTAAAAATCATGTCCAACATTCCAAAACCAAGCACATTGACATCAAAATTCATTTCATTAGAGATTGTTATGAGCGCTCGCTCATCCGGCTAGAACATGTTCCCACCGATAGTAATGTGGCGGATCTGTTCACTAAGCCATTTAACAAAGCTCGATTCGATGTGCTTGTGGGATTGTTAAAAATGATTCGTTTTGAGGATTAATTTTTGTTTTAGGATAGTTTAAATTTGCATATTTACTTTCGTTTCTCTCCTATGCACAAATTTAGGGGGAGAAATAAAAACAAAACAAAAAATTAGAAAATTTTAAAAATCCAAAAACATTAGAAAATCAGAAAATAAAAAAATATGTTGGTTATGAAATGTGCTTGAGAAAGATGTTCTGGGAAGTGATATGATAAAGTGATAACAGGCAACCTGAGTCTACGTAACGTACCCGAAGTTGAAGGGTCTATGCTCTGGTTTGATGCGTCGGTAGGCACGAAAAATTTTAAATGGACTTGACTAGGGAGAGTTGAACTTAGGAAATTTATACACTTGACAAATCTTGACCTAGTTAGATCCGTTCAGCCTGACAATACGACGCTCGGATAGGTTGAGCAGGGAGATATATATGGGAATCTACTCGTCACATTAATTGAACCCGTACTTGGAACCGTGGTTTAACTTTTCCTCGATGTGTGGATTCTGTCCTTAATTCCGGTTGGATTGGGCAACTGGTAAATTCCGATAAATTAGGTCTATAGAATATCATTTTCTTTCTTTCCGTCTGTTAGTCATATGTTGTCTCCTTTGCGTGACTTCTAATCTGACCTGGTACACAGCATATGCAACTCTATTTCTCTACAGGTTATATATGTGAAAGACTTCTTATTTGTTAGCCATATGTTGTCTCCTCTGTGCGACTTCTAATCCGACCTGGTACATAGCATATGCAACCTTCCACTTCTCAACCCCTCTAAAGTAATAAGTAATAAGTAATAGAATTCTGAATATATCCTCTCTCTAAATGGTTGTCTGCTCACCTGGTGTAAGGAGTACTCTGGAAGTTCTTGATGGCTGGGGCATATCAGGAAGCGGGAAACACGTTCCGGTACACTTAAAATTGAACTCATACAGATTGTCTATAGATCTTGCTGCTCAATTTAGGTGTACAACAATATTCCTGGTCGTCGTCAGATGAATGGACCTTAAGATATAGTATCTAAGGAATTAGGATCAGATATAAATTTTAGGATTTTAAGTTCACCCTATCTTGTAACAAATAATATGTCCTAAATCTGCCATAATTTTTCGTGTTTAAATGGACCACAATACCGACGATCGACCAGACAAAGATGTAAATATAGAAGGTACCGACAAGTGGATAAAGATTGTATAACAACTTTGATCCTAGTATCTCAAGATGAAGTCAAAAGTTTACGCATGTTGTTTAGTTAAAAATTTTATTTTTATTTTTATTTTTATTTTATATTATTTTTTAAATTTTTAACTAATAGATAAATTTTTATTATTTGTTGAGATTAGAATATTTTTATTTTATGTTCATTTTTATTTTTATTTTTACTTTTAAAATTTTTATTTTTACTTTTAAAATTTTTATTTTAATAATCCTCAAAAAGTTTTATTTTTGAAAAATCTGTCTGGAAATTGGACTGACAATCTAACAGTGTATGCGGTTTGAAAAGTCAAAGGAGTATAAATGTGGGAGTTTACTGCGGTAAACTCTCTTTACAGTCTCCCTCATTCAAAAAGCATAAACTGCCTTTTCTCTCTCTAATATTCGAAAATCAAAGTGTGAGTTTTCTCAAAATTGTATAGTCCTCGTCAAAGGTACGTTAATTCCGACCCTGAACTTGTAACTTGTTGTTCGAATTGACTTAGAATCATAGGAGAATTTTGCATTTGAAGACTGTCGGAGTTTACGGTGTTCGAATGTTCATACACCGTAAACTCATACACCGTAAACTCATACACCGTAAACTCATAGACCGTAAACTCCTTTTAATTCATAGACTGTAAACCGGTTTTAATTCATGGACCGCAAACCCGCTTTGACATTTGCGACCGTAAATGGTTCCTTGGTCTTACGACCGTAAACTAGGTTTGACCTTACGACCGCAAACTCAGTTTACGGTCCATTGACCTAGCTTGACCGTAAACTCAGTTTACGGTCCGTTGACCTAGCTTGACTGTAAACTCAGTTTACGGTCTGTTGACCTAGTTTGATCGTAAACTACGTTTTCTTACTTGGCTCGTTTAAGTGCAGATAATGGCATATCTTAAGACAGCTGAGATGCACAATCTTGCAATAGTGTTGGATGATCCACCAGAAGCTCACAAAGATTTCATGTCCATGATGTATCGCTTGCGAGAATGCTGCTTGGCTTATGCAATCACAGTGAATCCTGTCATTTATGAATGTCTTATTCAAGAGTTCTGGTAATCAGCCAAGATGTCCGAGAAGAACAAGGAAGTAATTATTGAAGCTGTGGTGAAAAACTACAAGATCCAGATTTCGGAGCAATATATCAGAGACACATTGATGATTCTTGATGATTCTGACTATCCAACCGAAGCTGATGCTGCGGAAATTCCAAAGATTCTTGAGAGAATGGGATATGAGGGCTCTTATCCTCCTACCGTGAAAAAGCTCTTGCCTCCTTACTGGCGCTTCTTGGCTCACGTGTTCATTAGTTGCGTGTCAGGACGGAGATCGGGAGCGGATGAGATCTCAATCAGAAACACAGGAGCGATTGTATCCCTGTCAGCTGGCAACAAATTCAATTTCTCAAAGTATATCTTTGATGAGTTTCTTGTGAACATTGGTGCACTGACTCGGGGAAACAGAGATGCATTTATGATGTATCCCAGATTCATTCAAACTTTCATTGATGATCAGTTTCTTGACATGGTTAAATCTGGTGATAAGATGGATACTAAGTCCCTAGGCCCTCACACCGTTGGGCTTATTAAACAAAACAAAAAGGGTAAAGTGATATTTCAAGGTCTTCATCCCTTGGTGAAGTTCAGACAATTTGTTGAGATAAATGAGTCTTCCGAATCCCATGAAACTTCTTAAAAGACTCTATCAGAACCGTCTTCATCAGAAAAAGTGTCCTTTGAGTTTATTATCACTACTTCCGAACATGAAGATGTTGAGACTCCTGCTCAAGTGACTCAAGTTGATGATGAAATTGAATTGCAATCTATTCAGGTTCAGAGTGACTATAATGCGGATTCGAGAAAATATGACAATGAAGATGAGAACGTTGATTTATCGGGATTTGATCAAGATGATATTCCACAGAACTTTGGTGGAAATGATGACTTTATGTCTGAGTTAAACCTCGACAGCTTGCTTGACATTGTCAATGAAGTGGCTCCTGTGACCACTGAGACAAGGATTAAAGAAAAAGTTATTGTGATCTCTCCTCCTGCTTCAAATCCAACGGCAGAAATTGTGATTCCCACAGTGACAGTGTTAGGGATTCCTCCCCTTGACACTGGCCTACCTACATCATTGCCAATGGAAGAAGATCTTACCACCTCTCATGCCACTCCTCCCCCTAACAAATGACGTAGACTTGTACTGAGGTTAGCATCTCAGAGTACAACGACACAAAGTGCTACAGCTCCTCCAATAATCACACCAGGCATTGTCTCAACCGAACCCATCAGTGAGGGCCCCAATGCTGTATTTGAAGCTGGTGGTCCCTCATTTCATGCAGATCCTTCATCTCCTAGACCAAACGAAGAAGATGTCTCAGTCAAGCTAGCTCATCTGTTAGCTGAGGAACAATTCTTGACACCTTCTCGTGGCAAAGGAATTCTCATCGGAGGTGATAACACAAGAGATTGCTCCCCCTCACTCAAAAGCTAGATTGACGCCATCAAACAGAAAAATGTTGAACTTGATCAGAGGAATATTGAGCTGGTAATCAAAGTCGCAGAACTCCATTCTGAGAATACCGAGCTCAGCATTCAAATGGATGAACTTAAAGAAGAAGATGCTCTGAAGACAAAGCAAATTTCTGATCTTCAGATGCAATATGGCCGTCTGGCTGCAAATTTCCTGGAGTTACAAAAGAAGCTTGAGGACAGGTTTGGTGCTAATTTCAAGAAAACTATTAATGAACCTCATGTCGATCCCCCGGTTCCAGATGCTCCAAACGATGATGTTCCAATCTCGTCTCAACCAATCAGATCCACGATTGTTGTAGATCGTTTTGAAGTAGACCCAGAACAGGCCTCCAGAGCTGCAAAGGCTAAAGGAGCCAAAAGAAAGTAAGTTGATGAGAAGTCGACTGACAAGAACAAATGGCTATTTAAAAGAAGTGTGGATCATAAAGCTCCTTGGGATAGGCCTCGAGTAACTTTCACTAACCTAAGCACTCAAACTTTCAGAGACGTATATGGTGATAGGTCAGGAATTTTATCGTAGGGATTTCATGATACGCTGGATATGTTTATGGTACGAAGGAAGAGTGGAAATAAAGAATTGTATAAGGATGCTCATGATTTCAACTCCTTTACCAAGGTTGATCTTATTGAGCTATCTATAGCTCCCTTCTCAAATCTGTCAAAGAATTCAAAGGCTAGCCAATTTAAATCTTTCTTGGAAGATCAAGTGGCTAAGGGTTTTCCATCAATGAAAATTGCGGAGTCTTTTGTTGCAGTTCACAAGCATGTTTTGGATAAAGAAACCAGCGAGCCTATTCGGCAGTGATGTGGCCTGCCACTGCTCAAGTCAAACATATCCCTGTTCCTCAAAATTGTCCTGATGGATCACTACACTCTATGCTTTATTGGGTGTATGATGAAACTTCAGATGCTACAGTTATCAAGCTCAAAGATGATTGCATTCGCCTATATGACAAAAGGGATCTACTCCAGTTTGGTAAGCGAGACATTCATCAGCTTGCCAAACATCAGATTATTGTTGCTGATGAGTTATTTGAACCTGCTGCAAAGGAATATACAAGGATGGTGGCTACGATTATCGAAAAGAGAATATGGAATGGAGCTATGGGGAGATCCGATGTGCTGGTTGTTGACAAAGACTAAATCCAAGCCTGCTCCAAACCAAGAGGGAGATTGAAGGGTCATGTAAATGGTTTGGGCTAGGCTTAGCATGTGATTTGTTTTGGTTCATGACTGTATTTACATTTGTGTTATTTTTGTGTTTTGAGGTGTTTACGACCGTAAACGTGTTTACGGCAGCAAACTTCGTTTGCGGTCTTTGTCTAGTATAAATAGTCTACGTATTTGTCTTTTTGGGGGTTGGATGCTCTAGGCGTTTACTGCCTGTCCTTGAGTTGTACCTGATGATTTCTAGTGTTTAATCGTGTGCAAGCTCAATTCATTCATCTTATTGTGTTATTCTCGATTCATGTTTGTTTGACTATCAGTTTTAGATCCAGAATCAGACCTAACACATTTTATGAAGGATTGTCGACATCTGTAACAGTAGACCCCTTCACCAGGTGCATGTATTTGTTACCATTATGATCAGGTGGGCCATGTGAAGGTCCAATGCCCCGTGCTTGCTACTAGGCCTGTACAGGTACCGGCGCCGACTAATCTTTGGATCACATACAGACATCGGGAGAGGTATGAGGCCCAGAGGGCAACATGACATGCTTTTCAAATGACGGCTAAGGAGGCCAGAGCGATGCCAGACGTTGTTGGTGGTATGCATCTATTTATGTTTTTGTCTAATCATTTTGCATTATGCTTATGATTTACATTTATGTTAGGTACTTTTCTTATGAACTCTTTGCCTACATTAATGCTATTTGACTTGGTGCAAGTCGTTCATTTGTATCCTCGGCTTTTAGTAGGAGTTTTGGCATTCCTCTTGATGCATTGGAGAATCCTATACAAATTTTTGTTATCGGCCAAGACAAAGTCCCTATTGCGAGTGTTTTCGCGATTGTACTTTGGAGATTTTTGGAGTGTTATACCCAATCAACCTTGTCCAAATTTCTATGGGGGTGTTAGCGTTATAGTTGGGATGGATTGGTTGAGGCATTTTAGGGCTCAGATTGATTGCGAGAGACAGCCCATGGTGGTTCGTACCCCAAGTAGGGGACAGCTGACTGTTTATGGTGAGGGGCCTAGGGTTGGTTTGACATTTTGCTCAACAACGAGGTCCTGGAGGTTTATCCAACATGGGTGCTCAGGTTACCTGGTTTATGTGGTAGATACTCGTATGGAGCTGAGTCGTTCAGTGTTAGATGTCCCGATAGTTCGAGATTTCCTGGATGTATTCCTGGAGGATTTTCTTGGGTATACCAACAGAGAGGTAGGTGGAGTTTAGGATCGATCTGATTCCCAGTGTAGCCCCGATCGCCAAGGCACCTTGTCACCTTGCAACACCAGAGATGTAGGACATGTCCTCTTAGCTTTAGGAGCTGTTGGGAAAGCAGTTCATTCGACCGAGTAGTTCGCCTTGGGGAGCACCATTTCTATTTGTGAAAAAGAAGGACGGTACCCATCGTATGTTCATAGATTACCGGGAGTTCAACAAGTTGACAGTGAACAATCGTTATCCACTCCCGATGATGGATGACCTCTTTGATCAGTTGCAAGGTGCATCTTGGTTCTCCAAGATTTATTTGAGGTCAGGGTACTACCAGATGAGAGTTAGAGAGGAGGATGTAGAGAAGACAACTTTTCACACTCATTATGGCCATTATAAGTTTGTGGTGATGTCATTTGGGATCACCAACGCACCAACAATGTTCATGGATCTGATGAACGAGGTGTGTCGACCAATGCTCGATCGGTTCGTTAATATGCTCATCGATGATATCTTAGTCTACTCCAAGACCAAATAGCAGCACGAGGATCATTTATGGGAGCTCCTAGAGGTTTTAAAGAGGGAGAGTCTTTATGACAAGTTCTCCAAGTGCAAGTTCTGGTTGTGTGAGGTTCAGTTCTTGGGTCACCTCGTCAAACAAAATGGGATACTGGTCGATCTGGCCAAGGTTGAGGCGGTGATGCATTGGGAGGTTTAGACAACTCCTTTAGAGATCAGGAGTTTTATGGGTTTGGCTGGGTATTATTATATATTGATCCAAGATTTCTACAAGATTGTTGTTCCTCATGAGGCTAACCACCCTACTCATGATTTGGAGTTGGGGGTTGTTGTTTTTCCCTCAAGCTTTGGAGACATTATCTGTACGGGGTCTGTTGCACCATCTATACACACCACAAGAGTTTGAGATACGTTATGGACCAACCAAACCTAAATATGAGGTAGAGGAGGTGGCTTGACGTGGTCAAGGATTATGACGGTGAGATCTTGTACCACCCAAGCAAGGCCAACGTAGTAGCCGACGCACTAATTCATAGGGTGGTTAGTGCATCCAGTGGAGGGTTGTGTATGAGGGTGACGATTACCTCCTTGATCTTGAAGATGGTTAGGGAGGCACAGACGGAGTGAATCAAGGATGCAAAGCGAAATAAATAGAAGATCAAGGCTCAGTTTGCTACCTTTGTCAGGGATAGCAAAGGATGTTAACACAATGTGGTAGGGTATGGATTCTAGGTACTGGAGGCATGAAGTAGATTTTGATTGATGAGGCACACAAGTCTCAACTTTCTATACATCTTGGTGCGAGCAAGATGTACCGAGACTTGAGACTTAGCTACTAGTGGCCCTACATGAAGAGGGAGATTTAAGGATATATATAGAAAGAGAGGTGCATGATTTGCAGGAAATTCAAGGCTAAGCATCAAACGCCTCACAACAAGCTACAATCTTTGGAGATTCCCGTTTGGAAATAGGAGCAGATTTGTATGATCGGATACAACCATAGTGATTCTTGGTCGACGAGCGCTTGAACTACATTGAGAGGATGATAGTGATTCTTGATCGGAAGAAAAAGGCCTTGTGTAACAAGGTGGTTCCATTGGTCAAGGTGCAGTGGCAACATCAGAAGGGCTCTGAGGGGACTTAGGAACCAGAGTCGGAGATGAGGGAGCATTATCCGGAGCTGAGGTTGCGTGCCAACAAACCCGGTATGGTTGGGTTGAGACTAGAAGTCAACATACCCGGTATGGATAGGTTGAGGCTACGTGCCAACAAACCTGGATGTTTGGGTTGAGGCCATGTGCCAACAAACCCCAGATGGTTAGGTTGATGTGTTATTGCTCTGTGTCGTAAACCAACAAACCCGGTGTGGTTGGGTTGAGGTCATGGACAAACAAACCCTATATGCATGTGTGTGTTATATTTGTAATTGTTTGTATTATGGTGTATTATGGTGTATTTTGGGAAGCTCACTAAGCTTTGGCTTACAGTCTGTATTTCAATGTTTCAGGTACTTCTGATGAGCGGGGAATGGCGAAGGCGCGATTGTACACATCATCCCGCAGTTTATGTTGATTGATACTTTGATTCGATGTTTTGACTTATTATGATTTGTAAAAAATGTTTTGGTAACTTTTGGGCTTCTGGATTCTGTTTTTAAAATGAAAAACTTTACTCTGATTTTTGGACGTTACATGAAAATTCTCATATCCTAGTTTGAGTTTGGCTTCACACAAGTCTTCCTCCAAATCCCTCAAACCAAGGCTCTCATACTAACTTGTAACGTCCCATTTTCATAAAAAAAATATATTTTTAATTACGGTAGACTTCACATTTATAGAATCTAAGTTAAGAGAGACCACATTGTTCCAAAATACATTTGTTTAAAAATCAGAGTAATATAATAAACGCAGAATCTATATTGTTTTTGATGAATGTGTATAGTCACGCATTTGCCTACCCACGATCATCACTAGTACCTAAAAAATTTAATCCACAACTATAATTCAAAGCTTAGTGAGTTCTCCCAATATACCACACACAACAATATACGTACAATGCATGTGCACCGGGACCACAACATGAAGACTAGATTTCTCCCGAGCCCACAACACGAAGACTGGAATGCTGCCATGCCCATCATATCTTTACTCTGGTATAAACTGTAAATATCATATATTTACGCTTCCGAGCTTGTGAGAAGTATTTGGTATTTCTAGTAATTTTACTCAAAACTTAATGCAATTTTTCTGAT
This sequence comes from Lactuca sativa, assembly GCF_002870075.4. Classification (NCBI taxonomy): domain Eukaryota; kingdom Viridiplantae; phylum Streptophyta; class Magnoliopsida; order Asterales; family Asteraceae; genus Lactuca; species Lactuca sativa. Next base: position 105,334,429 of record NC_056625.2, on the reverse strand, counting down.
TTAATTAAGAGCTTGTTTAATTGAACAGTAAAAAGTTAGGGTTAATTCATAGAGATTGTTTTGGTTAACTACTTTAAGTAAAGGAGATCATACTAGAGCTTCTTAGTTTTTCTCAGTGCCAACTTAGATAGAACGCATTCTGAATAACCTGCAGATCTAAATTGATTGCATGATTAGGAAAGTTGCAGCAGAACTGTAATCATTTTTATTATTGATTTTCGTTTAATTTATTTTCACTGCAATTTTTAGTTTTTAGTTTAATTTAAAAATCCCTGCTTTTAATTTATGTTTTGACAAGAATGTTCCTGGCACAAAAAGGCATTAACCATTAGGCCATGTCCCTGAGGATTCGATCCTGATTCCCTATGCTATATTTTTAATGCAACCAGCAGTGATAAATTTATTTGCTTAATACGCCCGTGACAACGTGTTAACAGTGGGCTTCAGTGCTTGGGCCCAAATGAATAATAATGGGGTCTCGAGGGCGAGGGTGCAGTCTCGACGCTAGGCGTATGTTGATCCTTGGCTACCACATTTATCAGATGTGGGCCCCGTTACATTTGACATATTCTTAGTGGGATACGTTAACACCAACTGTTTCACCTCAAAGGCCGGTGCAAACTCCGTCCTAGATCTTGATACAAAATATACCCAAGAAATGTCAATTCCAAGAGGATGACCATCCTTCTTCCTCCAATCGCGAGCTCCAACCCTCAGAAGGGAAGACGCAAATCCCACTTTCGATCCCTCGGGGCAGAAACTAACCAGTTGGGCATTCTCCATGTTAGCAATCCACCGCCTATTAGCAATAGGGTTCTTCTTACCGAAGAACTTTGGAGCTTCACAATCCTTGAACTCCCAGAAAGAGAGAGTTCGCACCCCCAATCTGGCCAGCCGCAATCTCAGAACGAAAAACCCCAATCCACTCATCCAGTTACTCCGTGATCCCCTCCTTGATGGTACCAACCATCGCAGGAGTCGTATCCAAAATACCATGAGTGATCTCAGACGAAAAAAACTCGCGAATCCTCTCATCAATCGACTCAGCGCCAGAGCCTGAACCTGAACCTTCACCACGAGTACTCAACACTAAATTAAAAGGCAACCATACAAATGATCTGAACATACTCAAAAAAATCCTCATTCCACAAGCTTCATAGAAGCTTAGTGACTTTCCTTGATTCGAGTACAGATCTTGGGATTTCAGTAGTACGGGCCCAATACTACATTCCACACCTATCCATACCTCCCTCAAGAATCATCTCGAATCCTCTAAGTCAGCTTCTCAAACCTATATTCCAAAAACTTGTTGAAAAGCATACCATTCCCACTAAAGCACTTCCTAGGCTATCCTAGGATTCCCACCTCACCCTATCATCAGCTAATAAAGAACTCCTACTAATGTTAAGTAACTACTTCATGAATACAATTATCTACAATAACGCCTAGATAATCCTTTAACTTAAAGTCTCAACCCTACAACGGTTAGACTCATACGAGAGTTGCACAGTAGGGCTAAATCAATCACTCTAAGATTATTTAACCTTTGCAGCATGTAACTTCACATATTTATGTAATAATTAACAAACATCGATATGAGTCCTACAAAGCACAAAGAAAGCAACCTTTGAGAAGTAGAACTCTACAGGCCACAAAACATCAATAGGCATCCTTCCTAATAGGCATCTCTCCTAATAGGCATTCTAGCATGCAGCCCTCATCATATCCCTATGCTATGTTCTAGCATGCAAAACATATAACATAATAACACGTAAGAGTATTCTGGGAATCACTTACTTGAGATCAGCTGATTTCATGCATCGCACCCCTTTCTTTTGTAAACAAAAATCTTTTTAGAAAGTTTATTTTCTTTTATAAAGATTATCAATTCCTTGGTTTGAGTTCTGAAACACCAGAGAGTGTGCTCGAATCCCTCAAACCAAGGCTTTGATACCAACTTGTAACGTCCCAAAAATATTGATAAAAATTTCTTTTTAAACATCGAGTCATACAACCAATTGTTCCAAATCCGTATAAAGTAAAAGTGTATTTTTCAAACATCAGAGTATCTTAAAAGTGACATATGCGGAAAAAGGCCATCAAGAGATGCGGTGCAGTCAATTCGGGCCCTTCTCTTTGAAAATGGAAGTACTATAAAAATGTTAAACCACAAACCGTAAGCATAAAGCTTAGTGAGTTCTCCAAAATATCATATATCAAACAAGAACGGGCCCAGTCAACATACATGCTTCAGGCCCAACTCACGTATTCGGGCCCCGCCCATATCATTTAGGCCTTGCCCATATAAAACATTCATAATCGGGCCCACCACATATAATACATACATACACATGCAAGAGTCACAAAGACAGCTAGCATCCTACAACATAATACAGTGGTCCGATATTGGTGCTTTCAACCCATAAATAGAGTGAAGAGACTCACCTCAGCCCTAAAGACCAAATAAACCACCCACTCGAGTTGACAATATCAAGCCACCCCTTGCTGAACATATCCATAATAAAACCCTAATTAACAATTAAGGAAATGACTAACCCACAAAATATCTTGGCTCATAATTAAACCTCATTTGGGAAAAAGACCATTTTGCCCTTCCCATACTCAATCCCAACATGGTTGACCAAAATTCTAACCGGTCAAAAAGTCAACGGTCAACACTTAGTTGACTTACACCATGCGTAACTAAACTACACCATGCGTACAACCTTTGATCCCAAAAACTTCTATTAAGTTCTTAATACAACAAGCTAAACTCTAAAACTCCCAGATCTGATCTAAATAAATGTCTTAATGGATAAATTCTCTGGCTTTATCCCTTTACATGGCCAAGATGAACACACAATCAAACTCAAAGTCCAAGATGAGACCTTTTTCTCAAGAACTCATGCATGGATGGATGAGAGTGCCCAAGCTCTCACTTTTATGACTCTATAACCTCAAAAAACATCAGAAGGAGGCATTCAAATGGTCTGGAGTAACCCATACTCACAAGGACCAAGATTATGGGACAAAAAGCATAAAGACCCATGCGTTAAATAGATCTAACCAAAGTAACACCAAGATGCAAGATTTATACCTTCTAGAGATAGGTAATGAAGTGTAAAGTCTGGATCTACAAAGCTTAGAGCTCACACTTGCTTCTCCAATGGGATCCTTCTTCGGGGGTACACACAAAAATCACACTAATGCTTCCAAAACAAGCAATTGGTGGATAAGGTTTCAAAAGAACGATCTGAGGTGATGGAGGCTGGTAATGGGAAGGGTTCTAAGAAGTTAGAGCCCTTAAATAGGGCTCAAAACCTTAGGATTATGGTTTTGGTCAATAGGAGTTACGCCCTACGTAACCTAAGTTATTTTGTGCATAGCTCATTAAAAATTTGATCACCATTCAGCAGGTTACGCCATGCGTAGGGCAAAACCCCAAACTTCCAGTTCAACTTCAAACAGTCATAACTTCTTCGTTTCAACTCCGATTTCGGCATTCTTTATATGCATGGAAAGGTATTGACGAGCCACACAATTCTGTCTAGTTGCTTTTGACTGAACACATGTCAAATTAAAAACCATATTCCATGCAAGAAGCCTAACGAATAACTTTTTCCATTTTATCCTTTGGTTCCTGCACACGAATCAAAGGCTTAGATCTCATAACCAATATTATCAACCCTCAATAAGGTCCAACATTTACTTCCTCAAAACCCAAAGCCTTTACATGATCGAATTACGGTCCACGAGCCTTGAATTATGGAACGTCCCGAAATAGGGTGTTACATTTAGTTTCAACCATGGAAACATGTTGTACATGAAATAAAGGTATCAAGTCTTTGTTCCTTATATGTTTCCCCTTATTTTCTTATTTGACGTGTTTGTTGTACAAAATAATATTACAATTAAATATCATGGTATGAGTTAAAATTATATGTTTGGCATATTTGTGGGTACCCGCTTCTTATTTCAGCTACCTACTAGGGTAAAGAGCTCACCTTGACTGAAACTGGTTTTTATAGAGCTTTTGTAATCACTCGTTCCGTTCCATTACTTTGTGATTCCATTCCAATCTTGAAAGATGAAAGTCGTTCATTTTTTTTAACTTTTATATGTTATATAACTTTCTAAATGATGCTCTGTTCTGAAACCTAATTTATGTTATACATATATGTTGTTTTTTAATGCCCTAACGTATTGATCATTGGCCTCAGAGAAGGTTGAAAAATTGACGGTCAAACAGAAAGATGTTTGTTCATCATTACAATATATCGATAATTAATTTCAATGTTTTTCACTTGTATAAACAGGTAAAATCTGATTAAGTTATGACTAAAGTTGTTGACATTGGCGATGAGGTAATTTGTTAGTGACTTCTACATTTTTGTCCTTTTCAGTTTTCCTTTTAGTGCTAATCATAAAAAATAACAGTGTATTTTCATTTATTTCATTTGTCATAACAATAACATCCTATTTTTTGGTACAACAACAAAATACAACATTATACTTCCAAATATTTTGTTTTTATAGAGGTAAAATAGAATGAGTCGAAAAAGAGTAAAAGATGACAAGTAATTTTTGTTTAATATCTTCAAATCACCAAAATTTGATCTTTACTTGACAATCACCATGTGTGCTCACTTCTTGGTAAATTGTTATCAAAATTTTTATATGGATTTATTTATGAATGATAATGGGCAAAAAAATTTAAAAAACTTAAAAAAAATTTCCAACCCATACGAAACATGGATCTTTTTTCTAGTTCTTTATAATTTTTCAATAAACATATAATCTAACAAATAGTTATTAAAATTGAAAAGAAAAAAAAAACCAAATAAAAGCCACTCATATCCTTGTATAATCCGTTGCCAAATAAGGTTACATGAAGGCTTTAGATTGCAACCTGTTGTTTATGTCATTTTTTTTCTATTTTTCAGATAGGATGCCACATAGGCAATCGATTGGTTACTAACCAATCATGAATCACCGATAAACATAGTCTTAAAGTAGGATTTCCAAACATATCTTACATTTAGATATAATGTATTTTGTTTTGGAAATAACATTTCACGTATATTTCATTATACGAGGAATTGAATAATGCATGGTTGACTTCAAATTCTGATTTAATATTGAGTTGGAAAAAACAAGTATTTAGAAGGGATCTTTTTGCTAAAATGGCAAATTGGGATAAGATGTGGTGATTACAAAATGGGCAAAGTTTATAAGTTTGTTAAATGAACCCAATCTAATTATAAGGTGAACTACCAATTAGTTATATGGAGGTAACCGATTGGGTTAGTTAATTGAATCAAGGAGGTGGCATATAATGGACCAACTAATCAAATAAACGATGACATAAGAATATTATTTAGACGATATGTTTATAATATATTAGGTTTTGTCTTATAGTGTTTAATAAGAAATAATAATGTCTAATATTGGAGATTGGTTGAGTTGGGTATTCTGATTTGTTGAGTTACTCATAGGTGCGATTTCAAGCTTGCTAAATGAAAAGTCTAGGTCTCGAAGATAACACTTAGGCTTATAGTGAGTTAGAGTGTTCCCACAAAAGTCATACAAACTAAAGGGTTGTTTGTTTTACATTTCATTGGGACAGTAAGAGATAACCTATTAGTCAAGATGTGAGACCTTTATGCCCATTAACCCCTTCATCATACACGTTCCTTCCAACAATTTTCTTTTTTGCTTGTAGTTACAAGAGTCCCATAAAAAAAATCCAATCTTTTTTTTTTTTTTTAAGTTTTTTTTTTTTTTTTTAATCTTTTTTGCTTCTCGATGTCCAAATGAAAAAAAAAATCTAAACAAGAATTTTCTGTGTATTTTATACACGTAATATTTTCACTTATATATGTTATATATGTAAATATACATGCATGTGTATAATTTTTCCCACTTATATATATATATATATATATATATATATATATATATATATATATATATATATATATATATATATAGGTTTAGATTCTATGAAAAACAAAACAACCCTAAAAATCATAAAAATGTATAAAAAAAATATTTAGAGATCACAAATCTTTTTTTTGACTTTATATTCTTTAAAACCGCACATTTTTGTATAAATTTGCTGAAATTTTTTTTGAAAACATAAGAAAATAGTGCCAATTTTTTTTTTTTAAGGTTGTTTTTTTCAAAAAAAAAAATTTCAGCGAATTTATAACAAAAACTGCGATTTTTAAGAATATAGTGCCAAAAAAAAATGATTTAAGATCCCTAAGTATTTTTTTTATGTATTTTTATGATTTTTAAGGTTTTTTTAGGGTTTTTTTTTGTTTTCCATATATATATATATATATATATATATATATATATATATATATATATATATATATATATATATATATATATATATATATATATATATATATATATATATATATATATATATATAGAAAGTAGAAATCATGTATATACATAACGTAATATAACATGTGTATTCAACATAAAACATAAGAAAATTGTACAATAGACATTTTTAGTTTTTAGCATAGTCATTCATATGTTTAAACAAACAATAACAATATGATTTCAGTTACACTAAGATACATACCTCTAATTCGGTCGGCAACTATTAAATAGTCATAATACCAATACCATTTAGATTTTAATGTTATTGTTTATTGTTTAATGTTATTGTTTATTGTGAAACGGGTGAGTTGCCACTAAACTAACCCATGTTTTTAGATATAAATATAATTAAAATATAAGAATCAATTAAATAATAATACCAAATAAATGTAAATAAAAAAATATTTAAAATTTTTAGATAGATTAACGGGTTGTAAAAATGTTAGGAAGCTTCAACGTTAACCCAACTAATTTAATGAAATGGGTAGGACACATTGATACATTTAATTAAACGAGTTTCAAATCTTAACCAAACTTGTTAAGTATCATGTTGGGTTCAAATTGGGATTGCTAGCATCGGCAGTGATGGATTTGGAGTGTGACATTAAAGTAGAATAGAGTCAATTGATAGGGACTAATTTTTGGGCTCTTGTGTCCTTTTCATGCAAATTGCATAAATAGTCCATGAACTTTGTATTACAATGGTAACGAGTCGATCTGGATTGGGCTTGGGTTAAACCTATTTATTAAATGGATTGAAATTTTCAACTCAATCCAACATGTTTATTTAATTGGGTTGATATTTTCAGTCCAATCCAACCTTTTAGATAAATGGGTTGTCATCCGGTTGACCCGTTTATGTAATTCTCAAACCAACCTATTAAATAAATTGCTTAAATTTGGGTTGACCCATTTAAAATAAATAAATAAATTAACCAAAGATTACACCACTTAAATTAGTTATAAACTTAAATAAAATTTCAAAGTATGACAAAAGACAATCACAATTCATATATACAAAGAAATTATTCAAATAACATTAAAGATATGTAATTTCTAAAAGATTTTTTAGAGTGATTACTGAAGAAAAAAGGTAGCAATTGGGATTCCATTTTTTTAAAATATAAATAATAATACAAACATTGTAATTTATAAACTAATACTTAGATTAATACATGATAATATTTTAATAATTATTAAATTTAATATAAATTAAAGTTAAATGGGTTGGTGGGTTGAAAACGGATTGATAGTTTTACCTGATCCAACCTATTTAATTAAATGGGTTAGACGAGTTGACCCATTTAATATAAATAGGTTGAAAATATCAACCCAACCTTCTAATTTTGGGTTGGGATCGAGTTGGATAGGTGGGTTGGATCAGCTTCGCAAGTTCTACTTTCTATGTTTTATTAATTTTGGTTCGAAGGCAAAAAGGCTTATGGTATTGGACTTAACAACAAAATCAAGCAGTGTTAGCCAAAGGGACCCAATTTGATGGATTTTGAAGCCACGAAGGACCAACCACATTAATTCCCCAAAACTTGGATTATTGTTGTAGACTTGGGTAAACCACAAGGATCAAGGATAATTTTTATAATTTACTATTTCCTAAATGAAAAACTACAAGGCACCAAAAATATAATTTATGCAAATTAAAAACTATAGACAAAAACTGTAATGATTATATTTTTCTTGCAAATTAATAGGGTAAATAGTACAAAAAACACTTTTTTTATACAGAAATTCGATTTTGACACCGTATTTTTTTTTGTCAATTTTGACACTGTGTTTTCCAATTTGTTACAATTCTGACCACTTGACCGGTTAACCAGGTTACATGCTGACATGACATGATGACGTGTCGGTTTTTGATGACGTGGCATGCTGACATGATATGCTGGCGTGTTAAAATTGAATTTTTTTCTCACAAAAGACACTAAGTTTTCATTTTTTTCGATTTTGAAACTAAGTTTAATTTTTTCTTTCAACTTTGACACTATATTTTTTTTGTTCCAAATCAAACATCATTTTTTTCAATTTTGTTCAATGTTGACAATTTTCTATTTGAAACCGTATAAATATTTTTTTAATACATTTAAACCGTATAAATATGTTTTTTTTCATTTAAAAACCATAGTTTTGTATAAATATATTTTTTTACACTCAAACCATATTTTTATGTATAAATATGTATTAGTTATATAAAAATTGTATTTTATATTAAATATGCAATTTTAAAATGTGTTTGGAGGTTTGGAGGCGTGTAGTCGATCAAAACTCGGATATCAAGTTTGCAACTCATCAAATTTTTACATCTTATTAGAAGCTTATGGTTAGTTTGATTCTCATAATATAACTAATGCTTTGAATGTAAGAAAAAAGACACATTGTATTTAAATAAAAATGTGGTTTTTAAACGAAAAAAATATGTTTATACGGTTTAAAATGTAATAAAAAAATATATTTATACGGTTTCAAATGGAAAATAGACAAAATTGAACAAAATTTGATAAATGATGTTCGATTGAAACAAAAAAAAAACATAGTGTCAAAATTGAAATAAAAAATTAAACTTAGTGTCAAAATCGAAAAAAAGTGAAAACTTAGTGTTTTTTGTAGAAAAAAAAATCAATTTTGACACGTCAGCATATCATGTCAGCATGCCACGTCATCAAAACTGACACGTTATCATGTCACGTCAGCATGTAACCTAGTTAACCGGTCAAGTGTTCAGAATTGTAACAAATTGGAAAACACAGTGTTAAAATTGACACAAAAAAAAACACGGTGTCAAAATCGAATTTATGTGTAAAAAGAGTGTTTTTTTGTGTCATTTACCCAAATTAATATGGATATATAATATCTTTTTGAGGAAATACCACCACGTCTTTGTTCTTCGGAATCAGATGTTTTTCATCGAAACTTAATTTGTTTGGATTTAATTTTTTATTTTTATTCATCTTGCTTGTCTTTGGTGGAGGTGTAGGAGAACAGGTAAAGTAAACTCTTGTAGGCTTCGTCATATTCCCTAATTATGATAGCATTTTTACAAATTTCATCTTCGAACTTCGTATGATGCAGTTATCAAGTGTTTTATTATGATAATGCATGTGTGCGTTTAATAGGTTAAGTATGGAAGATATTAGAAAATAATTGTTAGAATTTCTCTGATTTCTTTTATTTTAATGTTTCTCGTATTTACTTTTTAGTTCCTCAGACAAACGGAAAACTGTTAAATTTAGCATGAATAAATGATTCTAGATCAAACATAATTCTATGAAAAGTTGCATGCTTGGTAGAAGTTAATTGATTAATATAATTTAGGGGTGTTTGAGATTGAGTATGAGGAAAGGTTATTGATTTATTAATTTTTCAAAAAGTCGATAAGCTAAAAAATGTCTGGAAAATAGAAAAGAGTTTTAAAAACAACTTTTTACTATCCTAAAAAAAGAGTTTCTAAAATGTCACACACTCCTTACATTTTAAAAGTGTTTATGATTTATTCACCTAAAATGACTATAAAATGAATATACGCTAATCAAAACATTATATCTTTAAAAAAAAAAAAAAAAAAAAAAAAAAAAAGCTTACCAAATTATAGTTTTATCATGTAAGCTAATCGAAACATTTTTTTAAAAACTCATTTTTGTCACCACATAAGCTAATAAACACTTTTATCAAAAATATTTATTGAGTTAAATAAACAATTCCAAACACCCTTTATATTTTGGATTGTGATATGTAGTTTGGAAATTTGGGTGAGTTAAAGCCTTAAAGGTAGAATTGGTTGAATACTTGCTATGGTTTCTCACTTTAATGTGATAATTTGGAGTAACATTTCTAACTTTCATGTTAGCCACAGTGGGGTATAGGATTTTGGGTCTTGAGTCTATGGGCTTCATATACTATTTCAAATATCTATTTTTTGTCGCTGAATAAATATTGGTTTTTTGGGTTCAGATGCAAAATCAAAGATGAATCAATAGCATCGTATATGCTCTATAATCGTCAGAGAATACCACCGGAAAGTGTGGTCGGAATGAGGGGCCGGAGGGGTGGGGTGAAGATTAGAGATGGGATGGGCTCCACCGTATGTAATAATAACAATGGGAAATCTTCAAAAAAGTCCCAAACTTTTGAGAAAAGTTACACTTTTGTCCCAACATTTTTTTTGAACAAAAAAACCCAGGAAACCGGGTAAATTGAACATTTCGGCCCTATTTTACCGGTGACCTTCATTTAGCCGGTTAAATTGGCTTATGTGGCAAGGACTTGCTGAGGTGGTTGGTGAGTCATTTAATGGCCTTGTATTAAACTCTAAATATAGTGGAAAACTTCATTTGTGCCCTAGTAGACAACGATTGAAGCAGGAGCAGTGGAGGCAGGAGCAGTGGAGGACCAAGACAAATGTCTTCTTCGTCTTCTTCATCTTCAATGAATCGTCTCAGAAAGAGGTGCTACTGTGGTGATCCTGTAGGAAGATGGACTTCATGGACTCCATTAAACCCAAGAAGAAGGTTTATAGGATGCCCAAATTACCAGAATGGACTCAAAGATTGCAAGTACTTTCATTGGGTGGATCCTCCTCTACCAAGCCAGTGGTATGCAGATCTGTTATTAGTATTACACAACAATGTCAATTTGGAGAACCATCGAATATTTGGGGAGTTTGGGCAAGAACAACCAGCTTGGAACTTTTTTGGAGACATTGTGGAACAACCAATGGCACAACAAGCAGTGGAAGGAGGAAGATGGAAATCATTGCTTTATGTCTCTGTGGTTTCTTTTGTGTTTTTGTTGGTTATGTTGATGGATTGGTAGGATAGAAAGTTGTTTTAATGTATTTTGGTTGTGTTTGTTTTGGTTATGACTAAGGGTTGTTAGTTTACTATGAATGTAGTATCTTGTTACTCATATGATTATGAATGAAGTATCTAGTTTATATATGAACTTTAAATGTGTTGATTGTAATCAATGAATGGAATCAAAGTATGACTGTAATAAGTTAATAATGGACTTCATACACAAACGAATCAATACATAATGGAGTCAATCATGCATGACCGGAATCATGCATAACTAGATATGGCTTTCAACCTTGACAGGTATGGCTTTCAAGAATGGATGGCCGCATTCATAGGAAGATTTTGAAGGTTTAGTGTCTGAAATGACAATTTTACCCTTACATCAATTTTAACATAAGAGGATTATGGAGGCAATTAAAAGAAAGGGAAAATAAAATAGAACATGTAGTAATATTAACCAAAGCCAGAACAAGTTTAACATAAGAGGACTGGAATCATGCATGACCGGAATCATGCATAACTAGATATGGCTTTCAACCTTGACATGTATGGCTTTCAAGAATGGATGGCTACATTCATGGGAAGATTTTGAAGGTTTAGTGTCTGAAATGACAATTTTACCCTTACATCAATTTTAACATAAGAGGATTATGGAGGCAATTAAAAGAAAGGGAAAATAAAATAGAACATGTAGTAATATTAACCAAAGCCAGAACAAGTTTAACATAAGAGGACGGGAATCATGCATGACCGAAATCATGCATAACTAGTATCCATATAAGCAAACATTGTAAGCACAAGTAATGTATGCATGACTGGAATCTATAAAACAAGGAATCAATATAACCAAAGGGAACATAAACATTGTTAATCATAGAACATGTAGTAATATTAACCAAAGCCAAACAAGTTGTATGGCAAGTTGTGTAAATGCCCAAAAACATGATCAAGAGGCCCAAAGCCTATAGTTTATATGGATGTAAACAAAAGGGGCTGTAAACAAAAGGGGCTGTCAACAAAAGGGGCTATCAACAAAAAGGGCTATCAACAAAAGGGGCTATCAACATTTGACCAAACCCAAAAGTTTTATACATGTTCTTAACAAAAGTAGGGATTAGAAACACCCTAATCTAGACTAAGGGGGTTGGATGAACTCATCCCCTTTCCATTCTTGACAACTACCACCTTTTGCAACTGGATCTCTATTATCCTTTCCGAAGGCTTCCTCCTCCTGACTTGATTCACTTTGCTCCTCTTTGTAGTCCTCCTTCTAACTTGATTCAATTGTTGTGTGCTAGGTATTTCTCTCTCTCCATCCATCCTTTCCTTATTCATCATTACCTCACCCATCCCTGGGTCATCTATGCCATCCTCCCCATTCATCCTTTCCTCATCTCCAAGTACTTGATTTTTAGGGAGTTCTTCAACTGTTATTTGGCTAGCAATTCCAACATCCTGTAACAAGCATAACAAAAAGACTAGTTAGCAAGATTTAACATCACAAAATGAATAATGAGAAAGAAAGCATACTTGTGACATAGCAACATCCACATCTTCAATTTGTTGTACTTCTGCTTCACTCAATCCAAGACCTTCAATTTCTTGTAATTCTGCTTCACTGAGTCCAAGACAGTCCATGATCTCTTCTGTAGTGTATAAAGATTTCCTTAGGTTGTCAATTGTTAAGCTTATATGATTGTGAAAATCTGGACTTGCATCATTTTCACTCTCAACATTTTCACTCTCAACATTTGGAATGGCAAAAACTTCAGGCTCACATTTAGGAAACTCGGAAGTACCATCCCCATATTCTGTTTGGACTCCTTCACTAGATCCCCTACCACCAACTCTATTGCCTCTTCCACTAGATCCCCTACCACCACCTCTACTCCTTCCTCCACCACCTCTAGATCCTGTTTTAGTTCCTGACCAATTAACCAAATCAGGTTCCAACCTAGGCCTGCCCATTTTTTTCTTTGGTTGAGGTTCTGGAACCACTGTAGGATTCTTGCATGATGTTTTATTGTGTCCCCTTTGTAGACAATTTTTACACTGGACAGTTCTACCCTTGCTTGACACTTGAGAGTACTTGTCTTGATTTTTTGAAACATGTCTTCTTCTTTTAACACTAGGCCTTCCTGGCATCCTCCTTTCAATGGGTGGAAGGGGCTTAGTGTAACTTGTTTCTTCCCATAAGATACTTCCATTAAGTGGGTGTATATTCTGATCATAAGTTGCCTTGTAATTATTCTTGCTGAACCAACTACGTATAAAGTTAATTGGATCTTGATTGGTGTACAATATTGCCACTTGTGCATGCACACAAGGTATTCCTAAAAGTTCCCATAATCTACAAGCACATATTTTTTCCTTCAAGTTAACTCCATAGTTCTGAAACCCATTCCTTACTTCATATTCATTCACTCCACTTGGAACTGCATGCCAACTTCTGCAAACATATAAGATAGAACATAAGATGCAAACACATAAGATAGAACATGTAAAAACAAAACAATTGAGAATACTTACTTAATGTCTTCTCCAAATTCTTCCATCTTTGTTACCGCGGAAGGACAAACTTCACCAACCCAGTTTTCAGCTTCTTGTTTCAGATTAAAAGCCCTTTCCATCATGTAAAGCCTAATCTCTTCAAGCATAGTCAGCAAAGGTTTCTTTCTTGCGTCTACAATGATTGCATTGAAACACTCAGCAATCCCATTCTTTACAGCCTCACAAGCCAAGCCAGTAGAGAAATAAGCCCTGCACCATGAAGTTGGTTCCCTTGCCATGAGACGATCATAAGCAGCAGAACTTATTGCCCTAATCCTTTCCATATTAAACTTGAAATCTCCTTCTGTGGTAGATTTTACAGCTGCCCAAAACATGTTTCTGAACTGCACTCCACTATAAACTTTTCTGAAATTGGCATAGATATGCCTTGCATATTGCCTGTGCTCAACATATGGTAGAATATCCTTACTAGCTTCAACAAGACCCTATAACATGAAAAAAAAAAGTTAATTAGCAACACCATACATTATTGTAAATAATGAAAAATAAAGAGATAGTTACTTTACCTTGTGTTGGTCACTGATTACACACACCCTTTCCACCCTGCAATCCAAGATCATCATTAACCAAATCCAGGAACCATTTCCAGTTGTTCTTGTTCTCTACATCAACAACTGCCCAAGCTATAGGATACACTTGATTATTGGCATCCCTACCTATTGCAGTTAACAATTCACCCTTACACTGTCCCTTCAAAAAAGAACCATCCAATCCTATTACCCTACGACATGCCCTTTTCCACCCCTCTCTTATTGCTTTAAAGCAAATGTAGAATCTATGAAATGTTGTGGTATTATCAGGGTTTACAGTAACTGTAATCCTAACTATGCTGTCTGGATTTGACCTCAGTAGCTCATGCCCATAATCCCAAACTCTTGCGTAGTGGTCATTCAAATTCCCATGAATTAATGACAGTGCCCTCATCCTTGATCTATAACACTTTGACCATGAAATTTTGCAATGAAATTTACTTTGTATAATTACCTGCATCTCTTTGCATTTTAAATTAGGTTTCCTAATCAAATCCTTCACAAATTTCCTAGCTAACCAGGTAGGATCCATAAGCCTTGAATTGTTAAAATTCCTAACACATTTATGAATGTCTATCATCTTTTTGACTTGGAAAGACCTTTTAGTAGTCATCCAAGAAGCCCTAACCACAAATGGACACTTCTCTGGATCACTTCCACATATTACCACTAGTCTAACACTATCACATTTTTTGAAACGGATTTGAAAACCCTTACTAACAGCATAGTTCGTCAAACACAGTTTCAGTTCATGTGGGGATTCATACCTTTCACCAAGCATTGGTCTCATTTTGTTCCATTTCACCTTTGGATTGTAGGTGGAATACTCAAATTCCTCATCACTACCTTCCTCGTTACTACCTTCCAGATAATCTTCATCTGATTCTTCTTTAGTGATTCCAGTTTGAGCATCGTTTTCAGTTTGAGCATCATCTACTGCCTCGTAATCGTCTTCTTCACATAGAATATTGAGAAATTCGTCTTTGCATCGGGAAGCTTGTTTCTTTTTGAGGTACGCATCCAGCTCCACATCTATTGTATCAAAATCATGGATGTCATCCATGATTTCAACTACACGGGGGTAAAAAAAAACCCTAGTTTAATGAGGGGAGGTAGAAAGTGAAATGAGAGAGGTAAGTTGTATTGTGTATGTATGTGTGTAAATGAGATCGATTAAACCCACGTAAACAAGTCCTTGCCACATAAGCCAATTTAACCGGCTAAATGAAGGTCACCGGTAAAATAGGGCCGAAATGTTCAATTTACCCAGTTTCCTGGGTTTTTTTGTTCAAAAAAAAATGTTGGGACAAAAGTTTGGGACTTTTTTGAAGATTTCCCTAATAACAATACCTAAAATTAAAAGAAAATGCACAATAAACGGTAGAATGGTAACTTAATTTTGATTTAACATAAATAAATTACGGGAGTTTAGTTTATAGAAAAATCCACAGTTAAACCCGTCAAGAGTTTTTTTTTTTTTTTTTTTTTTTTTTTTTTTTTTTTTTGCAAATCTAGATTTCTTTGCATTTCAGTTAATAAAAAGTACAAACTATAAGGACCATTTTTCATTTTTATAGGTTGTTAAATCATTTTTAGGGATAATGATTATTTAGAAAACATGATTACTAATCAATGTGACTGATTTGTTTGACTGAAAATAGTTGTTTCCATTTAAACTTATCTCACAACCCTTCCAGAACTTCTAAGTCCAAAAACTCATATGATTGATGATCTTCATTATATAAATATGCAACATTTTATCAATAACTTCTTTTTGTCATTTAAATGTTTACATGAACACATTCATATGTACAAAAACAATCTTACTTTGATACCTCCCATCAATGTCTACATTTGATAACGAATGAAAATGTAAAACCAACGGGGACTTGTAAAGGATGTCTATTATCAATTATTTTGTAAAAAGCAAAACCACAACATGAACTAAGAAACTGAAGTTGCAAAATGAATAAAAAAATCAGCACATAAACAAACACATACAAACTATGTACAACACATAAACGGAAGTTTATTGTAGCACCCGGTTCCTGGTACATAAATGTTATTTGAGTATTTCCTTTCTTTTAGCCTTGGACTCGGCGAGTCATAGGTCCGACTCGCCGAGTGGATGCGGAACCCGGGACACGTTTAAGTTGGCGACTCGGCGAGTCACAGCTGTTGGATGAAACCCTAAGTTTCAGGGGTTTGCACCCTATTTAAAGGACTTATCCGCCCAGGCCAGCCCCCATTCTCTCCCCAAAAGCTCCCAACCCTCGTTCTAAGCTTGTTCCTTGAGAGTTTGAGGCTATTGTGTGTGTTCTTGAAGGTTTTGAGGAAAAAGGGGAAGTAGATCAAGAGGAAGGAAAGGAATCCAGGCATCTTTGCACTCTTTCAGCAGTTCCTTTGAGGTATAATCCGTTTTCCCCCTATTTCTATGCTTATTACTTCATGTGAGTCATTCTTGAGCCAAACCCCAAGTTTGTATGTGCAAATTACTTCGTAATAGGCTGATTGGCCCTTAGATCTAGGCAAGATTAAGCTCCAGGAGCTCAGATCTGTTAGCTTTATGGCCCCATGTTGCTTGTCCACCCTAGATCTACCCTTTTGAGGCATTTTGAGCCCTAAAATCCATATTGGTGAATATCCACACGTAAAGTTGGAAACTTTACGTGTGATTCGTGTCCTAGAAGTCCAGATCTGTGAATGACATGGACTGGAATTGAGCAAATCTGTGTATTTAGTGGGTGCATGGCAACGACTCGGCGAGTCATTCATATGACTCGGCGAGTCTGTTCGCGAGTCTCCGAGTTTGTCCCCTTTTCGTAGTGTCGAGTGAGCAGTGAGTCATGGGGTGTGACTTAGTGAGTCGGAAGCTTAACTCATCTATGGAGGTACTCGGCGAGTCAATGCCCTGACTTGGCGAGTTCAAGGAAATCTCCTTAGATCAAGAACAGACTCGGCGAGTTGTTCATACAACTCGGCGAGTCTTAGCATAAGTGTTCATCGGATGAAGATGAACTCGACGAGTTGTTCATACAACTCGGCGAGTAGGATGAAGGACTTGAATATTGGTTAAGAAGGTGAACCCGTCGAGTCGTCGCCTAACTCGACGGGTAGGATCGGGATTCAGGGCAGTCGTTTGGGTAGGGACTCGGCGAGTTGGAAAGCCAACTCGGCGAGTCGGGTCAACTGAAAGTTGACTCTGACTTTGACTTAGGGCATGGTCAGGGGTAAAATGGTCATTTTACCCAAAGGTCAGTGAGCAGTGTTTGATTGAGTATGTTGTGGGAATTGCAGCCGGAGGATTTCCGGAGCAGCAGCAGCAGTAGGCAGTCAGTTCCCGATCAGATCAGCAGCTACTTCGAGGTGAGTTACCTTCCAGTAGCGGTGGGTCTAAGGCCACAATGCCGACCCACCAGTAGGAGACGTATGATAGATGATTGTCTTCGTGATATCATCTAGGTTTACTACTACCTGATATGTTATATGCTAGCATGATATGTTGTATGTGATAGTAGTCGAGTTCGGTTGTTAGGACCGACGGGTAGTTAGCACCCCAGAATGGCTTGACACGGGTAGTCAGCACCCCAGAATGGCTTGACACGGGTAGTCAGCACCCCAGAATGGCTTGACACGGGTAGGACGGCACCCCAGAACGGCCATACCGGGTAGTCAGGCACCCCAGAATAGCCTGGCAGTATGTATGTTACGTGTTTGTATGGTATGTGGTACGATGGGGGAACTCACTAAGCTTTGTGCTTACAGTTTTCAGTTTTGGTTTCAGGTACCTCCTCAGCTAGGGGAAAGGAGTCGGCGCGGTAGCAGCATGTCACACACACACTCTCTGGTTTCCGCATTTACGAGCTTCACTGGGATTTGTACTCTGATATTTTGATTGAATGTATGAATTGGCTTTTAGACATGGTTCACTTTGGGTTATGATTTGATCAGACAATGTTTTTAGTTATTAATATTTGCTAAAGTAATGTTTTTAAAACAAAATTTTTGGTCGTGAAAATTGGGTCATTACAAGTTGGTATCAGAGCCCTGGTTTGAGGGATTCGGACACACCCTCGGGAGTGTCTGAACTCAAATCGAGGGATTAAATGATTTTCTAAAAGAAAATGTTTTCTAAAATTGAGAAAAGAGTTTTGAGAAAGAACGAAGTGTGTGATGTGCGCGACCGGCCGAGCTCAAGTAAGTATTCCCCAAAGTACCCATACAAGTTTATGATATGTTTATCAGCTTTTGTAGAACAGCATGCTAGAATAGGAATAAGGATCTAGGAGTGATGCCTTATGTGCCTGCTTTATGTGTTTCAGTTGTATGAAAAATTGCATGCTAGTTATTGAGTAGACAGTGAGTAGGATAACCTGATTAGGTTATGCCTGGTAGTATGAGCTTAGCACTTAATGCTAGCTCAGTTCCTGAAAGTAGATAGAGTTAATTGAGATTGTTACCCTTATCTGAATGTTGCTTGCTTCGTGCTACGTGGGACTCTGAATAATGGGAGTTAGCCATTAGGCGAATGCGTCACGTCACATGTGATCAGAGTTGAATAATCTTAGAGTGCCGGATTTGATCCTACTGCGCAGCTCTTGTTTGAGTCCAACCGTTGTAGGGACGAGTCGGGTACTGAAAGGATTATCTGAGCCTCGTCACATGTGATGGTATTCGGGTAATGGCTGATTGGCATTACAAGGAGGCCTGCAGCAGCTGAGGACTGGTTAGAGTGGAATTAGAGATTTCCCTAGGGCAAGCCTACGATGAGTATAGCAGTGATCAGCAGTAGTGAAAGGGATCTGGTGGAGTCGAGGCATTCCTTGAAGAAGGTACGGATAGATGTGGAAGGTAGTATGGGCCCGTACTACTGAAAGCAGAGGATCCGTACCCGAACCAAGGGAGGCCAAGATGAGACCAGGGAACTTATGGTAGATATGATCCCTCAAGGAGTGTCAGTATCACTAATGATTGTCATTTATGTATTGCAGAATGGTGGTACTATGATCGAGGCCGATAGATGGCGGTTCAGGAGAGGGGTCAGGTTCGGGATCAGGTTCCGAGCTGGTGGATGAGGGACTACGCGAGTTCATCGCGTCAGAGATCACCAGGGGTATCCTTGAGTCGACTCCCATTATCTTCGGGTCGATCAAGGAAGGGATCATCGAGTTGATGGAGGATCGCCTTCGGGCATTCAGGAGTGATATGGCATCTAGCCAGTCAGGATCTCGCACACTGTCCTTCAAGGACTTCAGGGGCAGTGGTGCGCCGGATTTCCATGGGGTGAAAGACCCCATTGCTGCCAGGCGATGGATTGCAGACATCGAGTCTGCCCAGTTGACTAGCTTCTGCCCCGAGGGGTCGAAGGTGAGGTATGCAGCAGGATGTTTACGGGACCGAGCCCGGGATTGGTGGGAGTCAGTGGGTGACTCGTTGGGAGCCTCAGCTATCGAGGCGATGACCTGGTCGGACTGTGTGACCAGGTTCAGGGCAGAGTTCGCACCGGCTGTCGAGCTTCAGCAGCTGGCCAGGGAGTTTCTAGACATGAGGCAGACGACGGAGACTGTGGCGGAGATCACCGCCAAGTTCCGGGAGAGGGCTTTATTGGTGCCCCAGTATGCTGGTGACGAGGACATGAAGAGGACTCGTTATCATGATATGCTACGAGCTGACATTCGGAAGCATGTTAGTTTTTCGGCTTGCCCTACCTTGGATTCTATGATTGCCAGGGCAAGGGAGAGGGAGATAGATTTGGAGCACATCCGAAAAACGGAGATTAGAGGAGGGTCAGGCAGGAGGGGCTTCGGGGAAGAAGCCCAAGGGATCAGATGGTAAGCCGAAAGGCCAGTCAGGACCGAGCCGCTGCAGGAAATGCGGCAGGCCGCATGAGGGGGCGTGTAGGATGGGATCATCAGGCTGCTACAAGTGCGGCAAGTCTGGGCACATCAGCAGGGATTGCACTGCTCCGGCAGCAGTTATTCATACATCAGAGTTGTTGTGTTTTCACTGCAACCAAAGGGGCCACAAGAAGGCCAATTGCCCCCAGTTGATAGTTTCAGCGCCGATGAAGGTGCCAGCTCCAGCGACCCTGCGGATCACGGATGGCCGGCAGGGCAGGTCAGAGGCTCCAGTGGCGAGGAGCCGAGCATTTCATCTGACTATCGAGGAGGCACGTGCCGCACCCGATGTGGTGATGGGTATGATTCTTTCCCTCTATCTTATTTTTATGATGTTATGTTATCGATATGTGCTCTGTATGTATATGTATGCATTAGGATCGTTCCATGTGAACGGCCTCCCAGTTCAGGTGTTATTTGATTCGGGTGCATCCCGATCATTCGTTTCCCTTGCGCTTAGCAAGAAGTTTCATGAGCCATCAGGAGAGTTAGATTGCCCTTTGGAGGTGGAGATTGCTGATGATCGATCGGTGCGGGCATCGATGGTATTTCGAGATTGCGTGTTGCGTTTGTTCGAGGAGCGCTATTTGGTAGATTTGGTTCCCATTCCGTTGCGTGGGAACAAGGTGATTATAGACATGGATTGGCTGAGCCCTAATGGGGCGGTGATAGATTGAGCGCAGCAGCTAGTGCGGGTCAGGACCCCAAGCGGGGGAGAGTTATTGATTCATGGTGAGAGGCCCCAGTATGGACCCGCTGTATGTTCAGCAGCGAGGGCTAGGCGCTACCTTCAGCAGGGATGCGCAGGATATGTCGCGTATGTGATGGATACCCGGGAGGCGGGTAAGGCGACAGTGAGCGAGGTTCCGGTGGTCCGAGACTTTGCAGATGTTTTCCCAGAGGAGCTTCCTGGGATACCTCCGGAGCGACAGGTGGAGTTCCGGATTGACCTTGTTCCTGGTGCGGCTCCGATAGCCAAGGCACCGTATCGGTTGGCTCCTCCCGAGATGCAGGAGTTGTCTACGCAGCTGCAGGAGCTGCTAGACAAGGGATTTATTCGTCCGAGCGGTTCACCCTGGGGAGCCCCGATTCTGTTTGTGAAGAAGAAGGACGGGTCGCATCGGATGTGTATAGATTATCGGGAGCTGAACAAGGTAACGGTGAAGAACCGTTACCCGCTTCCGAGGATTGATGACCTCTTTGACCAGCTTCAGGGAGCATCTTGGTTCTCCAAGATTGATTTGCGTTCGGGTTATCATCAGATGAGAGTCAGGGAGGAGGATATGCAGAAGACCACGTTTCGGACGCGCTATGGCCATTATGAGTTCGTGGTGATGCCGTTTGGGCTCACCAATGCTCCTGCCGCGTTCATGGTCCTCATGAACCACGTATGCAGACCGATGCTGGACCGGTCTGTGATAGTCTTTATCGATGATATCTTGGTTTATTCCAAGACTCGGGAGGAACATGAGGAGCATCTGAGAGAGGTGTTGGAGACCCTAAGGAGGGAGAGCTTGTATGCCAAGTTCTCCAAGTGTGAGTTTTGGTTGCGCGAGGTGCAATTTCTTGGACACCTTGCCAACCAGAACGGGATTCTGGTCGATCCGGCCAAGGTCGAGGCCGTGATGAGATGGGAGGTTCAGAAGTCTCCATCTGAGATTCGGATTTTCCTGGGATTGGCAGGCTACTATCGGAGATTTATCCAGGATTTCTCCAAAATAGCCGTGCCCCTAACGCGGCTGACGAAGAAAGCCGTGGTCTTTCGGTGGGGACCCGAGCAGCAGGCTGCATTTGAGACGTTGAGACGGAGATTGTGTGAGGCGCCGATCTTAGCCCTGCCAGAGGGCGTAGAGGATTTTGTGGTTTATTGTGATGCGTCCATTTCTGGGTTGGGCGCGGTACTGATGCAGAGGGGGCATGTCATTGCCTACGCTTCGAGGCAGCTCAAGCCTCACGAGGCGAACTACCCGACGCACGATTTGGAGTTGGGGGCGGTGGTCTTTGCCCTCAAGACTTGGCGGCATTACCTCTACGGGGTTCGATGTACCATCTACACGGACCACAAGAGTTTGAGGTACCTCATGGATCAGCCGAATCTGAACATGAGGCAGCGTCGATGGTTGGACGTGGTGAAGGATTATGATTGTTAGATCCTTTACCACCCGGGGAAGGCTAATGTGGTGGCCGATGCGCTTAGCCGCAAGGCGGCGCCGATTAGAGATGTTTGTATGAGGATGATCGTGGTGACTCCCCTGTTGGAGCAGATTTGGGAGGCTCAACAGGAGGCTATCAAGGAGGAGCATCGAAAGAGCGAGCGTGTGGTGGGTCAGGTTTCCTCCTTTGATTATGATAGCCGAGGACTATTGACACTACACCGTAGGGTGTGGGTGCCGTATCACGGAGGCGTGCGCCAGATTTTGATGGAGGAGGCGCACAAGTCCCGATTCTCTATTCATCCCGGGGCGACGAAGATGTATAGGGATCTTCGTCTAGACTATTGGTGGCCCTGCATGAAGCGGGATGTGGCATGGTATGTCGAGCGATGTTTGACCTGCAGGAAGGTCAAGGCCGAACATCAGAGACCGCATGGCAAGATGCAGCCATTGGACACTTCTCTGGATCACTTCCACATATTACCACTAGTCTAACACTATCACATTTTTTGAAACGGATTTGAAAACCCTTACTAACAGCATAGTTCGTCAAACACAGTTTCAGTTCATGTGGGGATTCATACCTTTCACCAAGCATTGGTCTCATTTTGTTCCATTTCACCTTTGGATTGTAGGTGGAATACTCAAATTCCTCATCACTACCTTCCTCGTTACTACCTTCCAGATAATCTTCATCTGATTCTTCTTTAGTGATTCCAGTTTGAGCATCGTTTTCAGTTTGAGCATCATCTACTGCCTCGTAATCGTCTTCTTCACATAGAATATTGAGAAATTCGTCTTTGCATCGGGAAGCTTGTTTCTTTTTGAGGTACGCATCCAGCTCCACATCTATTGTATCAAAATCATGGATGTCATCCATGATTTCAACTGCACGGGGGTAAAAAAAAACCCTCGTTTAATGAGGGGAGGTAGAAAGTGAAATGAGAGAGGTAAGTTGTACTGTGTATGTATGTGTGTAAATGAGATCGATTAAACCCACGTAAACAAGTCCTTGCCACATAAGCCAATTTAACCGGCTAAATGAAGGTCACCGGTAAAATAGGGCCGAAATGTTCAATTTACCCAGTTTCCTGGGTTTTTTTGTTCAAAAAAAAATGTTGGGACAAAAGTTTGGGACTTTTTTGAAGATTTCCCTAATAACAATACCTAAAATTAAAAGAAAATGCACAATAAACGGTAGAATGGTAACTTAATTTTGATTTAACATAAATAAATTACGGGAGTTTAGTTTATAGAAAAATCCACAGTTAAACCCGTCAAGAGTTTTTTTTTTTTTTTTTTTTTTTTTTTTTTTTTTTTTTTTTTTTTTGCAAATGTAGATTTCTTTGCATTTCAGTTAATAAAAATTACAAACTATAAGGACCATTTTTCATTTTTATAGGTTGTTAAATCATTTTTAGGGATAATGACTTAGGAGGGTAATAAGGTTTCCAGTTTGTTCGTATTAGATAACTAAGGTTTTTTTTTTTGTGCGTATTAGACCAATATGGTTGTTATTACCGTTTAGAAATAATCCTTTTTACCGGTTAAAACCAATATGACTTGAAAGTTTTTTCTCAGGATAGTTTTTTAAAAAATGTACTTCAATTTTTTTTAGCCATACTTTTGGCTACTGTTAAAGGGACAGGTGATTTTTTTGTTCCTAAAAACCAATACATATAAGGTTTGCATAATATAACTAATAAGAAAGTATAGTAACTATGTAAATCATATAAAAAACAAGTATCGGGTTCCTTACACATATCGTACCAAAGTGAATATATATATATATATATATATATATATATATATATATATATATATATATATATATAGGTAAAGGTTCATTTGAGACCAATAGTTTTTTGTGAGACATGGGGACAACATATTAGCCTTTGATCAAAATTGATCCTATGGCTCATAAAAAAACGTGATTAAGAGTTATTAATATACCTGATTTGTTAATCAAGGGCAGATTAGTCATTGTTAGGTTAAACAGATCATCAACATACCTGTTACAAAAATTAGCTTCATATTCACATAATCAGGATCTTTATCTCCTTCGATCTTCAAATCTCACACCAGATAACCGTTGCTACAGGATAAATATTCATTGATCGATCAATTATCCTTCATATCAAAATCATCACATTCAGGAAATCAAGATCTTCATCGCCTTGAATAGGTATGTATTTCTACCAGATCAACGTGATTTTGAGATTGGCATTCATTGATTTATCAATTATCCTATCCTATCAAAATCTCAGCTATTAAATTCACGATTTTAGTGATTTGCTAGTTCATCTTCTTTATTCTTCATCTTATGATTGTTTGAGTTGGATTCGTTCAATTGTAATTGCAAATATGAGTTAATATCTTCATGATTTTCTTAATCAATTTAGTTCAATCGCAAATTGCAAACCATAGAAGGATAAGTAAGGATCAATTTTCTTCAATTCATCATCAAGAAGGAACAATTTCTCCATTACAGAACAATTTCAACAACTCATCATTAGTAGCAATTGATGTACCATCTATTTGAGGACAGAAGAATTGGAGAAGTATTATTTGATACGCCAACTGTTTGATGAAATGCCTAAGAGAATAATCAGAACTTAAGTTTTAATGCATTTAAACTCTAGACATGCTATTAATTAACTGCTATCTAGTAGCACTTTATGACACTGAAGTGTGAACTTTACATATATAGGTTGAAGATAATCACAATAGAACAAAATCGTTACATCAAGTCAAGTGATTATGCACATTCATTAACCTTGAAATGAAAATGGATACTTATCAAAAGTTTTTTATCCTTTGGATTGCCTCTAAATGATTAAATTATATTCTTGTTGAAATAAATGTTATTCTTTTTCCACCATATTGTGACAAGTACACTAAATGGTGCATATATGAAAGGTTAATGTAATCATTGTAAGGAAATCTCAAACCATGTTGATGCTTTAAGCTTGAAGCTTGAAACTTGAAACATTTTTCCTCATTGTTTTTATTAACTTTATTATCTAAGTGAAAGGTTTAGATTAGTAACTATCCTCCTTGTCAGTAGCATGTAAAGTAAATGATGAATTTGGACCAGTTTAGCATGAAGCAGAAGTGGTACTTGGTCCCATTTCATCATATTTTTTTATTACATTACATAGTACAAAGTATATTATTCTGATTAGAATAATTGAAAAGCATTACTCATACGTCCTTACATATTCAGAAAATTAAGTTTAGAATACAATTTTGTAAATATTTATACAATAATAAATATTAATGGAATACTTTTTTGTAGGTTAAATTAATGATGGCGCTGAAGAATCACACTCAAACAATGAACTCGTTTCAACTAATGATTATTTAGTTTGGATTATGGATATTCTACATGTATAGATATATAATGTTATAGTCTACTTTGATTTTTGTTTGTTGAACTACTCAATTAGTTCCATATTTCGTTTACAATATGATACATGATATAGTGCACATATTTAATGATATAGTCTATTATTATATGTTCTATATTGATGATACTGATATCTTATTGAAGTGTATAATTCTATTTTTAATAATTTATAAGTGTAATATTCTAATATACATTTATAAATGATGATGTAATTAAATGTGTTTTCTTAATATGACTAATATTCTAGATTTGATTATTGTTATATGTTATATTCTACATTGATATTTGTTGTTAATATAATCAAGTAGTGTTATATTTCAAAAAGCTCATTACGTATAAACTTTCGAAAACTAACAACATATAACATTATTCTAATAGAATGTTCTACATATACTACACATGATTTGCATGTAATAAATTAACTCATTTATTTAAAAACCTATAACATAATTCTATTAGAATACAGATAACATATAACATTATTTTATTTGAATATTCTACATATACATATTATTTTTATTTAATAAATGAAATTATTTAATAAGAAACCTATAAAATTATTCAATTAGATCATCAACATGATACATCATGTGTTAGATTCAAATGAGATGACCCTAATATTCTACGTATAACTTAAAATATCCGAGAACATTATTCTATGGTAATATTCTACATATAACTTTTGAAAATAGGTCATATACAATATTATTATATTAGAATATTTTATATAAATAAACTATTTACATGTAGTAAATCAACTTATTCAATTGAAAACTTAGAACATTATTCTATTAGAATATTCTACATATAACTTAGAATATCCTAGAACATTATTCTATAAGAGTATAAAAACAGCCAAATTTTAATTAAGAAATATTCTATTAGAATATTCTACATATATAACTTAAAATATCTAATAACCTTATTTTATCATAATATTCTATATATAAGTTTTGAAAAGAGGTCATATACAATATTATTATATTAGAATATTTTATATGTACACATTATTTAGATGTTGTAAATCAACTTATTTAATTGAAAACTTAGAAGATTATTCTATTTGAATATTCTACATATAATTTAGAATATCCTATAACATTATTATATAAGAGTATAAAAAGTCTAATTTAATTAAGAAATATTTTATTAGAATATTCTACATATAACTTAAAATATCCGATAACATTATTCTATCATAATATTCTACATAAAACTTTTGAAAATATGTCATTTACAATATTATTATATTAGAATATTCTATATATACACATTATTTATATGTAGTAAATCAACTTAATTGAAAATGTAGAACATTATTCTATTAGAATATTCTACATATAACTTAGAATATCCTCGAATATTATTCTATAAGAGTATAAAAAGCCTAATTTCAATAGAATGTTATACATATAAACTTTAAATATAAACTCATGTAATATGAGAAGATGTTACTGACACTACATGACAAAAAACTAAAACACTACAAGTACTATTCTTGTAAATACATAACTGAATATCGACATTATACATCATATATTCTCAATCTACAACTATAATGTCATATGTACTTGTTCATATTCTGTTGACGCGTCTTGATCATATGACGAGCTATCAGACGAGGTATCATGAAGTATGACTTTTTTTGCCTTTATCTATTTCCGATGATAGAAATTGTTCAACATTCTTTCTTTTAGGATCAAAAACGTCTTTTCCCTTGATTTAGTAGTTTCATCTCAACTGTATCAAAACATAAACCATACTTTTATTAAAACAATAAAACTAGGATATAAACAAACAATTCATTATACTAGAATATTCTAACATTCTGACAATAATTAACAACATGAAAATTGTTTAATAAATAATTTACATTTAGAGAATTTTATTTTATTTTCACATTTAATTTTACACAAATCTAATATGATCAAGGCATTATTAACAATACACAAAGTAAAATTTATGAGATAAAATAACAAAAAAAACATAACTATCCACATGGTACTGGACTCCAAATAAAGTTTATATTCCTTTAATTTCGATTAGTAATATCTAGTATAATTCAAACAAGAGATTTAATATTATATAAAATACAAAATATCAGATAACCTAATCAGACATTTATGTTAATAGACACCACCAACCTAAACCAACAACTTCTTTAGCTTTCGATGTGTATTAAACACTAATCCTAGCTACAGTAAACAATTTCAAAAATATTTAACCAAAACTACAATAAAGAAGTTCGTTTCTAGCCCCAACTATAGTGAATCTGGATCAAACACTAAGCATAACTACAATATAAATTTTAGAAAAATAATTCATAAATTTGAATAAATAGAATAAATAGAATAATAACTTCCTGAAGCCTATTACAAGAGATGATTTAGAATCTACATTATCTAGAATCCAAATCTGGATAAGATATTATTAAATTAAAACATAAAGAGATGAATTTGATTATGTCAAGATAGAATAACAAATTCTCAAAACATATTATAGTTTTGACTTATCAAAGTAAGCAGTAACATTTGGTTAATCAATAAAATAACATCTGAAATCATATTTATAAAGTAACACCTAACTTAACAAATCAAAATACCTAGAATATTAAGTTATCAAATACTATTTTACTAATATTTTTACAAGATCATCTAATTAATCAAACAAAGTAGCATCTTAATTAAATTAAGAAGTATCATATGACTTATCAAACCAAAATACTCAGAATATTAAGTTATCAAACAATATTTCACTAAATTTTTACTAGATAATCCAATTACTCAAACAAAATAACATCTAAAATCAATTTAGGAAGTGAGTTATGACTTATCAAATAAGAATAAGTAGAATATCAAGCTATCAAACATTTATTTACTAGATAATAAGATAAATCAAACAAAATAAGATCTTGAATCAAATTATATTTCAAATGACAGGAATATCTCTACATATTTTGTGAATAACTTCATTTATGCATAATAAAATAGCAAGATTGTAGATTTATTAACATTGCAATTGTTAACAGCCAAAGATGAGTTAGTAGAATCTTTTATTACCTGATGAGAAGAATCCTTCCTCAACTGAGAATCATGAGAAGAAGTACCAATTGAATGATTGATGGAAATTTGTATGTGCTAAGAAGTTCTTATTGTTTATTAAAACAAACTAACGAGCTAATGATATTGGAGATTCAAAATTGAAATCAGAAGCGCGAGATTCAAATCACAGATTAAGGTTTTACGGGGTTTTAATGTAGAATCAAAATCATATTGTATCGAAGGATCCATTCTTGATTATCAATTAGAATAAAAAGGGTAGAAAACGATGTAACTGGGCTTAGTTCGAGATAGATCCAATTGCAATTATTTTTCTAGGGTTTCGAATCCATAATCTGGATCGCAATTGAATTTGAGATCATATGTGAAGAGGTGATTTTGGATGAAGAAAGACATGTAGAGATATTGAATGACGTTAGAATACAGATAGAACGTAAATTGACATAATTACCCCTATGTGTCCTTTTCTAAAAATCAATGTTTAACAATTCATGATCATTTTCTCTATTACATACATTGATAAGGAATTTCTGGATTTCAACATTTATTTTCAGCAATTTATCATCAATTTTATATTATTAAAGGATTATTGTAAATGATTGATTTTCAGCAATTATTCATTAATTTTGCTATTATAAAATAAGTATCAGCAAGAATCAATGAAAAACTCATCAACAATTTCGATTTTTAGCAATTCATGATCAAAATTAGAATGGATAGAATACTAAATCTAACATACAAAACTCAGAATTACTATAAAAGTATACTAGAAGCCCATATACAAAACATAAGAGAATGATTAGATATTGTACGATACAAAATTAGAACTAGTAGAATATTGTTCCGAAAGCTAAAGATTGAGTTTTTGTTGGAAAATAGCTTTATGTCCTTTCTTTTTGAATCAGTTACTTCTCTTTGGCTCTTTAGGCTAGAATGCAGTACATGCTATTTTAATCACTGTATCTACTTCATCTGATGACATTGGTGACTCAGTATATTGAGAAGGGGAATTGGAATCTGATTATCTCGAACAAGACATTGTTGAAAGATGAAATCAAAGTCTTTAATGGGTATGAGTTCTAAATTCGATTCTTAAAACTAGAATGAAACAATCTGAATAACATAATTAAGGTTTATGATTTTAAATGGTCGTTGATTCCTTCTATTTAGAAGAATAGGGTTTATGTGAATTTAAGGGATGATAGATTAAGGAAAGAAAGAACCAGTATATATAATTTTGATTCCTTGGCGATATTCTAGATTTGATCTTCGGTTTTTTTAAACAAGAAACCAAAATTAACTCTCTCTGAGAAACTTTGCTTCACTTTGCTTCAATTGGGAGAATGCTTAACAACGAGGATATGATATATGGTTTTGATTTGATATGCTAGGGTTATTCGACTCAGAATCTGTATAACCCAAATTATTCAGTGGTTCAATTACACAATCCAAAATTTGAACAACTTGAATTAATACTTGTTTTGTGAAGGAATGGCTGATAGTCGAGATTGAATAAGAAGGTTGAAATTACGAATCAAAAGGAATAAGAATTTGTTGATAATCGAGATTGATCGAGGGTTTTCTATTCGTTTTTGGCTACGTGAATAAATTAGGATTTGTTTTCGAGTATGAATCAGAGGATGAACTCGAGCTAGCATCAGAATAAAGAACTCGACTTTTCAATTTCGATTTAGGGTTAATCTGAAACAAATTTGTGATGGAAGGGTTTTCGATCGATGAAAGGGTTTTGAAAAATGAAAAGCATATGAATGCGTTTGTAAATGTGCCGAGTTACGTTTCTACCCCTCCGTGTATTCTAGTTAATTAAAAAGTTTGTGTTATTTACACAAATTGCCACCGCCAGTTTTTTTTAAATTAAATTTGAACCACATATCAATGTTGATCAAGGGCTAAGATTTGGTCCTCATGTCTCACAAAATATAGGTGGTCTCAAATGAACCCAACCTTATATATATATATATATATATATATATATATATATATATATATATATATATATATATATATATATATATATTCAAAAGAATTAAACTATTTCATGATTTAGTTTGGTTAAAAGTGACTTATAATTCAATTTCATTTTTTCGGGTTTTCGAGTATATTCAGGTCTAAAATCCGTATCCGGTTCCAATTACCTATTTTTGGTTTCATACCCACTTTATCTGGTCTGATGTCCTGAACCGAATCGGAACCGATTCCCCTTATACCGGTCCCGCTCCGGGGTCTTCAATTCCGGTTTTTGGGTTTTTCGGGTTCGAGTCCGATCGGACGGGTTCAGACTCACTTTCATCTCTAATTATAGTGGTGTGTTTAGCTTTTTGAAGGTCGGTTTTTAGGATAAAACTGCATTGCACTGACTTTGGTTTGTTACGGTTTTTTTGGATTGGTTCGGTTTTTACTTACCTCTGAAAAAATAAGTGTTTATATATATATATATATATATATATATATATATATATATATATATATATATATATATATATATATATATATATATATATATATATATCAGTCGCACGTGAGCAACATTTACATTATTGAGTAATTATTCTTTTAATTTAATCACTGATTTGGGTTTCATCTAAATAGTGTATCTAGGGTTTGTAATTCAAATATAAAGGTTAAAGACGGTTTACACAACATTTGTACATTAGGTATTTCTTATTATAGATGCCAATTTGACATACGGATCATGGGTACCCGATCCTAATGGGGCGGGTATTCCATCGAAGTTTTATATCATATGTATGTCGGCTAAATGGCTAAATGCATGAATCATCTATATAACCGAATGTCTGAATGGTTGAATGCAAGGGCGGATCTTATATAGGGCTAGGGGATGTGCCCTCCCCCCCCCCCCCCCCCCCTTTGATTTTTTTGGTAGAAATAGTCTTTATATTTTAACTTTCTATATATTAGGCCCAAAAATATAAATTTTTGACTATCCCCCCCCCCCCCCCCCATGAAGATTGAAGCTCCGCCACCGTCTGAATGGATATCAATTTTTACTTCTGAAAGGTGAAATGATTATAGAATGTATGTATTGGTAGATGGTTAACGATTTTTATTTCATTTAATGTTATTGCTTTGACGCTTTCGGATTTTTATATCATGTGTATGTATGTATGTATAATATGTATCATCGGGATGTGAGTGATGGCCTTCTGGGACGAGACATTCGTAAGGGATCCATCATAGACGTTATTTTAGATGGTTCTAATTGTGGGCGATAGTCTTCAACTAGGGGGATCCGGAGTTTCAAAACCCAATAAACCTGGGAAGCTACGCCGTCTTACTCAACCACATAAAAACGACAGTGATGGATGCAATTTATAAAGTCTTGAATAAGGTCTTTGCTGGCATATTCTTAGAGTGTTCTCACAGGTTCAGGAAAGGAAGAGGGACTTAGACATTCTTTGCGCAGAGTTCTATTACTATTAATGGGTGGCTCCGCGATTTCTTATGGGCACAGGCATCCCAGGTAATTTAGTCTTATGGTTCTTCATTATCCGCATATGGCCTTTTTTTTCCTAGGTGCTCATTTTGTATGGGCTTTTAGTTTAATGTTTTTATTCAGTGGACGTGGTTATTGGCAAGAACTTATTGAATCCATCGTTTGGGCTCATAATAAATTAAAAGTTGCTCCTGCTACCCAGTTATCGCCTTAAGCATTGTACAATGAGAGAATCCACTTCAGATAACCACGCCTCTGCTAGGCAGCGTGTGGAATGGCCGAGAGCGGACCTTATTGGATATATAATCCAAGTCGAGAGTAGAGTTACGGGAACAGCCGTCTGATGGAAAACGACTTTCACGTTCGGTTCAGAGAGCACTTTTTTCGTTGAGAATTCCTCGTTCCCTCTCGATAGACCAGCGGCGAATTCAAAACTTGTGGGGCCCTATCTATTCCATCTCTCGAGCCCCGAAGAAAACCCCCCTCCCCTTCGGATTCCATATCTCTTTTGACTCTATATATGTGGGCACCTGATATCTATGAGGGTTCACCCACCCCGGTTACAGCATTCCTTTCTATTGCGCTATGGAAACCCTAATATTCTTGCAGAATTTATAGCGGGCCAATTAAAAAATAGAGTTTCTTTTCGCAAAGCAATGAAAAAGGCTATAGAATTAACTGAACAAGCAGATACAAAAGGAATTCAAGTGCAAATTGCAGGACGTATCGACGGAAAAGAAATTGCGCGTGTTGAATGGATCAGAGAGGGGAGGGTTCCACTACAAACCATTCGAGCTAAAATTGATTATTGTTGCTATACAGTTCGAACGATCTATGGGGTATTAGGCATCAAAATTTGGATATTTATAGACGGGGAATAATAAACCTTTATTCCTTTTGCATTCTATCCAGCGATGGAACAAAAAATGAGAAATTCGTTTCTTCTTTTTATTTTGTGTTCAATAAAAAAAATGAACAATTATAATTCTATAGGGTTGAATAAAAATTCAATTAATCTTTTGATAAAATTGCTATGCTTAGTGTGTGACTCGTTGGTTTTTTGAGGGTTAGTATAAAAAACCAGCCCCACGGTATAAACAAATAACTATAGAAGTAATAACCAACTCATCACTTCGTATTATCTGGATCCAAAGAATCAGTTAAGATATGATATATTGTTCATATTGTTGTAGCAACTGAAATCTTTTTTTATTATTTATTAAAAAAATATGCTTCTAAGTTGTCACTCGAAATAAAAAAGAAAGGGTATGGATAAATGGAAGGATGAGAGAAAGAAAGAAAAAGAATATTGATGATATAGAATTCCAATATGTAAGGTCTATGAGTCATCTTAGAAAAAGCTGTGTAATAAAGCATCAATACGGATTCATCATTAACATTAAATGGATCTACTCATCAAACAAAAAATAAAGAGCTTCGAGCCAATAAAGGCTAAGAATATTGACTCAAGAACTAATAGCTCCATTGTTGAATTCAGACCTAACCATTAAGTAAGAAGCGATGGGAACGATGGAACCTGTGAAGGCGGCGCAAAGGAGGCTCAAGGGCTTGTTAAGGAAGGCGGCAAGGGCCGACTCAGGGGTTGTATGACTATCAAATGTCTTAATTTTCTAAATTGTGATATTTACAAATGTTTTTTTACTAAATGGGTATCCATCGGTTCTCCGTATCAGGCATGTTTTTTTTACTCACACCCGTCAAGGATTAGGCGGAGATGGGTATTACAGTCCCGCCAATATCTGTCCTCATTTTATTTACTTCAAAATATTAACTTGTTCAATAAGTTGATTGTGGATTTGCTGGATTCAGCATGTTGATTCCCTTCAAGGCCACGCCAATAAAATTCAAGATTCTTTAGAACTATATATAGCAAGACAAAATACTCAAGAGTCAAGATTCTTTCTAAACCAGAACAATAATGTATGCTCTTCATGTAATGTGATTCACTACAAATCATCACATCGTTTAACAGGTCGTCTAATCTAATGCGTCTTCTTTGTTTCAACTATTACCAACTACAAAATAATTTTATTTACTTCAATATTATCTGTAGAAAAAGCTTTATCCAAATCAAATTGTATACTATTTAAAACATGTGTAGAACATCGTTTACTATCACGAGAGCATCGTAGCAGTAACCTATGCCTTCCAAAAAAAACGTCTAAATTGAGTGCCTTTCAACATCTACATACACTTTAGCCTTTTGTTACTCTAGATCCACACCTACAGAGTAAATGATATGTTGCAAGACCTTTTAGAAACAAACTATATATAATTTACTTTTTGGTGACAAACTAAAAACTCAGAATATAAAAGGTGTGTGAAATGTCAAACATAGATTTAATATACATTACATTGTGCTAGTTTAATTGATTATGATACATAAGTTTTAGTATTAATCTTTTTTATTTAAAAAAGTCCAAATAATATATCTACTTATTACATGTTAACCATCGCTCAAAATGGTTTAGTAGTGGTCACTTACGATTTTAAACATTTTATAATGAAAATGAGTTAAGTTCGAATCATATATGCCTCAAATTTGTGTTACTAAAAAAACTACAGGTTGAATCAATTGTTTTTATTTGTTATTGATGGAAAAAGATAATACATTGTTTTTTTATTCAAGTCCTATATAGTCACGTCCACCATTTTTTTTTATCAATATGTTCGATTTTAATATGGTTGAAAGAGTATCTCAAATAAATAATCCAAAAATCACAACCATAAATGAATATTGTTTTCTTAGGAAACAAATAAGAGACAGAAGTGTTTATATGCTGCAGATGGACCCATGTATGTTGAGATGGAATAATGCAAGTAAATAGCGATGTGACAGGTGGACGAGCCCCGCGTTGGGTGTTCCTGGCAGACCTCCTCCACTAACGTGGTGAACCCATTCCGCGCGTGTACAATGAGCACACCATAATAATCGGTATTTTTATTTTTAAAATATTTTTTTTAGTTGATGTAGTGAAACCAACAATCGGATCACCTTAGGCCATACGGTATACGGATGAGTTTCGGTTGTATACATGGCCACGAACCACGATTGTGTCACGTTGTGGGTCGTGGTCGTCTTGTTTCGTGGTGGCTACGACGAAGGTGCACGGCCAATGGGAGAAGAGTTGGTCAATTCGACGGTTTAATGGTTCGATTTTTAACTTTTATTTTTTTTTTTAAATTCAATACCTATATAATCACAATACATCAAATTTTACACTTACCTTTCATCAAAATTTACTTTCTCATTCTCTAAAAGAAAAATACATAGATTTCTTTAAGAGTTTTGACTCGGATGATAACGAAGAATTCATCTCGACCTTCTTCAACGTTGTGCAACACATTCACGATGAAGAAAGTTCGAATGTCGCTCGTTCTAGGGTTGTCTTCAATCATGATCATCAAGTCGCACACGACTTATTGGTACGTGATTACTTTGCCGATAATTGTCTTTACAATGAGGACTCGTTCGGACGTCGTTTCCG
Organism: Lactuca sativa; assembly: GCF_002870075.4. Classification (NCBI taxonomy): domain Eukaryota; kingdom Viridiplantae; phylum Streptophyta; class Magnoliopsida; order Asterales; family Asteraceae; genus Lactuca; species Lactuca sativa. The sequence goes on along the minus strand of NC_056625.2, from coordinate 105,298,619 downwards.
TGTAAATAAGACTATATTTTTACATATTAGTAATATTTTAGAAGCCCGTTATGATTTTTTTCAAACAAAAATCTGATGTTAGAGAAAGAATGAGTTTTAGTAGTATACAAAAGTGTGCAGACACACTTAGATATTTGAAATACGGTATAACATTTGATGCATCCGACGAATACTTGAAAGTATCCTAGAGGACCACAATTGATCGTGTAGATTGGTTTTGTGTATGTGTGTATGAGGCTTTTCACCAACAATATTTGCGTAAACCTACATGTAATGCCCGTAGATCCGTGTTAGTCAATTTAGAGACAATGAGCGTCAAAAATGAGTTTTTGATGGCAGATTATTTAGAAGGAGTAATCTTAAACAAGTTGTAGAATATGTCACAAGTGTTCTGTACATATAAAGAATGTTGAAATCCGAGTTATAACGAAGAAGTTATGGCTCGTCGAAGTTTCGCGACAAAACAGACACGACACTACGCAACGTAAATAGTGAACTTATGATAGATGACCTTTTGGCCTTAGTGATCTAAACAAAAGTCGTAGTATATGTTAAATCGAGAGCGTGCATAAAAAGAACGCACAAATCTAACTTCGTATGAGGAAATTATGATTTTTCTAAGATTTGGCCTAACAGTACACGACCCGAAACTCGAATTCTAGATCGAGCGGTTTTTGGCCAACGCGGCCTAAATGAGAATTGAATATCTCATTAATAGGAACTCAACGACAAAAAGACAGACGAAAACGGAGTCTGTATGTAGAAGTTATGAATTTTACGCGGACATTTAATAGTGTAGTCACCTTCTACTGTTAAATTTAAGATCGGTCAAGAATTAGCCGACGGAGTGAAAAGAAAAGTTTTAGATCTTATTTTTATCTACGCTTGGATATAAAGAACGTCAAAAACGAAGCTCGTATGCGAAAGTTACGGATTTTATAAGTCGGAAGTGTTGTGCGAAAATGGGTGACATGGCACAATCTTAGCCATTGCTTTCTCCCCAAGTCTTGCCACCAGATGGTGACATGTGGCACCAAGTTCAGCCATATTTCACCCTATAAATAGAACCTGTCACACCCTCATTTTCTTCACACATTTCTCATTCTTTCTTCTCTCTACACTCTCTCTAAACCTCCTAAAAACCCCCTAGCGCTAGAAGAAAGCCCCGGAGCGCTCGACGGCTCCGAGAAGAAAAGCTTTCGGCTCGGAAGTTTTGCCCCTGCAGAGCATTGCTTCTAGCCAAACCCCCTCGTAGGTAAGATACGCCTACCTAATTTTTAATATAGCTTTTATTTAAATATAGTAACATTATTAAGACCTTATAATAATTATTTGAGCTATTATTATGAGTTATATAAGTGTCGTTATAATATCTTTTTAACCACTCGCGGTATGGGGAATCTAGTTTGAAGGGCCACCTGGGTTGTTGGATTTCAGAAGTGCTATATGCCAAAATGATCCTGCCCTCCGGTGTTTCATGTCTGGCCCCTGTCTGTACATAGTGGGTGAAAAGTATTGTTTAACGCTTATGTAATAGTAATAATAGCTAAACTATTAATTAGTTTCGTTGAACATTAGACTAAACTCTAGTGGAAATGATACTAGGTTTTGTCAACGGAAATTTGTTTTAAAGTAAACGAAGTGTTGTCCGAGTACCGAGGAACCACCTTTGCAGGTGAGTGCATAGTTACTTTCATCTTACACATAGATATTAAGTATTTTATATAAATTGTGTGCTATGTGCGTATACTGTCTGAATACTTGTTGTCTATGTTGGATGAAACGTTTTATACATGTTTTAAATGATCTAAACCGTATATGTATTTTATATCTACAAAATGTGTTGGGTAAAACATGGGTAGATTAGAGGTGAGATAAATGATGAGTGATGAAAGATGAGATATATGATGAGCGATGAAAGATGAGATGAATGATGAGCGATGATATATGAGTGATAAAATATGGTGCGAAGTGATGAGCCAAAGCGATGAGCCAAAACGATGAGCCAAACGATGACCTAAGCGTTGGCCCCATCATCTAGCAGAGTATGGATGACAACCACGGACTATTCTAGACAGTCTAGTAGAACACTAGCAGGCTCGCAACCTGTAGTTATTGTGAACGATGTGTTCACCCGGTGTACTCTAAAAACCCATTGACAGGTATTGCGAGTGGACTCTCGAAAACGATACTGTCAATAAACGAGATAAAATCTGGCGACTATGCATACTTAGTGTCGATTCCTTAGGATACTCCTGAGGAATGAATGAACGAGGAATAGATGAATCTTAGGGTAGATCCTTAAGAGTAAAGAAGATAATGGGGATGGGTAATTGGGTTGATTGTTTGATGTTTAACATAATAATTATATTATTGTGGGTTGAAAACCCTATGTACTCACCAGGTTTCCCAACCTGACCACTCAAGCTTATTTGTATCACAGGTGTCGATATGAAGCTACTTTACACTGAGGGATTTAAAAGAGATGTAGATCACTAGTGTAAATGAATGTAAGTTCTATTTATGCTTATCTTTATGTATTGACGATGACATCCCAAATATTTTAAAATGGATAAAAATACATTTCTTCGGAAATGCTTTGATAACGTATTTATCTTGTTTTTCTAGGAACAAATTCCGCAACATTTTTATTAAAAGAGGTACTCTGAATTTTATAAAGCGTAAATAAAATCGGTCATTTCTGGCGGTGAAAATGGGGATGTCACACTACTCCACGTGATATTGAGAGATTATATGCGGCTCATGAAGAGAGGCATGGATTTATGGGTATGCTTGGCAGTCTAGATTGTACACATGTGGCTTGGGAAAAATGTCCAACTGTATGGTGTGGTCAATTCACTCAAGGAGATATAGGTGAACCAAGTATAATCCTAACAGTTTTTGCATCTCAGGATTTGTGGATATGATATTTGTTTTTTTGGAGTTTTAGGGTCTAACAACGACATTAACGTTCTTCATCAGTCTCCTCTTTTCAACGATCTTTGGACCAGCAAAGCACATGATATGACGTTCATGGTGAACGGACATTCATACAAATACAGTTATTGCCTTTATGATGGGATATACCTGAATTATTCTACACTTATGAAGGTACTCAGTTCCTCGAAGTGAAAAGGAAAAGTTGTTCACAAAGAGGCAGGACTCAGCAAAGAAGGATATCGAGAGGGCATTTGGAGTCCTCAAGCAGACATGGCATGTGGTGAAATACGCTACACGAATTTGGGATAAGGATAGAATTATGCCAAAACTGCAAAAATGGTCCGTGTGGTATGCATATTTCTGAGGTTTGGTCCAAACCTCGACTTTTTTGGTTTCATTGTCATTTTGGCCTTAGTTGTATGTGGAAATGGTCCCCTGACTTAACTCTCATTAAATTGTTGTTGTTAACCCCATCATGTGCCTCCCACGCGAGGGTATTTTGGTCTTTTCAACTTTTAAGGACCAATTTTGCAGATGGAAAATATCTTATACCCTTTAAATGTGCCCCACCGTAGCTATCTTCCCCAACGTCTTCATCAACGACTCTTTTCTTCCCATTCTTCTTCTTGAACTCTTACAATAACAATGGTTCTTTGTTTTTGTGGAAAACTTGTTGTGGTGAAAACGTCATGGAACCTACTGAATCCCAGAAAGAGATTTTTTTCACCCCCTATAAACGATTCTATTTGTGGGTTTATCAGGTGGCTTGACCCGCCAATGTGTGCTTGGGCTAAATTCATCATACCTATTCTGCTAAGAAATTTGAACTCAATGCAGGAACGGTGCAATCATTTGGTTAGAAGTGTCAACATATTAGAGGAATAGTGCAATGGATTGATAAGTAGGAACAACATCTTGGTGGCAAATTGCAATGCATTGAAGGATGAATCTTTGAAGTTGAAAATTTATCTATTTGGAAGTTGGTTTTTTGTGATTGTTATATTTGGTATTTGGTATGTGTAGGGGTTAGGGTTAGACAAATGAAGGGGGGTGTTTGTTGATCAAGGGATGAAGGGTATTAGTAGAAAATGGGGTTCTTTTGTTGTAAGTTGATTTAATCACGTTTGTAATGAATTATGTTGTTTATGATATATATGGTAGGTATGAAAGTATGATATATATGTAATGAACATATTTGTATACCATATATGGTATCAAAGTATGACCGGAATGTATAAAAATTAGCACATTAATAAACCAAACGTACATTACCAAAATATGTATCAGAACTTAACCAAAATGCACATTTCATTAACTACATTAGTAGAACCAAAATAAATTACCAAGTTAAGCATAAATGTGTCATTCCACCATACATAAGCCAATCATGAAACCATATGTAAGAGTCTAAGCATAACAACCAAAATACAATAAAAGTGTCATTGCACCATACATATAAGTCTAACAATAACAGCCAAGTTTTCAACAACATATAACCAAAATCACATAAAAACACATGCATGAAACCATACCAACTTCATCAAAGCTTACTTCTTGGACTGATTCCCACCTTTCCCTTTACATGATCCTTCTTCTTGTGTAGCCTTGAATCCATCACCTTGACTTCCCCTCTACTTTTTGCTCAACCTTTCACCCTCACTCCGTCTTCTCATTTTCTTAGGCATTCCCACCTGAGCGCGATGTGGGGGAGGAATTAGCTTTGTTGTACAATCACTTTTGGGCCACATGGCTATCCCCTTAATTGGCTCCACCTTAAATGAATATGCTTTTTTCCATGTCTCTATCCAATAGACCTTGTATACCTATTTGTAAATGTCAAGCTCATCCTCTGAATCTTTGCTCATTTCATTAAGAGTTGCAATTGCATGTCTATAAGGAATTCCAATTAATTCCCATTTTCTGCAACTACAGGTTTGCTTCCTAACATCCACATCATGTTGATCTTGCAAATCTCCAGTTAATTTATACTTGTCTCCCCCATTCCACCTAGCAATATATTGTGAAGCAACTGCTTTTCGGGCATCTAGGATGTTTGTTGTTGTTGGTGTAAGTGGACCTTTATCCTTTTTCATTTCCTTCATGACATTGCATATCCTCTTTATTAAGTATTCCCTAATGTACTCTACACATTAAATGACAAGTTTTTCTCTTCCTTTCTCTATCTTCCCATTCAACACCTCACACATGTTTGAAATCAACACATCAGAAACCGCCCTTCCTGTTGTACATGACAATACCAAAGAATTCATACAATTATAGATAATTGAACAATATAATGAGCATATTGAAGCATATAGAATTACCTAAAAAATTACTCCTTGCCCAATTTGCAGGAGCAATTTGCTTCAACCACTCATATGCCTCCCTATCATACTGGCTAAACTCCTTCATAAAATTCTCAAATTCAGGAATGGTGGGTGCTGATGTTGTTGGATTAGTGTCTAAGTCCGTAACTATATTTGGTATGTACTTGACCCGACTCGGCATGGTCCATTTGGGTTGCATGGCATCATGCATTTGGATAGACTAAAATGAGAGAAATAACACTTAAGGTTTGGTAATATATTATATGTTCTAATATATAAATAAGATTATTTAATTAGTATTAATCAAGAATTAATTTGGAATTAATTAAGTGATCAAAAGGAGACTAATTAAACATATGGGTTGATTGTGTAAATCAACCATACTTGTATAGTGGGCTAATGCTCCATGGATTATCAAGTTGGGCTAAAACCCATAGGATGCTCCATGGTGTTTTTGTACCCATGGATCATGGAAAACAAAGGCCATAACAATTAGGGTTTACACGGTGTAACCCTAATTGTGACACACAATATAATCATCTTATTCTTGTCAAAATCGTCCACCATGAGATACTATGAAGGAATGGTGAGGGCTAGCCGATTTCATGAAGTGTATCATTTCTCTCTAAGTTATTCCATGTGTATTTGATGTTGTGTGAACCATTTGAGGTGTCACACTTGAGGCACTAGACTCTCGAGCTTCATGGAGTCAAGCTACAACAATAATGTATGTATTCAATATATTTATTACCCAAGTATCAAGGAATTGTATGCTAGTTAGGGTAATACCTTGGAATATTCATATTGTTGTAAAACTCGTCGAGTTGGCCGATTACTCCTCCGAGTACTCACTACTCCCCCCTTACCAAGGGCGAGTTACATAATCCCGAGTACTCCTCGATCAGTCCCTTACGAACTGAGTAGTGTTGTGAAATTCGGTCAACTCGGTGATTAATATGTATAATATACTTAATGATTTATTATTTAACACACATATGTGATTATTACTACATATATATCTTATATTTTCAATAATTATTCACAAAGTGAGACCATTATGTGTTTTTCATTTTTTGTGTATTCACATGTATCCAGTTTTGTTATATATTTCAATCAACTTATGATTTTATCTTATGATTTTGACATATATAATTTCCCTAAAAATATTTCTACACAAATTTCCAAATCCGAGTACTCCCGAGTACTCGTTACTCGGTAGTCGGCCGAACAGGTACCGAGTAACGAGTTCTACAACCTTGAGTGTTAGAATGCTCATAACCCAATAGATGCTCCATAGGTGGTCACTTATCATTTTGCCCCCACTTCTTTCTCATATTGTCATGAATATGTCTGATACAATACCTACGCTCAACATTAGGAAACAATTCACAAATTGCAGTTTGTAAACCCTACATGAATCAAACTTAATAATTAGAATTAAAAACATACATTGAAAATGAAAAATTATATAAATATGCCTTACCTTTTTCCTGTCACTTATGAAAGTATAATTTGAGTTTATTCCAAGCTCCAGGTCATCCCCAAGGTGTTCTAGAAACCACTTCTAGCTAGCTGTGTTTTTAGACTCAACAATTGATTAGGATAAGGGATAAATTCCATTGTTAGAATACAAACCTACCACTGAAAGAACCTGACTAGGGAATGGGCCTTTCATGAAGGCACCGTCCAAACCTACTAAGTCCGTAAGGCATTCCTTGAAACCTATTTTGAATGGACCCAAGAAAACATAAATCCTTCTAAATTGCCTAGTATGGGAAGCAGGGTTAGCCTCAGAACATACATATATTTTCATTGTGGTGTCTGGGTTGGTAGCTTTAAGTTCAAGAGCATAGTCCCACAACAGTTCATATAGTCTTGTGTAGTCACCAGTTACATGTTTTCTTTCCAAATCTTTTTCCCTAAAGACCTTGTCCATCGAAACACCTATCTAGTATGTCTTTTGAAAGTGATCTTGTATATCGCTCAAAGGAATTTGTGGATTTGTGTAACATCCACGTTCAGTTATCGTGTTTTTATAATGAATAATATTATGAAATATTATATGAATATGAGTATTGAGTTCTAACAGATAGTTTTTACTTGAATTGAAGTAAAACTATGTTTACAATCACTCAGAATGTTTTGGAAGTCTTATGAAATTCCGAACAAAAGTCAAATATTGAAATTTAGCGAAAATATAAAATTTGAAATAAGTATAATTTTATTATTGAAAAATTATAAAGAATTTCGTTAGAAACATTTAGGCGAAAACCTCATCGAAATCTGAGTTATAACGAAGAAGTTATGATCAATCGAATATCCGCGACAAAACCGACAAATACTATTTAACGTAAAAAGTGAGTTTTCAATAAACTATTTTTTAGCTTTAGTGATCTAAATGAAAGTCGTAATATTAGTTAAACCGAGAATTTTCCTAAAAAGAACGTCCAAATCTGACTTCGTTTGAGGAAATTATGATTTTTCTAAGTTTCGGAATAGAAGTAGACAACTAAAAACTCGAAATCAAGATCGAGTGATTTTTAGCCGATGCGCCCTAAACGAGAATCGAAGGTCTCGTCAATAGTAGTACAACGGTAAAAAGATAGACGAAAATGGACATCAGATGAAGAAGTTATGAATTTTTAACGGACTTTTCCTGTCCCGGCACGTTAAAAATATAATATTAAAAATGAAATCAAAATTAGCCAACGGAGTCTAAACGAAAGTTGTAAAGCATAATTTCACATATGCCTGGATATAAAGAATGTCAAAACGGAGCTCGTATGCAAAATATATGAATTTTTAAAGTTTTTTAAATAAAAACAAATGAAAATTTGAGACTTATCCGAAGGGTACACCTAGCTACTTCGCTTTGTACGCCCAACGTACTTCGCACGTATGCGACCCAAAATCGACCACGTTTCCCCTTCATCGCTCAGATGCCACGCATCGCACAAGGTGACACGCCAAGACCCGGGAACTGAGCAGGCGCCACGCCTCGTACGCCCATCGTACTCTTAGGCTTCAGCCCCCTATAAAACGGATGCAAGATTGTCCGGAAATGGTTGCTAATTCTTGATCTCTTTCACCTTTTTAGCCCACTTTTAACCCCCCCCCCCCCCCCCCGAAGTCCCGGTTTCATCCCCGACACCCGAAGCAAGTCCCGACATTCCGAAGTTCCCGAGAAAATTATAATTTCAAGTCGAAACTCTGCCCGAGTAAGGCTGGTTTTCAACTAAAATCCCCGGTTTCATCACAGAAAGTCATATTTAGAGCCGAAGTGTTGCCCAAATTATCATTTATTTCTTCGGTTATTTCACGATGAGTTCAATATAGGCACAATTGTATGTTATGTGTTATATATTCAATGTACTTTCTTGTGTTATATCGGATTTATGCCTTTGGCCATGTAGAGCATGACTCGTATAATTTTCTGGTATTGACTTTGTACCTTTGACCATGTAGAGCATGACTCGTATAACTTCTGGTATTGGCATATGGCTATGTAGGGCTGAAATCCTGTATATTTTAGCAAAATAATAATCCGAAATTGTATTTTCTGTGTCATTTGGGCTGAAGCTTTATTGATGTATATCAAGTTGAAATTGATTGTTGGTTGATATGGAAAGTCTGTCATATGGTACACATATGCCTTGTTGTTCTTTGTCCCTCTTTGCTTCTGTCATATTGATATGTATATGGCATAGCGTTATATTGTAACTGTTATTGAACTCACTAAGCGTCACCCGTTTATCCCTCTCAATGTTTAAACTATTGTAGGTGATAAACATCCAGTATAGTCATGTACTGGTAGAAGATGTAGAATAGATAATATTATAGTTTTTGTATTGTATTCCTAGGAAAGTATGTAATATATAAAACTTTGTAAAAATCTTAATAGTCGGTTTGTATCCAGTCTATGTAATTAAACTATCATTGTAAAATATTGTTTTATGAATATGCATGTAGCATGTTTTGGAGTAACTTGGAGTGATAATAATGTCTTTAGTATGAAAGTTTGGGTCTTTCAATCATGGTATCAGAGCAATAGTTTAAGTGAACTAAATACCACAGATTGGTATTTAGACTTAAACCGTCGGAAGTTCAATATATGAACGGATTCATTGTAAGTATATGGATACAAACCATAGGAAATATTTAATTAAAAGTATTAGGTAATAATAAATCCTAATATTCTAAAATACTATGTTGCTCCAAAAAATTTCAGAAGAATGACCGAATAGGAAGGTAGCTATACACCAGAAGTGGTGGAGATCCTCGTCCTGAGGAAGTAAATACTCCAGTATCCCCTCGTGAGGAGCGACTCTTGGGTAAACTCACTAGTATTATTCGGCAAACTCTCGAAGAACACAAGAAGAATAATAATAAAGGCAAAGAGAAAGCCACTAGAGAATCTTCACAAGGAGAGACGAGCGTCCCTTATTCAAAATTTTCAAGAGTAGTGGTGCTACAGAGTTTTCTGGTGTCCTTAATCCCATAGTTGTTCTAACTTGGATTCAGAACACAGAGAAAATATTCCGTATCTCTCATGTGCATAATGAAGACAAAGCTAATTATGCTTCTGCAATGCTCATCGGAGAAGCCTTGGTCTGTTGGGAGGCAACATATGAAGCTCTTAATGGGTATGACCAGGAAAATTTATTCTGGGAAATGTTCAAAACTCGTTTACTAGGGAAGTATTGTCCTCTAGACATGAGGAGGAGATTGGAAAAAAGAATTCCTCGAGCTTAAACAGGGAGGAATGACTGTGAATGAGTATGAAACTCAGTTCAATCAAAAAACACGGTTTGCTGCAAAGTATATTCCAACTGAAGACGAGAAAATTCAGTTATTCATGGAGGGACTACGATATGAAATCCACGATTTCGTAAGCAATCGGGATGTTCTATCCTTTGATAAAGCTGTTGAGTATGCTCGAAAGCGTGAGCATGACTTAGAGATACGTAGTGCCACTTTTCCTGTTCCGAAAGCGTCCACGTTTTGACCGAACTGTTCTTGTTCCCTTTATTCCACCAGCTCAACCTATTCGAACTGATCCCGATAAACAAGTGCAATCCCAAAATACCCCTCGTGGCCGCGGTAGGTCACTTCTCTTCAGTCACCATCGTGTCAAAAATGTGGAAAGAATCACCAGGGCCAATGCAGAATAGAAAAAGAATCGGTGATCTGTTATGGATGTGGAGAAATGGGCCACATAAAACCCGTTTGCCCGATGAAGAGTGTTACGTGCTTTGCTTGTGGTGTTGTTGGCCACAGGAAGCGCTTTTGTCCTACTCTTACTAGCCAAGTGACGGGAATTCAAGCTTTTGTTTAACAACCAACGAGAAGTCAAGCTCATGTTCAACAACCAAAGAGTACTCCAACTAAAAAGTAGGAGGTGCCAAAAGCTAAGGGTCGTGCATTCCAGATTACCACAGAGGAGGCACGCGAGGACCCAAATGTTGTGACAAGTAGATTTCTTGTCAACTCTAGACATGCGCACATCTTATTTAATTATGGTGCCTCATATTCTTTTATGTCTCATGAATTTATTCATTCCTTTCAAATTGCTTGCTATGCACTCGCGCAACCATTTCATGTAGATACTGTAGGAAGTATATCATTACTTGCTGATAAAATCTATAGGGATTGTTTCATCGAAATTGAAAGCTACAATTTTCTTGCTAATCTGATTCCAATCTTCTTGCCTAACTTTGATATTATTCTCGGCATGGATTGGTTCTCAAAGAACCATGCAAAACTCTTGTGCTATGAAAAGATAGTATGCATTCCTATTGAAGGGGAGAATCTTATTTATGTCTATGGTGAACAAAGAATTTTAAAAAAATTATCTTTCCTCAAAGCTCGTAAGTTTATATCGAAAGGGTGTGCTATCTATCTGGCCTACATAGTTGATATCTCAAAAGAGGAGAAGAAAACTGTAAATGATGTTCCCATTGCTAAAGAATATCCTGATGTTTTCCCCGATGATTTGTCTAGACTACCTCCAGATAGGCAAGTAAAATTCTGAATTAACCTTGTGCTGTTGGATTAATGTCTAAGTCGATAACTATAATTGGTAAGACTTGACCCGACTCGGCATGGTCCATTTGGGTTGCATGGCATCGGGACATTTGGGTAGACCGTTTTATGAGAAGAGGACATTTGTGACATATTAATATATTATAAGTTCTAATATATTAATATGAAATCATGTTATTTAATTAGTATTGATCAAGAATTAATTTGGACTTAATTTAGTGATCAAAACAGACTAATTAAATATATGGGGATTGATTGTGTAAATCATTCATTCTTATATATGCGGGCTTATCATCCAAGATTCCTTATGTTGGGTTTAACCCATGTGGTGGCCCATGGATACTCCATGGAGGTTAAAACCCATGGGGCATAAGGAATGGGTAAAGTCATGGGTTACATGGTGTAACCCTAATGTGCACACTATATAAGGACCCCTTTAGCTCAAGAAATTGGCACAAGTAATACACATATGAGGGCTAGTCAATTTGAGCTTGGAGTGTCTTCTTCTCATGGTTATTCCAAGTGTTCATGATGTTGTGTGAACCATTTGAGGTGTCACACTTGGGGCACTAGGCTCTCAAGCTTCATGGAGTCAAGCAACAACAACAAGGTATGTATTCTATCTATATTATTACCGTAGTATCAATGTTTTGGTATGTTAGTTAGGATAATACCTTGGATATTCATATTTGTATGTATAATAGAGAAAACATAGATCCAAGGTATTTAGGGTTGCATGTACATTTAGGAGTGTTAGTATGCGCATAACCCAACAGTGGTATCAGAGACATGGGTTGTTTTCTATTATAATGATGCGAATGTTTTATTTTCAAAGTTGGAAAAAAAAGGAAAAAAACATGAAGTTTGTCAAATTTTAAGATAATTACTTGTTTTTGTTAAAAACTAATTATTTGTAAAATTTGAATCATTTGCTATATGAGTTGAATTAGGTCAAATTTAATAAAAGATAAAATGATATGATTATTTTATTAGTTTTAAAAGTTTGATCTACAGAGTTTTTTTTGAAACCTCCATAAGTTATGGATATGAAAAGGTTTTAAAAAAAATTGATTCAAATTTTTTATGGAGTTACAAAATTTGGTGGTAATGTTTTAAAAGAATTCCATAACTTATTCTTAAGTTATGGAACATGAAAAGTTTCATCATAAAACAAGCATTTAACTCCATAAGTTACGGATTACCAAAAGTTTTATGTTTCCTTGATTTATGAGTTAGTTTAGATTAATGAAAAAAAAATGTGTTTTAGTTGTTTTCAATCCTAATTAATCTAGAGGTAGTTTATAAAATGTGTTTTTGTAAATTGTCCTCAAGTTACATAAAAGGTCACATTTATGAATCTTAAAACTCATAAAAGTGTCATAGGTTACATAAAAATGAAGAGTCTTTTTCATTAAATAATATTATGACTCCATAACTTGTCCTCAAGTTATGGATGTTTAAGAGTCACTTCTTTAAAATTGTTATTAAAGAATAAGAGGTTACATAAAAAATGAAGAGTCTTCATTTTAATGAACCATTAAATTCATAAGTTATGAAATGAAAAGTTTTGAATAGTTTCAAAACTTGCCCTCAAGTTTTGGAATTTGTAAAGTTTTCCCATGAATACTTTAATTCCAAGTTAAGCCCTTAGAATTTTAAAAGTGAAAATTCAACCCTTATACTTTATAATATTATAAGTTAATAATATTTATATATATGTATAAGAGCAAGTCGTCTTACCATTAGTAGGTCTTATTCACGAAGCTGGTCTATAAGGGGGGTATAAGGTTACTGCCTATAAAATGTTTGTTTAATGGGTGTCCACTCTCACCCACCGTTTCCTTGACTGGTGGAGGGTAGTTAGCCGAACAGGTAGGACAAGGACTATAATTATCCCTTCATCAAAAGTATTAATGATAAATATAAAGTAACTAAATGTTTGTTATAATTCCCAATCTTAGTTACTTTAGGAAAATGTGAATATGGTGCTAACCCATGAAATTACACTTTGCACTTTGCTTAAGTCGGTTAGTAGAGCGTGTGTGGTTAACCGGCACCCTAGCTTGATTTAACAAGGTAGGCAAAGGGTAACTTAATGTTTATCATAGTATCAGTGGAGCGTGTGTGGTTAATTGGCACATTGATTGAGGGGTAAATATTAAGCATTTCAAGTATATTTGCATGGTTATTCACACCTTGTTTGGTGATCCTCGGCATCCCAGTCACAAAATCTGAAGGGCACACTCGAGATTGAAACATGCCTTTGAAAAGTTCAATGAATCTCAAAAAAATCTAGGAGTTTCAAAACCAATTAAAAACTAATAATACATTTCGTTTATCTTGGTGGAAATTGGTGAATCGTCATTCACCTACCTTCAAATATTTTATAGCTTCGATTACGGCATCCCTCTTCCAAGTTATAAAATAGTTTGCTGGGTCCTAGCCTTAATATTTCATGTTGGGTGTTATATTAAGGACTTTAGATCAACTATCTTGAATATCTCCCAAAAAGATGTCTGGTTCAGACATCTATGATCCTCCCAAATCTCTTGGAACTTCACTTCCTCCACCTCCTCCAATTATTCTCCCTAACCCACAAGTTCAAGGTCACTCAAGCCCTATTGGCAAGGCAAGGTCTAGGTGTGATCACATCTTGGAGATGAAGTCACATATTGACAAGCCGGGAGAGTTGGGTGTCAAAGTCTTGCGAAAGTTGTTGGTTCAATCACTTTCTAAGTCACATAGTGAGTTCCTTTGAGACTCCTATGAAACAGACTATGACAAGACCCTTAATGATCTTATCTATTTGTTTGGTGCTGCTGAATCAGCAATGATTTGGAAGGCTAGTAAAGCAAATTTGATTAGAGGATTGACTTCCTAAAAATTTATGGACATTGACAATGGTGACACTGGAAATTCAGAAAAAGCATTCTCTTCCCAATGGAAAGGGATCGACCATAGTCAACTAGGTTGACCAAATGGTAAAGAGAAAGGCTAAGTCTATGATAATCCCATGTACCATTCCCAAAGAGTCCATATGTTTCTATTGCCAAAAGGAAAGGGCATTGATTGCGAAGCTGCCAAATTTACCTAAAAGATCATAAGGCTGGTAAAGTCAATAAGTTTGACTCTACTTCAGGTAAAGTCTACTATCTAACTTGATTAAGTTTCTATTATGAGATTCTTATTACATGATGTGACTAGGTCACATGTTGATGTTTTAAGAATCAAAGGAAAAGTGAAGGAAACTTAAGGAAAGAGTATGTTGAATCTGATCGCGAAGATGGATTTCTATCGCTTGATTGAAGATCAGATTCTTAAGCTACTCTTAGGAGTTATGATAGATTGCTAGGAAACATGTAATAATATAGTTTTCATTTAAATTTGCATTGTAAGGAAAAGTTTTTTCCGTATTTTAGAAATAAATAAAAGTTTGTTTTACTTTATTTTATATCTCCTTGCAATGACCTTTATGAAAACTTGATGTTTATATGTTTCTAGAAATATTGGAAACATGAATTTGATTCTTTCAATTGTGGTAGTGTCTAAATTTACCTAATAAGGAAAGCTTCTCATCATCCAAGTTTTCAGTTGGATAGAAACTTGGAATCATACAAGTTGTACAGTATGATGAATGAGAACTTTCAGCTTTGGAAAATTAAGACTAGTTCCTTGTTCACATTTATATGTGAGCAAGTGAAGGACTAAGGGATCAAGTACACATTCTTGTGCACTGATCAAGTCCACCACAAAAGATCGATAAGACTATTCGTCATAATTTACTAAAGTTTAGTAAATATGGTTATACTTACCAGTTTAAGTATAATTCTGAAACATTGGAAAATTTTTGATGTATGACAGAACGAATGAGAAGAGTCAAATTAGGCAGAAAGGATAAAAGTTTCTCAAATCTGAAAAGATGGGAGAGTACTTTAGTATCATGTAATATGATCATCTTAATGATTAAGAGACCTTATCACAATTCATCCTCTAAGTGCATTCTGATAGCTAAGAAGAGGAGTTATGAATTGTTGAAGTGGTTAAATCTAGAAGATGATTCACACTTCGCTCCAAAACAATTCTTAGAGTCATACTCCAAGATTGTAACTTGAGTGACATATCTAAAGAAAGGTTTATTAACAGTAGTCAAATGTAAGAGTAAAAGTATCCTACTCTTGTACATTTGTAATTGGTAAGTTGTGATGTTTTGGATAAAACAAAGACCAACTAAGACCAATTGTGTGAAGTGTTTGTCTTGATAAAGAATCCAAACTATCACTTGAATATGTTGCAAGATAGTCTTATATGTCAAGATGACAGTGGGAGTCCTAAAGATCCTGAAAAGAATTTCAAGATCTAATCAAGAATAAAAACATGTAGTTTAACACTAGCACACGACGTGAGGTTTATAACCTATCGTGTTGACATATTTGTATTTCTGTGCCAATTCTAGTTAAAGTTGGCTTTGCATATGAGTTCTTAGTGTTCTCAATCGGTTGCATAACAACTTGGAAGCAATGGCAGACCCTTGAGCTGCCAGGGGCAAGAAATTAAGATTGAGTTCAGTCCATATGAGTTTGAATTTGTCATTAACCGTGTCATGTGATTATGGTTTTGACAAATTCACATGGATAAGAACACATACACCATAAAATCTAAGGGTCATAACGTTTCTCTCCGATTCATGAAAATGATGGTGAGGAAACACTTCCACCAAGTAGATTTGAAGCAGATAGCAAAGATCTAAACAATTGAGACTATGATTACGGCATCCATTTTCATAGTTCTAAAATTGTTTAGACACGCCTATGAGCCATCTAAGATAAGGTGTATGATTTTGATAAAGTCTTATCAAGGCAATCTCGTCTCAGAAATATGAACGTTGGTAAGAAAGTCAGTAAAGTATTGACTTCTAGAAGTCCAGCTGATTTTTGAGCACATATCAAAGCTAGTGGGAGCATAATTGTTATTCTAATAATCATCATGTTAGTGGGAGCATGATAATTATGATAAAGGTCGCAAGTTAGCAATGTTAGTTATAGAAAACAAAAGGTTTCAATTGGGAAAAAGTTGTTTTGCTATAATTAAGGGAGAGGAAATTATACTTCATGTCAATTCTAAAAAGGCTTAGATTGAGATTTTAATCATCTTAGTCAATAATATATATATATATATATATATATATATATATATATATATATATATATATATATATATATATATGAATTTTATGTTGGTTTGGTTCCACTTAAGAAAATTCTATATATTGCGTTCTCAAAATTCGATTATGATTACGACATCCCTCTTCATATTCAAATTTTGAAAACATGGCAAATAAAAATATTGTAGCAAAAGATTGGTCTAGAATCATGTCTTTATGTGAGACATCATGAATCGTGTCCCATACGCTTCAGATATAGGATCGATTGCATGTGCTATAATATTCATCCTTTCTAAAATTTTCCAAATGCCTGGGGCATTAAGAAGGGAAAAGGTCTAGAATTGGATATGACTAAAGTGATTAAGCAATTGTCAAGGACAATCTAAGGTTTACCAAAGATTGGTTGCTCAGGGACAGTTGGAAGTATTATGTTAATTTTTGGAATGACCATATTGACATATTCTGAAAAAAAAAAGGCAACTCTTGTTCAGAAGTGATAGTCAAAATGGGAATGTTTCATGGTGGAAGTTATTAAATATCTGTAAGATTATAAAACTTAATGCAAGAAGGATATTTTCCATGGAATTGGTCTCCATTGGAATACTCTGTAATATCTTTTGACAAGTCTTTGTGACTTTGTACATAGTCATTACAAGAGGATCTGTGCATATAAGTTTAAAATCGAAAAGATTTCGATAAATGATAGGAATTTGGAATTCTTACATTTCCGATAAGGATTTGAAAGTGTGAAATTAGAATCATTGAAATTATGTTTAATTGGTTTATTTCACAAAGTAAGGATCATAGACAAACATAGAGTGCATACTTAGTGTATGGCAAAGCTATTGTTTAGAAAAACATAGTGTACATGCTTGGAGCATGGGACAACTAGTGTTTTTTAATTCAAGTATAAAGTTGATAAAACCGAAACAATGAATAATGAGTAATCAGTATGGTGATAAATAAAAGGTGTTTTATTTATATTCTTAGGTTTTGATACCATACTAGATTCAATTATTCTTGTGTTTCATTTTGCATGTTTTGACTTCCAGAATAAACTAGGTCATTCTTCCCGAATCATTATGTTATTCAAACCAACCACAGTCGGTCATATGATGGAAGTAGATATGAATCAAGACTGTCATGGGTTGGCTTGTAGAGGTCTAAGATGTTGGACAAAGTAGTGCTACAACACTCATGAGTGCTCATAAGTTCTGAGTATTGGATTCAACCCACGTTCATTGGAATCACTTCATGGATTTTATCATGAGACGATAATATCTTATATTCTTCAAACCATGAGTTGTTACTATGAGTTGGTTATACATTGATTGCACGAAACCGCATTGGTAACTCGATGTCATAAAACGTGCCTTTGTATATGATTCAACAAGTAGTGGAACAAGCCATATGAGTCGAAGTTTATCCATTACTTTTACCTTCGGGATAAAAGCGATATATGTGGGCCCCGTGATGATTTAATGATGATACATGTGAGGGTTTGGCCAAGCCAGGACTGATTTGATCTGTTCAATCAGTCAGTCATCATAAATCGCAAATTGGGAAACAACAAATGAACAGAGAGAATGATTATAATCCATGTCTCAATCCATATGATATCTAGAATGGAGGAATATATGATCCCTTATCTAATGGACAAGTCATTGACAAGATCAGAGTTCAGTTAACACGTCAGAGTTCAACAGAAGCTTTTGAGAGCTACGATTGCTAGTCGGGGTTTGAAGGCATACTCAATAATAGTTTTAGACTTATCCAAGTGGGAGACTGTTGGATTAATGTCTGAGTCCATAACTATAATTGGTAAGACTTGACCCGACTCGGCATGGTCCATTTGGGTTGCATGGCATCGGGACATTTGGATAGACCGTTTTGTGAGAAGAAGACATTTGTGACATATTAATATATAATAAGTTCTGATATATTAATATGAAATCATGTTATTTAATTAGTATTGATCAAGAATTAATTTGGACTTAATTTACTGATCAAAACAGACTAATTAAATATATGGGGATTGATTGTGTAAAGCATTCATTCTTATATATGCGGGCTTATGATCCAAGATTCCTTATGTTGGGTTTAACCCATGTGGTGGTCCATGGATACTCCATGGAGGTTAAAACCCATGGAGCATAAGGAATGGGTAAATTCATGGGTTACATGGTGTAACCCTAATGTGCACACTATATAAGGACCCCTTTAGCTCAAGAAATTGGCACAAGTAATACACATATGAGGGCTAGTCAATTTGAGCTTGGAATGTCTTCTTCTCATGGTTATTCCAAGTGTTCATGATGTTGTGTGAACCATTTGAGGTGTCACACTTGGGGCACTAGGCTCTCAAGCTTCATGGAGTCAAGCAACAACAACAAGGTATATATTCTATCTATATTATTACCCTAGTATCAATGTTTTGGTATGCTAGTTAGGATAATACCTTGGATATTCATATTTGTATGTATAATAGAGAAAACATAGATCCAAGGTATTTAGGGTTGCATGTACACTTAGGAGTGTTAGTATGCTCATAACCCAACATGTGCTTGGTGCTGCTCTGATTGCAAAGACTCCTTATCGTCTTGCGCCAACTGAGATGAACGAAATGATGATCTAACTACAAGAATTACTTGACAAAGGCTTTATTCGACCAAGTACCTCTCCTTGGGCTGCTCCAGTGTTGTTTTTCGAGAAGAAAGACGGTTCAATGTGAATGTATATTGATTACCGTGAGCTAAATAAAGTAACTATCAAGAACAAGTACCCACTACCTCACATTGGCGATTTGTTTGATCAACTTCAGGGTGTTATCTATTTCTCGAAGACTGTTTTGAGATCTGGCTATCATCAGTTGAAAGTATATGAGCAGGATGTACCGAATACTGCTTTTCGTACTCGATATGGGCATTATCAATTCTTTGTCATGTCTTTCGGTTTGACAAATGCTCCTGCTATATTCATGGATATGATGAATCGTGTGTGTCGTCCAAGGCTCGATAAATCTATCATCGTATTCATTGATGATATTTTAATCTATTCTAAGTCTAAAACTGATCATGCCATTCATATTTGCGAAGTATTAGAACTTCTTCGAATGGAGAAACTATATGCTAAATTCTCGAAATGTGAATTTTGGCTTCGCCAAGTTCAATTTCCCAGCCATGTGATTTCTGGTGATGGTATATCCGTAGGTCCTACCAAAATCGAAGCCATTCATAATTGGGAAGCGCCTCGTAATGCTTATGAAATTCGCAGTTTCTTGGGTCTCGCGGGATATTACCGGAGATTCATTAAAGATTTTTCGCGTATAGTCATACCTCTCACGAGTCTTACACGAAAGGTGATGGGTTTTGAGCATTCTAACACTTCCTAAGTGTACATGCAACCCTAATAAACCTTGGATCTATGTTTGTCTAAGATACATGCAAATCATTATTTTTCCAAGGTTCATATCCTAACTAGCATGGCATGGGGAACTTGAATCAAATAAATCTAGTAGAAATACTTACCTTGTAGTTGTAGTTGATTCCTTGGAGTTTTAGAGCCTAGCACCAATAGTGTGGATGCCTCAAATGGAAATCACAAATCACCACAAACTTGGAACTTTGAGAGAATAGTCACTACTATCTTGAAATCGGCCCTCACCTCAACAAGTGTCAACTAGTGTTCACTAGCTTGATTTCAAGAACCAAAGCCTCGTTTATATAGTGTGGTGGATTAGGGTTACATCCATGTAAACCCTAATACCCATGTCTCTTCATTTCCATGAGATCCATGGGTTAAAGCTCCATGGAGTATCCATGGACTTTTCCATGCAAGCCTAGCCCATTCCAAATAAGCCTTAGCCCACACTATATAAATATAGAAGCCCATATTTAATTAGTAATATCTTTGATCTCTAAATTAATCCTAGATTAATTATAGATCAATACTAATTAAATAATATGATCTTATATTAATATATTAGAACTTATAATATATTAATAAATCATAACTTGTACTATTCTCAACAGATTATCCATAAATTGTTCGGGTGAAGTGCAACCCAAATGGACCATGTTGGGTCGGGTCAAGTACATACTAAATATAGTTATGGACTTAGACACTATATCCAACAGTCTCCCACTTTGATAAGTCTAATAACTATATCTGCAAGTATGACTTCAGGAACCGATCAGCAATCGTAGCTCTTTAAACTCTGTTGAACTAGAACGCACCATTTTAGATAAGTGATCATATAATCCTCTGTTCTAGATATCAGCCGGACAAATACATGGAACATGGTCTTACTTATTGCCCAACATTTGTTTCCCGATTTCCGATTTGTTTGACATAGAACTTAACTGAACACATCAATTTAGTTCTGACCGGGCCCGATACATAGGTCAAAACAAAATCATCGAGGGGCCCAGATATCAGCTTCTAATCCAAGAAGGAACAGATAAACTTCGACTCATATGTTTGTTCTACCACTCATTGAATTATACACAAAGGCACGTTTTATAACATCGAGTTACCAATGCGTTTTCGTACAATTAAGGCATAACCAACTCGTAAGTAACAAATCATATCTCTAGGTTTGAAGACTTATATGATATTACCGTCTCACGATCACTCGAGATAAAATTCCATGAAGTGATTCCAGTGAGCGTGGGTTGAGTCCAATGCTCAGAACTTATGAGCACTCATGATTGTTGTAGCCATGTCCAACACCTTAGACCTCTGCAACCAATCATGACAGTCTTGATTCATACCTACTTCTGACATATGACCGACTGTGGAGGTTTGAATAATATGATATACCAAACATAATTATTCTGGAAGTCAAAACATGCAAAAGAAATATAGTAAACGATCGACAAGAGATAGTAACACTTTACTCATAAATAAAACACCTTTTATTCATCATCTAATGTCAATTACACTTTACAAATTTCATAATTTATCTAACTACTAAAACTTATATCATCCTTCAGCCCTATTCTCCGAGCATGCTGGAGATGCTTAACCCTACTCAGTCCATTCGTGAGGGGATCTATTGGGTTCTCATCCAATGATACCCTCTTTGCCACGAGGATTCCATCTTCTATTCGATGTCTGATGAAGTGATATTTTCTGTCAATGTGCCTGGATCTCCCATGATCTCTTGGTTCCTTGGCTAAGGCAACCGCACTATTGCTGTCACAGAAAATATCCATTGGCTCTTTTATAGCTGGTACAACTTCAAGGTCTCCGATGAAGTTCTTTAGCCATATAGCCTCCTTTGCGGCCTCGCTTGCTGCTATATACTCTGATTCACAAGTGGAATCAGCCACTGTCTCCTGCTTGGAACTCTTCCAAGTGATTGCTCCTTCGTTTAAGGTAAAGACCCAGCCCGACTGAGAGCGGAAATTATCCCTATCAGTCTGGAAGCTAGCATCACTATACCCTACAACTCTCAAGTCATCACTCCCACCGAGGGTAAGGACCCAGTCCTTAGTCCTCCGCAGGTACTTGAGGATATTCTTTACCGCAGTCCAGTGTGCCTTGCCAGGGTTCCCCTGATACCTGTTAACCATGCTCGAAGCAAAGGCTACATCAGGTCGAGTACACGTCATAGCATACATGATCGATCCTACAACTGAAGCATAAGGTAGTCGACTCATTTCTTCTATCTCAGCCTCAGTACTAGGGCTTTGTGTCTTACTCAATCTGGCGTTACTCTGAATGGGTAACTCACCTTTCTTGGAATTATGCATGTTGAATCTTTTCAACACTTTTTCCACATAGGTGCTTTGACTAAGTCCAATTAGTCTTTTACTCTTGTTTCTCAAAATCCTTATCCCTAGGATATAGGCAACTTCACCAAGGTCCTTCATAGCGAAGCACTTCCCAAGCCATGACTTTACTTCCTGCAAGGTTGGGATGTAATTTCCTATGAGTAGTATGTCATCCACATACAGTACCAAAAAGCTGACTATGCTCCCACTAGCCTTGACATAGACACAAGATTCATCTTCACTCCTTGAAAAGCAAAATTCCTTGACTTTCTCATTAAAGCAAAGATTCCATCTGCGAGGTGCCTGTTTCAATCCATAAATGGATTTCTCAAGTTTACACACTCTATTGGGGTACTCTGTACTGACAAAACCCTCTGGCTGAACCATGTAAACATCTTCAGCCAACTTTCCATTAAGAAAAGCGATTTTGACATCCATTTGCCATATTTCATAGTCATGAAATGCAGCAATGGCTAACAGAACCCTAATAGACTTTATCTTGGCCACTGGTGAAAAAGTTTCATCATAATCAACTCCCGGAGTTTGAGAATAACCTTTTGCAACTAGTCGAGCCTTATAAGTGTGTACATTACCATCCATGTCGGTCTTCTTCTTGAAGATCCATTTGCACCCTACAGTCTTACGACCTGGTACATTCTCAACCAAGTTCCAAACTTGATTGTCATATATGGACTGTATCTCGCTATCCATAGCCTCTTTCCATTTAGCAGCCTCAGGGTCTGCCATGGCTTCCGTGTAGCTGTTAGGCTCATCCAGACCTACTAGTGTCTCATCACTAATAAGTGTCTAACCTTCCGCAGTAATATGGAAACCATAGTAATGCTCAAGTGCATTCCTAACTCTTGTGGAACGCCTCAGAGGTACAGATTCATCAATTGGCTCAACAGGAGTTTCCTCCTCAAGTTGAGGGCTAGCGTTTGAAGTTCCTTCACCACTTGACTCTTGAATTTCTTCAAGATCAATTTGCCTCCCACTGTCTCCTTGGCTTATAAACTCTCTCTCTCTCGAAAGACTCCTCTTCTTGCTACAAAGACCACATTATCACTAGGTCTGTAGAAGAGGTAACCAAAGGATCTTTGTGGGTAGCCGATGAAAATACACCTCTCGCTTCGGGTTCTAGCTTGTCATGAGTCTCGCGCCTCACAAAAGCCTCGCAACCCCAAATTTTAATGTGGTCTAGGTTGGGTACTTTACCAGTCCACATCTCGTGAGGAGTTTTGGCAACTTTCTTTGTAGGGACTAGATTAAGAATATGGGCGGCAGTCTCTAAGGCATACCCCCAGAATGAGATTGGTAGCGAAGCTCGACTCATCATGGAACGAACCATATCCAACAAGGTTCGATTACGCCTCTCAGCTACACCATTCAACTGTGGTGTCCTGGGAGGTGTCAATTGTGAGACAATCCCACATTCCTTAAGATAGTCGAGGAACTCTGAACTAAGATACTCACCACCTCGATTGGATCGAAGCATCTTAATGTTCCTGCCCAATTGATTCTCGACTTCCTGTTTAAATTCCTTAAACCTTTCGAAAGTCTCTGACTTATGCTTGATCAAGTAGACATATCCATATCTACTGTAATCATCAGTAAAAGTCAAATAATAACGATTAGCATCCCTTGTGGCATGTTTGAATGGTCCACACACATCCGTGTGTACAAGGTCCAACAAACCTTCACCCCTCTTACAAGAACCTGTGAAGGGTAACTTTGTCATTTTCCCAAGTAAGCATGATTCGAAACTATCATCTGACTTTAGGTCAAATGACTCCAAGACTCCATCCTTTTGGAGTTGGCCTATGCGTTTCTTGCTTATATGTCCAAGACGAAAATGCCATAATGATGCTTTATCCAAGTTATTATTATTAACAGAATCAATACTCAATACATTATTTCCTAAGTTATCAACCACAGATACTGTTTCATACACGCCATCACAAGGTAATGCTTTAAAATAAAGAACATTATTAAAGAAAGCATCAATAGAACCAACTTCATTATTAAATGAAAAGGTAAACCCTTGTTTGTACAATGCATGAAAGGAAATAATATTTCTTGCCATTTCTGGCGAATAACAACACTTATTCAAATCTAAACTAAACCCATTACTTTGCGATAAAGTATAAACTCCAATCTTGGTGACAGGTGAAACTTTCATGTTTCCCATGATCAAGTTTATTCTTCCTTGCTCCACATTCTCACTTTGTCTTAGTCCCTGTAAATCAGAACAGATATGAATACCACAACCGGTATCAAGGACCCAAGAATTAGAATGGGGTGAGTTATTAGATAAGATAGTGTAAATACATGCATGGTTGGGTTTAACTTTCCCATCCTTCACATCTTGTTGGTACTTTGGGCAGTGCCGCTTCCAATGTGCCTTTTCATGGAAATAGAAGCATTCAGCCTCTTTTGGGTCAGAAGAAGGAGTGATGAAACCTTTCTTGGTTCCACTTGAAGAAGAGCCATCAAAGGTCTTAACGTTGGTACCCTTTGAAGACCTCTTTCTCTTCTTCCCTCATCCTTTCCCGATTGCCAAGACAGGGGCGGAGTTGGTAGGAGTAGGAGTAACAATCGCCTTACCCTTAAGACCACTTTCTGCGGTCTTTAAGAGTCCTTGAAGTTTGTTGATTGTGACCTCTTCCTTGTTCATGTGGTATGTCATGCGGAATTGATCATAACATGAAGGTAAGGAGTGCAAAATGATATCTATTGCAAGCTCCTCGGGGAAGTTCACATTAAGCTTCAGCAAACGGTCCACAAGTCTTTGCATTTTCTGCATGTGGCCCATGGTGGGTTCTCCATCCTTCATGCGAGTTGTTATCATGGAGGAGATGATTTCATACCTCTCTTGACGAGCACTTTGATGGTATCTTTCCATCAAGTCTTGGTGCATCTCATAGGGGTAGAAATCTTCATAGGATTTTTGGATATCTGCGGTCATAGTGGCCATCATGATGCATGCCACTTTGATGGCATCCCTTTCATGTGCCCTAAACTCAGCGATCTCTTGAGGAGTAGCAACTATATCATCAATCTCCTTAAGCTCCTTATCGAGGACATATTCCTTGTCCTCGTAGCGAGTAATCATTCTGATGTTTCTGATCCATTCATTAAAGTTGGATCCATCAAAAGTGACTTTCGCACACAAGTTCATAAGAGAAACGGAGCCATTAGGATTAGAGCCAGAAGCAGTGTTGTTTGCAGACATCTAGTAAGAGAAGAAAGAAAGAATCAGTTTAGATATAGAGATAGTCCTTAATAAAACACCCAAATGTAATATTAAGGCTAGGACCCAATCACAATATATTATACTTAGAAGAGGTATGCTGTAATCTAAGTAATAACATATTTGAAAGGTAGGTGAATGACGATTCACCAATTTCCACCAAAGTTGAAATATTAAAATATTTAATTTGGTTCTTAGAAACTCCTAGATTCTTTTGAGATTCAATGAACTTCTCAAAGGCATGTTTCAATCTCAAGTGTGCCCTCCAAGTTTTGTGACTGGGATGTTGAGGATCACAAAACGAGGTGTGAAGTAACCATGCAAATTACTTGGTACCCTTAATAAATTACCCCTCAATCAATGTGCCGGTTAACCACACACGCTCCATCGATACTATGATAAATATTAAGTCACCCTTTACCTACCTTGTTAAGTCCAAGTTAGTGTGTCGGTTAACCACACACGCTCCACTAACGACTTAGACAAAGTGTAAAGTGTAATTTCATGGATTAGCACCTTATTCACATTTTTCCTAAAGTAACTAAGATTGGGAATTTAATAAAACATTTAGTTACTTTATAATATTCATCATACTTTTAATGAGAATTCATAAGTCCTTGTCTTACCCGTTCGGCTAACGACCCTCCACCAGTCAAGCAAGCGGTGGGTGAGAGTGGACACCCATTAAGTTGCCATTTTATAGGCAACAACCTTATACTCACCTTATAGACCGGCTTCGTGAATGAGGCGTACTAGCGGTAAGACGACTTTAATCTTATATATATATATATATATATATATATATATATATATATATATATATATATATATATATATATATATATATATATATATTCACTTATAATATTATAAGTATAAGGGTTGAATTTTAACTTTTAAAATTCTAAGGGTTGGAACTAAAGTTTTCAATATGACTTTACTTGTTCCAAAACTTGAGGGCAAGTTTTGTAAACTTTCAAAACTTTTCATTTTTTGTAACTTATGAGTTTAATAGAGTAATAAAAATGAAGACTCTTCATTTTTCTAACTCTTGTATTCTTTTAATGGTTTTTTTTAATTCAAGTGACTTTTGGTTTTCCATAACTTGAGGACAAATTATGGACTCCATTAAAACACATTATGATCAAGAATTAAACTACCACATAGGTTACAAATAATTCCTATGATCATCTAAACATCATAAGATCAAGAACATGAATATGAACACTTTCATGAATCAAAAATTACACATAAAACTTTGTAATTTTGATAACAAGTTGTTGTAAATGGATTAGCAAAGACATTACACCATCTAAAACAAGTTTTCAAGTACCAAAACAGTTTAGGGTAATGTTTCTAGTTTATTTCCAGCAACTAAAGTCAAAAATCTGCACTATGTGGCTTCTACTCGCCGAGTGCATGAAACTACTCGGCAAGTAGGATGAAGATACACATGAACTCGGCGAGTCCCCCCATGGACTCGACGAGTTCATCTGGAAGACAGCAAGTTTTTTGACTTTTTCAACTATTTTGCATCAAGTATCAAACAAACAAGCCT
This sequence comes from Lactuca sativa, assembly GCF_002870075.4. NCBI lineage: Eukaryota > Viridiplantae > Streptophyta > Magnoliopsida > Asterales > Asteraceae > Lactuca > Lactuca sativa. Next base: position 105,271,564 of record NC_056625.2, on the reverse strand, counting down.
AGGCTCTGATACCACTGATGGGTTTTGAGCATTCTAACACTTCCTAAGTGTACATGCAACCCTAATAAACCTTGGATCTATGTTTGTCTAAGATACATGCAAATAATTATTTTTCCAAGGTTCATATCCTAACTAGCATGGCATGGGGAACTTGAATCAAATAAAGCTAGTAGAAATACTTACCTTGTAGTTGTAGTTGATTCCTTGGAGTTTTAGAGCCTAGCACCAATAGTGTGGATGCCTCAAATGGAAATCACAAATCACCACAAACTTGGAACTTTGAGAGAATAGTCACTACTATCTTGAAATCGGCCCTCACCTCAACAAGTGTCAACTAGTGTTCACTAGCTTGATTTCAAGAACCAAAGCCTCCTTTATATACTGTGGTGGATTAGAGTTACATCCATGTAAACCCTAATACCCATGTCTCTTCATTTCCATGAGATCCATGGGTTAAAGCTCCATGGAGTATCCATGGAATTTTCCATGCAAGCCTAGCCCATTCCAAATAAGCCTTAGCCCACACTATATAAATATAGAAGCCCATATTTAATTAGTAATATCTTTGATCTCTAAATTAATCCTAGATTAATTATAGATCAATACTAATTAAATAATATGATCTTATATTAATATATTAGAACTTATAATATATTAATAAATCATAACTTGTACTATTCTCAACAGATTATCCATAAATTGTTCGGGTGAAGTGCAACCCAAATGGACCATGCCGGGTCAGGTTGACTTAGACACTATACCAAATGGGAAGAGATGTCCATGGATTTTATTACCAAATTGCCAAAGACTGCTTGATAGCATGATAGCATTTGGGTAATTGTCGACCGCCTAACTAAAAGCGCCCATTTTCTCGCCATGCGTGAAACAACTCCAATAGAGAAATACGCACAGGTGTACTTGAATGAAATTGTTGCAAGACATGGTGTGCCACTAAAGATTATTTCCGATCATGATACTCGCTTCACCTCTCATTTTTGGGTGAGTATGCAATGTGAATTGGGATCTCGAGTTGCTCTCAGTACAGCTTATCATCTCCAGACAGACGGTCATATGGAGAGGCTTCGTGCATATGTCTTGGAGTTTGGTGGTAAATGGGAAAAATACTTACCTCTTGTCGAATTTTCATATAATAATAGTTACCACGCTTCAATCAAAATGCCAACACATGAAGCATTATATGGACGTAAATGTCGTACTCCATTATGTTGGTGTGAAATAGGATAGAAAATCCTTGGAGACCCTAAGATGATTCAAGACACCACTGACAATATTCAAATTGTACGAGAAAGAATGAAAGCGACCCAAGATCGACAAAAGTCCTATGCAGGAAAGAGGAGAAAACCCATAGAATTCCAGGTGGGCGATTTCGTAATGCTGAAGGTATCCCCATGGAAAGGCATTATGCGATTTGGGAGGAAAGGATAACTAAGTCCTAGATTTGTTGGTCCTTTCAAAATCACCCAAAGGATTGGTAAACAAGCATACCGCTTGGAATTACCGGAAGATTTGGCAGGTATTCATAATGTGTTTCATGTGAGTTATTGTGTAATTTTTTAAGCATATATGATGAAGCGGTTCTGTTATCCGAGGTGAAACTGGATAATAAGTTAACATATTTAGAAGAGTCTGAAGAGATCGTAAACGAAAGAACGACTAATCTACGTAATAAAGAAGTGGAGTTTGTGCTTGTCAAGTGGAAACACCATCGAGGCCCAAATTATACTAGGGAAAATAAAAATGAGATAAGAGCAAAATATCACCATTTGTTTTAATCGCTATAGTTTCGGGGACGAAATCCTCAAAAGGAGGAGGTATTTGTAACATACATGTTCAATTATCGTGTTTTATAATGAATAATATTATGAAATATTATATGAATTTATGTATTGAGTTCTAACAGATAGTTTTTTACTTGAATTGAAGTAAAACTATGTTTAGAATCATTCAGAATGTTTTGGAAGTCTTATGAAATTCCAAACATAAGTCAAATATTGAAATGTACTGAAAATATAAAATTTGAAATAATTATAATTTTATTATTGAAAAATTGTAAAGAATCTCGTTAGAAACACTTAGGCGAAAACCTCATCGAAAGCCGAGTTATAACGAAGAAGTTATGACCAATCGAATATCCGCGACAAAACCGACAAACACTATTTAGCGTAAAAAGTGAGTTTTGGATAAACTACTTTTTAGCTTTAGTGATCTAAATGAAAGTCGTAATATTCATTAAACCGAGAATTTTCATGAAAGAACGTCCGAATCTGATTTCGTATGAGGAAGTTATGATTTTTCTATGTTTCGGAATAGAAGTAGACAACTAAAAACTCGAAATCAAGATCGAGTGATTTTTAGCCGATGCACCCTAAACGGGAATCGAAGGTCTTGTCAATAGTATTACAACGGTAAAAAGACAGACGCAAACGAACATCAGATGAAGAAGTTATGAATTTTAACGGACTTTTCCTGTCCCGGCCCGTTAAAAATATAATATTAAAAATGAATTCAAAATTAGCCAATAGAGTCTAAACGAAAGCTGTAGAGCATAATTTCACCTACACGTGGATATAAAGAACGTCAAAAATGGAGCTCGTATGCAAAATATATGAAATTTTAAAGTTTTTTAAATAAAAATAAATGAAAATTCGAGACTTATCTTAAGGGTACACCCAGCTACTTCACTTCGTACGCCCAGCGTACTTCGCAGGTATGCGACCCGGAGTCAACCACATCGCCCCTTCTTCGCTCTGATGCCACGTATCGCACAAGATGACACGTCCGAGACCCGGGAACCGAGCAGGCATCATGCCTTGTATGCCCAGCGTACTCCGAGGCTTCAACCCCCTATAAAAGGGACGCGAGATTGTCCGGAAATGGTTGCTAATTCTTGATCTCTTTCACCCTCTTTCACATTTTTAGCCCACTTTTAACCCCCCCTTCCCGAAGTCCCAATATCATCCCCGACACCCAAAGCGAGTCCCGACATTCCGAAGTTCCTGAGAAATTATATTTTCAAGTCGAAACTCTGCCCGAGTAAGGCCGGTTTTCAACTAAAATTCCCGATTTCGTCATGGAAACTCATATTTAGAGCCGAAGTGTTGTTCAAATTATCATTTGTTTCATCGGTTATTTCACGGTGAGTTCAATATAGGGACAATTGTATGTTATGTGTTATATATTCAATGTACTTTCCTGTGTTATATCGGATTTATGCGTTTGGCCATGTAGAGCATGACTCGTATAATTTTCTAGTATTGGCTTTGTGCCTTTGGCCATGTAGAGTATGACTCATATAACTTCTGGTATTGGCATAGGGCTATGTAGGGCTGAAAGCCTGTATATTTTATCAAAATGATAATCCGAAATTGTATATTCTGTGCCATTTGGGCTGAAGCTTTATTGATGTATATCAAGTTGAAATTGATTGTTGGTTGATATGGAAAGTCTGTCATATGATACACATATGCCTTGTTGTTCTTTGTCCCTCTTTGCTTCTGTCATATTGATATGTATATGGCATAGCGTTATATTGTAACTGTTATTAAACTCACTAAGCGTCACCCGCTTATCCCTCTCAATGTTTAAACTATTGTAGGTGATAAGCATCCAACATAGTCATGTACTGGTAGAAGATGTAGAATAGATAATGTTATAGGTTTTGTATTGTATTCCTGGGAAAGTATGTAATATATAAAACTTTGTAAAAATCTTAATAGTCGGTTTGTATCCAGTTTATGTAATTAAACTATCAATATAAAATATTGTTTTATGAATATGCGTGTAGCAGGTTTTGGAGTAACTTGGAGTGATAATAATGTCTTTAGTATGAAAGTTTGGGTCTTTCAATTTGCCTCCACTTGATCTATGATTCTCTTGGAAATTAATGCAGCAATTCAAGCCCTAAGTTTCCTTGTTTGTAAGCATGTGTGAGTCTAATTTAAGGTCATTATAAACTAGTTAGAGTCGGGGTTTGACCTAGAAGCGTGTATGAACCAACCATATTTAACTTTTGTTGTATTTACTTCTTTGCCTTTGCTTTTAGAAGTGGTAGTTTGACTACTCACTTGGCCTTTGAGTCTTACTCAGTCTGGCATTGCTTTGGATAGCTAGTTCTCCTCTCTTGGAATCCTGCATGTTGAAACGTTTCAACACCTTGTCTAAGTAAGTACTTTGACTAAGTCATATTAGTCTTTTACTCTTGTTTCTCAATATCCTTATCCCTAGAATGTAAGCAGCTTCTCTGAGGTCCTTCATAGCGAAACACTTTCCAATCCAGGAATTAACCTCCTACAAGGTTGGGATGTCATTTCCTATGAGCAGTATATATGTCATCCACATACAACACGAGAAAGATAACTATACTCCCACTAGCTTTGACATACACGCAGGAATCGTCCTCACTTCTCGAAAATCCAAACTCTTTGACTTTCTCATTGAAATAAAGATTCCATCTGTGAGATGCTTGTGTTAATCCATAAATGGATTTCTCAAGCTTACACACTCTATTAGGGTACTTTGCATCGACAAAACCCTCTGGTTGATTCATGTAAACATCCTCAGCCAACTTCTAATTAAGGAAAGCGGTTTTGACATCTATTTGCCATATTTCATAATCTTGAAATGCAGCTATGGCTAGCATGACCCTTATAGATTTAACTTTGTCCACTGGTAAAAAGGTCTCATCATAGTCAACTCCAGGAGTTTGAGTAAAGCCCTTCGTAACCAATCGTGTCTTATAAGTGTGTAATTTCCCATCCATGTCGGCCTTCTTCTTGAAGATCCATTTGCACCCGACTGTCTTACACCTCGTACATTGTCAACCAAGTTCCAAACTTGATTGCCATACATGAACTGAATCTCACTGTCCATTGCCTCTTTCGATTTAGCAGACTCAGGGCCTGCCATGGCTTCCTTGTAGTTGTGAAGTTCACCCAAATTTACCAGTGTGCTATCACTGATACATGTATCACCTTCAGAAGTAATATGGAAACCATTAAACTTACGTGCCTACCTAACTCTATCGGAACGCCTTAGAGGTAAGGATTCGTCAATTGGTTCAATAGGAGTTTCCTCCTCGGGTTGAGTGCTAGTGTTTGAGGTTCCTTCATCACTTAAGTCTTGAAGCTCTTCAAGATCAATTTGCCTCCCACTATCCCCTTGGCATATGAGTTCTCTCGCGCGGAAGACTCATCTCCTTGCAATGAAGACAACATTGTCACTCGGTCTATAGAAGAGATATCCAAAGCATTTCTATGGTATCCAATGAAAATGCATCGCTCACTACGAGGTTCGAGCTTGTCGTGAGTTTCTTTTCTCACAAAAGCCTCGCAACCCCAAACTTTGATGTGTGCTAATGAGGGAACCTTCCCTGTCAACATCTCGTGAGGTGTTTTGGAAACCTTTTTAGTTGGGGCTAGATTAAGGATATCGCCGGTAGTCTTTAAGGCATACCCCCAAAATGAGATAGGTAACGAAGCTCAACTCATCATAGAACGAACCATGTCCAACAAGGTTCGATTGCGCCTCTCATCTACACCATTAACTTGTGGGGTCCTAGGTGGTGTTAACTGTGAAACAATTCCACATTCGTTAAGATAGTCTTGGAACTCGATACTAAGATACTCTCATCCACGATCGGATTGCGACATCTTTATCTTCCTGCCCAATTGAGTATCCACTTCTTGCTTAAACTCTTTGAACTTTTCAAAGGTTTCTGAATTATGCTTGATTAAGTAGACATAGTCATATCTGCTGTAATCATCAATAAAAGTCACATAGAAGCAGTTAGCAACCCTTGTGGTGGTTCTGAAGGGTCCACACACATCCGTGTGTATGAGATCCAACAGACCCTCACCCCTTCCACAAGTGCCAGTGAAGGGTGACTTTATCATCTTTCCAAGTAAACAAGATTCACAAGTTTCATCTGACTTTAAGTCAAATGACTCCAAGACTCCATCCTTTTGGAGTTGGGCTATGTGCTTCATGTTAACATGTCTAAGACGACAATGCCATAAGCATGCTTTATCCAAATCATTAGAAGAATCAATATGCAACCCATTATTTCCTAAGTTATCTACAACCATCACAGTTTCATATATGCCATTGCAAGTTAATGATTCAAAATAAAATACACCATTGTAATAAGAATTAATACTACCAATTTCATTATTAAAAGAAAAGGTAAAACCTTGTTCATACAAATTGTGAAAAGAATTAATATTCCTCGCCATATCAGACGAGTAGCAACAATTATTCAAATCTAATTTTAAACCATTACTAAGTACTAAAGAATAAACTCCAATCTTGGTGACAGGCGATTTTCCCCTATTCCCCATGATTAAGTTCATCTTCCTGTACTCCACCTTCCTACTTCCTTTTAGTCCCTGCAAATCAGAACAAATGTGTAAGCCATATCCTGTATCAAGGACCCAAGAATTAGCATGCGATGAGTTATTAGATAGAATAGTATAAATAACTGCAAAGGAGGGTTTGATCTTCCGATCCTTTATGTCCTGCAAGTATTTCGGGTAACTTTGTCTCCAGTGCCCCTTTTCATGGCAATGGAAGCACTCGACTTCCTTTGGATTAGAAGAGGGTGTGACAGAACCAACTTTGGTTCCAATGGAAGATGATCCAACTTAGGACTTTCCCTTATGACTCTTGGAAGGAGTCTTCCTCTTCTTTCCCTTTCCATGTCCAATTTCCAGGACAGGGGCAGTTGTAGTGGGAGTAGGTACAACAAATTTGCCTTTCAAACTGCTTTCAGCAGTTCTCAAGAGACCTTGAAGCTTGCTTAGAGTGACCTCCTCGTTGTTCATATGATAGGTCATGCGAAACTGATCATAACAATGAGGCAAAGAGTATAGAACGATATATATGGCCAACTCTTCATCGAAGTTAACATTCAATTTTAGCAAGCGGTCCACAAACCTTTGCATCTTTTGCAGGTGGGCCGTGATGGACTCTCCATCCTTCATTTTGGTCGTGATCATGGAGGAAAAGATCTGATACCTCTCCCACCAAGCACTTTAATGGTACCTTTCCATCAAGTCCTGGTGCATTTCATAAGGCCAAAAGTCCTCATATGACTTTTGGAGCTCAGCAGTCATGGTTGTGATCATTATACATGACACTTTGGTTGCGTCCCTCTCATGAGTTTTGTACTCAACAATTTGTTCGGGAGTAACAGTTGATTCAACAATCTCCTTAAGCTCTTTATCAAGGACATATTCTTTGTCCTCATAACGAATTGCCGTTATGATGTTTCGAATCCAATCATTGAAATTCGTTCCATCGAAGATGACCCTCCTACATAAGTTCATGAGGGAGAAAGAGTCGGAAGGGATTGGGTTAAAAGCATTGTTTGAACTAGACATCTGAAAAGAAGGAAAAAGTTTAGATTAGATAATGATCCTTAATATAACACCCAAAATGAGATATTAAGGCTAGGACCCAACACAATATTTTACAATTCGGAAGAGGGATACCGTAATCCAGTTGCAAAATATTTGAAGGTAGGTAAATGACGATTTGCCAATTTCCACCATGAAAAACGAAATTGAAGATTAGGTTTTAAATGAATTGAAATTCCTAGATTCTTTTGAGATTCATTGAACTTTTCAATGGCATGTTTTAAATCTCGATTATGCCCTTCAAGTTTGTGACTGGGATACCGAGGATCACAAACAAGGTGTGAATAACCATGCAAATTAGTTTGGTACTCTCGATATTACAAATCACCCAATCAATGTGCCGGTTAACTGCACACGTTCCAATGATCGATGACTAACACCAAGCTACCCTTTTCCACATGTTGTCAGTCCCAAATTAGTGTGCCGGCTAACCACACACGCTCCACTAACGACTTAACAAGGTGCAATGTGCACTTTCATGGAATAGCACCATTTTCACATTTTTCCTAAAGTAACTAAGATTGAGAATTTATAAAAGTTTAGTTACTTTAATAATTTTCATTATACTTATTAATGAGAATTAGTGTCCTCTCCTACTCGTTCGGCTAACGACCCTCCACCAGTCAAGGAAGTGGTGGGTGAGCGTGGACACCCATTAAACCACTATTTTATAGGCAGTAACCTTATAACCCTTTATAGACCAGCTTCGTCAATGAGGCATACTAACGATAAGACTGACTTGTCTTATATATACATACATACATACATGCATACACACACACACACACACACACACACACATATATATATATATATATAAGTATTAACCTTTAATATTATAATAGTATAGGGTTGAATTTTAAACTTTTAAAACTCTAGGGTTTGGAATTTAAGTTTCATTAGTGCAACTTTTCAAGTTCCAAAACTTGAGAGCAAGTTTTGTAACTTGTCAAGAAATTTGAAATTCATAACTTATGAACTTTTATGTTCCATGAATGAGACCTTTCCAATTCCAAACTTATGTATAAGTTATGAAAGCTTCCAAAACTCTTAGAATTCTATAACTTACATTAGTTAATGGTTTCATAAATAAGGACTTGTCATGTTCTATAACTTGAGGACAAGTTATTGAACTTTTTCAAGAACACATATAGATCAAATTAACTAATCCAATTATGATAGGATGACTGTTTACCAACTTGACCTAATTTGTTCATGTTACATGATAACTTCAAACTTTACAAATAACTAGTATTTACCAAAAATCAAGTAGTTATCTTAGAATTTGACAAATATCATGTTATTGGATGGGGATTAACATTACCATATCATTAAAATCGAATTTTATGAATCAAAACAGTTTGTGGTAATGTTCCTAATCCAAAACAGGCCAAAAACTCGAAAATTCTGCTCACAGACAGTCCAACTCGTCGAGTGCACTGATGAACTCGACAGGTTCATCATCATAAGGCATCTACACGTCGAGTTCATATTTGGACTCGTCGAATAGGCCTAGAAAAATCCAATTTTGCAGTTTTTTTCAGCTTTGAAAATTACGCAGTTGTATCAATACAATAGAAAACATCCTGGGCTATGATACCACTATTGGGTTTTATGTACTCTTTCATTCCTGTGGTGCACATACAACCCTAATGCTTTGGATCTAAGTTTTTTCTAATTATACATGCAATAAACATTTTCCAAAGCATGAAGCCTAAACTAGCATGCAAGGTGATATTTTAATCATAAAAACTAGTTAGAGTATTACCTTGTGTAGTAACTTGAATAACTTGGCCTCAAGAAAGCTTAGCACCAATAGTGTCATGCCTAAAATGGAATCTCAAAACACTAAGAACAATTAAGATGAATATTGAGAGGTTATGGAGACTCTAAAATCGGATTCTACTTCTTGGAGTGCAAGGTGTAACTGATTTCAAGCTTATATATATATATATATATATATATATATATATATATATATATATATATATATATATATATATATGTGTGTGTGTGTGTGTGTGTGTGTGTGTGTAGAATATCTAGGGTCATGTGTAACCCTAATCCATACACATTAGCCCATGAACCATCCATTGGATTTGGATAAATACTTCATGAATTAATCGATAAGCCCATCACAAATCAAACCATGGATCTTTAGCCCAATTCATATGTATCATTTTAATTAGTGTCTTTTGATCACTAAATTAATTCTTAAATTAATTCTTGACCAATACTAATTAAATAATATTATTCCTCAATTAATATATTATACATATAATATATTAATAAATCATAATTAACCTCTTACTCAAATATCCTTCCTAACATATTGCTTTGATGAATGCAACCCAAGTGGACCATGCTACTATCGGGTCAAGTACATATCAATTATACTTATGGGCTTAGACACCTTTTCCAACATGATGGTTAATGACTAGATCACTTAGTCATATCGGTATCTTTAAGTTGTACTTTATTACAAGTTATGCCAACAGTTGTGTCTATAAAAGGGGAACCGAGTTGTGGTTCTCCTTACACTTTTCATATTATCTTGCTGAACAATTCTTAATATATTGAAGATTGTTCTTTCTAAAATATGTTTATTTATTTATGCTTATGGTCTTTCATTATTGTATTATATATTAGTTGTCAAGTTAATTCTTCTGCACTTACTTATTGTCATTTAACTTAGAGCATTTTTCCTGATTTCATCACTACATATGGCGTAGTTTATGCTATGCAGGGCATAGTCGCTGCTGACCAAAACCATAACTCTAAGATTTTAGGTCCTATTTAAGGGATCTACTTCTTAGAATCCTTCGCATAACCAACCTCCATCGCCTCATATCGTTCCTTTGAAATCCTAGCCACCAATTGTGCGATTTAGAAGCCTTAGTGTGATTTTGGGTGCATTCTTAAAGAATGGGTCCAACATAAAAGCAAGTGTGGGCTCCAAGCTTTGTAGATCCAGACTATACACTTCATCACCTATCTGAAGAAGGTATAAAGCTTGCATCTTGATGCTCCTTTTGTTAGATCTAAATAGCTCATGGATTTTTATGCTTTGTGTCCTTTAACCTTGGTCTTTATGAGTATGAGCTACTCCTGTAAAACATCCCAAAAATCATGATAAAAGTTTTGATTTTTAAAACCATTTAATAACCCATAAGTCTTACAAAACATTATTTCCAAAGTCATAAGCATATATCAAGGTATCACAAAATCATCTATGAATAAAATATCCAAGGATGATGTGTACGATCACGCCTTCGCCTTGCCCGATCATCTAATGTACCTAAAGCCATGAAACCAAACTGTAAGCCAAAGCTTAGCAAGTTTCTAATATGTGCATATTTAATCATGTATTTTGTGTATATTTAAAATGCTTTTAGCTACAATTATACTTATTTTGGGACATAAGGTACTTATTATGTTTGAAATTTGTTTTGTAGTGGCAAAGACATGCTCGGGATGAAAAGAAAGCAAACAAGGAGCCGAAAGCAGCAAAATACAGGCTAAATAAAAAGAAGACAAAGAAGGCATGAAGACTGAAGCCCACAGTGTGGTCAATTTACACCACACTGTGGAAATTGGATGATTCGCGACTAATGAAATGACCTAAAGAATACGGGATTTCATAGAAGACCACGCTGTGGTGATCAGATTTATGGAAACTATGTATATTCGAACATTAGGTCGAATGAGGAAACTTCTAGCCGATTTTCTGAGGAGGATTGCGACTAAAACCTTCTGGAAAACCTAGGGAAGATCAAAAATTGATTGGAGCTCAAGAGTTGAAGAGATTTAGAAGAATTCTACATAGATCTATTCGGTTTGCTAAGCATTACTTGTGTCTAGTCTAAATTGCGTTGATTTAGTGTGTTTTTCTGCTATTATGAAAGGCTAAAAACCTTATACTTCTGTTTGGTGAAGATGAACCTGATCGTTTTATGTTGATTTCGATTTATGGATGATTTATGTTTATTTTAATTGTGTTTGATAATTAAAATCGTAGCATGTTGAATTTCTAGTTTATATTGCTTATTAATCAAATTCTATGTGGTAGATTATCATTCAAGTTGCATGAATTTGCTACCTAATTGTTTATGATCATTAAATAATTAGAGCTAAGATTGATCACATCTTAGATTAGGTAATTAAAGCTAGGAACTTTAACTGTGTCAGAGAGCATAATTGTCCTAATTTGTGCTTGGTTGTTTACTTGATTATAGGGATGTAACTATTAGATATCTCCAAGGTTGCAGAAAACGTTAGACGTTAGCTAGACGGTGGACTGTGGTCTAGGGATTAATCGGCTAGGTGGGGATTTATCGGGGACCATTAATTATTAAGAAAATTATTCAAAAAATTATAAATACAACTTTAATCGTTAGAATATAAATAAATAAGCATAAAAGTTTAATAATAAGCTTAACAAGCACAACAATTTATCATCCAATTAATAAGAAAAGTTATTCAAATTTTAATATATTTTAATAAAAGAAGTAAATTTGGGTATTATATATTTCAAAACATATAAATTTTGAAATTTTTTGAGAAAAACTTTAAATTTTTTTTATATATTAGTTGAACATTGAGATACTATGAGCTTTTGAAATTTTGAAAATTTTGGTTTAATATTTAAAATATTGAAAATTTGAAAATTTGGCCGATTAGGCCGCCTAGGACCGATTAGGATCGATTAGGACCGTCTAGCTCCGACTTTGACCCCCTTTGACCAAAACCGATTAGGCCGACCGATTAGCCTTAATCCTATTCGGTTGAAGACCGCCTAGTGATTAATCCCCGATTAATTGGCCGCCTAGACCGATTTTTACAACACTGGATATATCATTCATGGTCCAATTTATGCTTATAATCGATTTTGTGTTTAACATGTGCTTAATCATTACATGGTAATTCATAAATTGGTATATCTAGTTATTTGATAATAGAGCTAGTTAATGAATTGGTAATCAATATAATCCATCCACTAGAAATAAACCATATGAGAGGGGAAAATCGAAACTAAACAAAAGTACTCTTTAATCTTGAAGTGAATTCGTTTTCTTTGCTTGTTTAGTTGTTAATTTGACAATAGTTTGATATAAGTTCTTCTGCTCTTCCAAAATCAATAAAACCCCCTAATTTATATAAACTTAGGCTTTTGGCTAAAACACAAAAGTCTTTCGAATCCAAAATAATGTACATGACTTAATATATCGTGACATATGAAATATAATGTTATACCATTGAAAATTAATATTTTCATAAAATAAATAATTTCCAATTAATTATATGAGTTTATTGAATATTTATTAAAATGAAATTCTAATAAATAAACAGTTGTATAAAGTTGTTGTTATATATATATATATATATATATATATATATATATATATATATATATATATATATATATATATATATATATATATATATATATAAGAGAGTAATTGTCACACCCCCAAACCAAGGATGGTGGAAACGTCCGGGGGTGGAGGACTTCATGTATAGTATCACAACAACGTGTATAATAGTGCTCAAAGTAAATACAACCATCATAAATATAATTGAAAATGTTACACCAAAGTATATGTTTACATGTTTCAAAATCAATTACATTATGATGACAGAAATAAATTGTTGACGGTTTAACGTCCCATCCTCAAAGCGCTGAAGTTTTCCTGTTTCACTGATTTCCTGAGAATACAAGTAGTTTTGAAAAAGTGTCAACAATTAAGTTGGTGAGTTCATAAGAGTTTTGTTTGAAGTAGAAACCGTTTTCCTTGTAAAATCGATAGAGTTTGATTTCCAGAAAATCCAATATTTTCTTAGTTAAGTGTGAACAGAATATTCCTATATGATGTGTTAAAGAACCCTAGAATGATCCGTAGATTTCTCCTATAATAGTCCATCGTATATAAGTTATATAAGATTTAAGTTAGATAAAACGTTGAATATAGTGGGTCTGCCCTAGGTCCACCCCCCAACGAGGAACAGGAGATGAGGCGGGCCCCACCAATTCTAAGCCAATCGAGACTAAATTCTTATACGACTCTAGCATATACGCTCAACGATTATAGTTGAAGTCTAACAATTCTAGATGCAATATAGTTTTAATATCATAATAACTATCTTATGTGAACCCGGTACTTTGGAATGTACCACATTCATATGAAAACCCGGTACTTTGGAATGTACCCCATTTATATGAAAACCCGGTACTTTGGAATGTACCCCATTTATATGAAGACCTGGTACTTTGGAATGTACCCCGTTTATATGAAAACCCGGTACTTTGGAACGTACCCCATTCATATGAAAACCCGGTACTTTGGAACGTACCCCATTCATATGAAAACCCGGTACTTTGGAACGTACCCCATTTATATGAAAACTCGGTACTTTGGAACGTACCCCATTTATATGAAAACCCGGTACTTTGGAACGTACCCCATTTATATGAAACCCGGTACTTTGGAATGTACCCCATTCGTATGAAAACCCGGTACTTTGGAATGTACCCCATTTATGTGAAAACCTTTTGCAATGTAAATGATCATAAACTATACATATTATAGTTTATCAAAATGTTTGAAATGTATATGCAACCTAACTATACTTATTATAGTTTAGTATGTTTATTTGTGGTGTATAAGAACCCTTTCTATGTAAATCAAATGTATAGTACACTATAGCTATGTTTATCTTGCTTTGTTTTGTACTAATGGTTATGATGGAGGATTCTTATAAATTCAGTAAGTATTTTCTATTATATAATTATGCCACTACAAGAAAATACATGTAATATATGAAGCCATCAAAGATTTAACACTTTGCTCAACATGTTACAATGTGTTTTGAAAGTTATAAGCTGTTAAATAACTCTTAACCTTTCTGCACTGTTTTAGAAAAATCATACGAAGTCGAAAACTAGATCCGTAAATTCTGAGAGTTCCTAAAATGTGTCTAGTTTACTCATAATTTTATCATAATTTTTGGAAGCCTTTAACTTGTATTAAAATGCTCATATTCACAGACTGGTCCAGATTTGTGTTTGAAAAGACAGGCTGTTTTGTAAAAATCACCATAAATTGTAGAAAAATCGTGTGGAGATGTGCAAGTAGTCATTTTAAAGCTAAGAACTGGAACTACTTGCACCTAAAAGAGATTTGAAAACTAAAATGCTTAAGTTGTCCAAATCAGTCCGTGAATGGAGTCCAACTTTTATGATGAAAGTTGTTAGAAACTTTTAGATATGTTCTTGGTGTTTTAACTTGTATCCCCCCCCCTAAAAACTTGAGAAAACATGAAAATGTAGGGGTATGAACTCACCTTGAGTGATTTCAGTAGATGGATGATGGAGAAAAGAAGTGTTCAACTCAAGAACACTTGGGAGATGCTTGAAGATTTGAGGAGCTAATAACAAATATGACGATATTTGTGTAAGCAATCTATGATTTGAGTAGAAGGAAGTGAAATAATCACAAGGAGGATGAACTATACTTACCAAAAGAAGAATAAAGCTTGAAAATCAGCCTTGGAGTCTTGAAATAGAGAGAAAAGTTGTGTTGTATTTTTGGTGAAATGAGAGCAAGTGAAAGACAATGAGGAGAGAGTATGAATGTCCGGCTCTCAAAAACGTGGGAATGACTTGTGAGTGAGGTAAAAAGGACAAGGAAGTGACAAGGTATGGTGGGGAGGAGTGTGGGTTAGTCATAGAGTGGATATGGTGGTTGCTTGTGTCATAATACAAAGAAAAGTCAACACTCAACCTTTGTACTTCACCACTCTTCTTGGATAAGGTTTTTTCCCCAAAAACATGATTAATCATTAATTAAGGGTCCTTATATGTTAAAATAAAGTTTTGGGTGAAAACCCCGCGTTAAAACAATTAAAAACGAAGCTAAAATGAAGTCGTAGTCGAAAACCGGGAAGAAAAGGCATTACAGCGAGGCTTCTCGGAAGGGGGTCGAAGGTTCGGTCCCTTCTGGTGCTGGGTCCGAAGCGAGGCGAGACAGTTGAAGCGAAGGGCAGGTTCGGTCCGAAGTCAGCAGGAGCGAAATAGACCGAAGGGCAACATGGATCGAAATGGACCGAGGCTCGGGTTCGGGTCTTGTGCGAGGTTCGGGCCCGAGAGCACCCTTTGGGTTCGGTTCAGCAGCCTTCGGGTTCGGCTCAGGAGGGTTCGGTCCCTAAGAGGACTTTCGGCCCTAAGAGGGGTTTCAGGTCCTTAAGCCTATTTTACTCGTTTTTACCCCGTTTCGAGTTGTTTTGACCCGGTTAAGGGTCGGAATGACCCGAATGACTTCAAAAAGTTACGGGAACTTTTGAGAGAGATTTGGGAGAGATTTCACATACTTAGAGAGATTTGGGAGAGATTTGACATAAATGGGGAGATTTGGGAGAGATTCTCGATAAAGAGAGATAGAGTGAAAACGATTGAGAGAGATTTCATTTGTGACCTTTTTTAGTGTTCGGCTTGCAAAGCAAGGTCCGTAAACCCCGTTAAGCCTTGTTTAAGGATCTTACACACTCCCGATGAGTATGCAACATTGTTTTATCGGTTTGGCTCGCCACATACCACAATTTTAGGTTAAGGAGATCTAGATGTACGCACTTTTCGATTTATGATCTCTCGTTAGAATAGCGAGTGGTACAATATTTAGCTAACATAAGCCCTAGTACACAAGGGTTAGTTGAGTTGAACGGTTTGACTTGTTGACTTTATTTGACTTTGAATTGACCAGAATTTGACGATTGTCACATCATCCCCCCGTTAGAGGGAATTTCGTCCCGGAATTTGAATTTAGTCGAGGGGTAGGCATGAATAATCGAGCCAAGAAGTGGGGATGCTTCCTAATCGATTGATTCTCACACTCTCGAGTGAATCCAGGTCCTTGGTTGGTATTCTAGCCGTATGATAAAAAAAAATCGAAGTCACTTGGTAATAAAGGCACTAGATTTGATCATAAAGGCGTTACAGACAAAACACCACTATGCAACTTTTAACAGAGTTATAGTACTATAGATTTACTACAGGACTATTGCTGCGAACTAGGTATACTACAAAAGACAAGTATACGCAGCACGAGGGTCCCTTTACTGACGGGGTCTCGCAAAAGATAAGACTCTAGTTGCACTAGTTTTAAGCAGTTTATGAGTCTGTTACAACGAATGCTTTAGATATTTTTAACGAGGTACGGAGTAGTTTCTCCTGCGGCAGTGATCCTTAGTATCATCCCGTCTACGCCGGAGTTCTTTATGATTGGACAGTCCTTTCTGAGGTGTCCAATCTCGCCGCATTGGTGACATATCTGGCTTGCACTAGCATTGGTGGTGGAACTGAGGTGTTTAGTCAGAGTTACGTGGACACGGGTGCCCTCCTCATTCATCCACTTCGAAACTTTCCTTTTATGGGGTCCGGTTTTACCACCAGCCTTGTGTGCAGGGTTTGTCCCGATGCCAGGGACTTGAGAAATTGGTCGTGCCGGTGCTGAAGGGGCAGGAGTTGCCACTTGTTGCTGTTGCATGGCAAGTCTTTGGGATTGTTGACGCTCCTTTTGAGCTCGGCGATTTCGTTTCCTCTTCTTGGTTTTACGACTTTGTACGTCTGTGACTGTTGCCCTTTGTTGGCTTCCTATATCGATACAACAATCGAAATTTTCAATTCCTTTGTCAGTCGTGATTGCGTTGCCAATGTTGAGGTTTGTAAGGACAACTGTCATGGCAGCTGTTACCGCGGCTTGATATGTAGCGGCGTCGATATGAAGGATAGGGGCTTCATTGTTCAGCTGACTATTTCCGGATGATGACATGATTCTGCAACACGAAAGACAAGGAGTTTGTGAGTGACTAAGGTTGGCTCTGTATTATTTTGATTCTGACTAAGAGATGAGTTATTATCAGGGGTTGAATATTGGGTTATGGAGTACCTTATAAGGTTAAAGACTTAAGCGTATATTGAACTATGGTTATAGGTGGTGGGGCTGTGTCGAGTGATCCGAGAGTTGGAGTTTACCTTCCGAGTCGACATCTGCGAGGTGAGTTATCCTCACTATATCGATAGGGTCTACAGCACCAAGGCCGGACCTTTAGTTGTTACTGTTATGGTATGTTGCATGTGGTTATGATTTGTTAGTTCGGAATCGAGGTAGACAATATGTTATGCTTTTATGATCCGTAGGGATTGGTGTGTTAGTGACCTGATAGGTCGGTACTCTAGTTACAGGAGAATTCTATGATTGTGATCAGTGAGATATATATGTTTGATGTTTGTATATGCCAGTATATGATAGCTATGCGCACATGGTTATTTGCTTGTTGGTTGGGTTGAGGCGGTCCTGTTAGGGTATAATTGTTGTAATAAGTCGAAGTGTTAGTTGTATGGTTACGAAGGATCTCTAATCTTCGTAAGTAGAGTCTTCGGATGTAATGTTATATTTACTAAGGCATTTTAATGAATAGTCTTAATGTCTAGTCCTTAGTATTTTGTTATGCTTTTGTACGCCTATAAATAGGAGACTGTACTAAGTGAGAACTTAACTTTTTACATATTCTTTACAGAGAATTCCTTTGTATTCTGTAAAATCAAAAGCATAATATGAGCTGATCAAAGATTATATTTACTCTCGTGTTCATCGTATTTCTTCTTTCATAATTCTTACGTGAATTGATATTTAAACTCGATTTCAAATCACTTCAATTGGTATCAGAGCAGGAATCCTTTCTGTGATCTGATTTTCATTCGATCAAAAAGGTTTTTGAATCTACTGTTTGATTCAAAAAGTTTCCGTCCTTTTTGAATTTGAAAATTTCATCTAGATCTCAATCTAGGATTTGATTCTGCAAAAACATTTGTTAATCGAGTGTTCAGTGTGTAATTCTAAATTGAATAATACAATTTGATTTTCAAAATTCTCAAAAGTTTAGTATCATCTTGAAGTTTTTGTCCGTACAACAATGGCGTCATTCAATCTGAATTCGATGACATCATTTTCTCATTTGCTTGGATCATCCACAAAAATTCCAATGCTTATTCCAGAATATTATGATCAGTGGGCAGATCGTATAGAAGATTACTTGAATGGATTGGATGAAGAATTATGGAAATGCATCTCAGGAGAAATCAATCAACCTGTACAAGTTCAGCCAATCGGCATGTCTTCAAGCAGTTCAGAAGTTGATAATCAAACCGATCGTTTAAAACGTCTGGAGAAGAAATGCATGAGGGAATTAAGAGGTGCATTGCCTCTTGTTGTGTACAATTATGTCAGAACATGCAAAACAGCTAAAGAAATCTGGAACAATCTCAAAGACAAATTTCAAGGGAGTGAAAAGACGAAGATCACATCTGTGAAACAATGCCTTGTAGAACTCAAAGATTTCAGACAAAAAGAAAATGAGTCTGTTGAAGCATACTATGATAGGTTCAACGAGTTAATCTATCGTTGTAATCGTTATAGTATAATAAGGTCACCAATGGAGTACAATTTGATATTTGTTATGGGACTTCGAAAGGAGTGGAGAAGTGTGAGCATGATGGTGAAAAATCAACAAAGTTTTGATACTTCAACTTTGATTGACTTGTACAATCAATTAAAATCTCATGAAAATGAAGTTAATGAAATAGTTGAAGAAGCTGTAGCAAGTCTTGGTGGTCCTTTGGCTCTAGTTTCGAAGGTTTCAGAAAGAGAAAGTGAAAAATTGAAGTCTGATGAAGAAGAAGGTTTTTTGATGAATTCTGATGATGAGGCTGTTGCTTTTTACTCAAACAACAGAGTAAAGAAATTTTTTAAGAAACCGTTTAATCCAAAGAAGTCATCAGATTCGAAGGGTAGTTTTGAGAACAAAAACAAACTGGATGAAAAGAAAACAGAAATGAAGACAAATTCGAAGAATGAGATGGAGCAAATGAAGATGCTATTGAAAGGTGATACAGGGATTAATTGTCATTATTGATATGGAGCAAATCATTTGGCTATAGATTGTCTGTTGAGGAAGAAGGAAGAAAAGAAGAATAAAACAAAGGATGAAGCTTACTACACTGAGAAACTGGAGGAAGTAAAGAAGAAAGCGAAGAATTTGTCATTAGTGGCTCATGGAGAAACTGAATCGGATGGCACATATCAAATATGGTCTTCGGGTTCAGATGATGAAGAGATGAAAAATTCAACTCATGGAGCTATGTATGCAAAAATGGAAGAGGATTCTGATGATGAACAGACTGACGAAGTGTATGGGCAATGCTTCGTTTCGAAGTCTACTGACAAGTCGCCTATGACTACTAAGGTACGTAATATTCTTGAATCTTTTAACATTCCAGTTTCTGCTTATAATTCTGAGTTAGTATCTTTTGATGAAACTGTTACTTACTTTGATTCAATCATTGTGTCTGCTAGCAATGAAGCTAAAAAGTTAAGTGATCAATTACTAGAGACGAGAAAAATGTTGGATTCAAAAGTCACTAGGATTGATTACTTAGAATTGCAAGTTTCAAATATCATGGAGGATAGAGAAAAATTAGGAAAAGAAGTAAACTTTTTGTTAGCTCAGAGAAATGTTTTTTGTAATTCAGCAAAACGATTGTATGGAAAATTAACTGAGTTACATCATTAGAATGATGATATAAGTAAGGAACAACATAGAAATTACTACCATTTTTAGCTTATGATAGAGCTAAGGTTGATAGTATTTCATATGATTGTGAAAAAGAAATTACTGATTTCAATAAAGTTCCAAATGATAGGTTTAGATATGGAATTGCAAAAGTCGAAGATTATCTTGATGCTAATGATTTAGTAAAAATTGTAAATGAAACCTTAACTAAATCAGAACAACTTCGAATTTTGAAAAAGACTGAGAATTATACATCTAATAGTGAAACTAATAATGCTAATATTGAAGAAAATTCTGATAATATTAGTGAAATTAGTGATTTAGAAGATGTAGATTGTTCACAGTTGTCTATCATAAATGTTGCAAATTCATTTAAAGGGAAAGAAAAATGTGATGATTTATTAATGAAAATTGAAACTAATAAATCCTCAACTTCGAAAGTTTGTGATATGGAATATGTGGAAATACATGAGAGTCAAACGGATGATAGTGACAATGAAGAAGAAAATACAAGTTCAAAGCAAAGTCAAAAGTTGGAAGAAATTGAAATTCCTCGAGTGGTTGTTGATCAAGTCTATATAGATACACAAGAATTTGAGAAAATTCTTAGTGAAAAAGGTGCTCATTATCTTGAATCGAATACTGTTGTTTATCCAATCTTCAAATGCACTGGTGCTATTGTGTTCCCAAATCAAGTCTTCGTAACAACAGGTAATGTTGAAAATATAAAACCTGAATTCAAAAAGATGGTTGTGGAAGACAATATGAAAACATCAAATGAAGGATTCTTTTCAAATCAAAGTACAGTTGAAAATACTCTTACAAAGAATTCATATAAATTTCAACATCATAAACCAAAAAGAGTATGGATTGAAAAGTCAAAAGTTGAAAAGAAGGAAGTTGTCCCAACCGCAAATATGTTTTCAAAGCACGAAGATGTTAAAACTGATGTTAAAACAATTAACAAAGTGATAAAATTAAATTCAAAAGAATTTAAAGCTCAAGTTGAGAATTTTTCAAAGGAAAATAATATTTCGAAACGTCAAGCAAGGAAAACAATTTTTTGGCAAACTGTTGAACCATCAAAAATGAGATCAACAAATTTTTCAAAAACAAGAAAAGTTTTTAAAGAAAAATCAAAATCTCAAATTTTTGAAGAGAAAAGTGCTTTGTTTTCAAATAAAAATTCAAAAGTTTCAAATGAAATAAAATCTACAATACCAAGAAAATCTTTTCAGAAAAAGGTTGGAAATCAAACTTCAAAGTTTCAAAACAAGACATCTTATCATGAATCATATCTTTCAAAACCAAAAGTTGATTATGTTCCAAATACAGCAAAATGTTATAATCCTTTGAAGAAACAAGCTGACAAAGTCTCATATGCAAAGGGAATAACAACAAAGAGAAATATTGATCATTGGTTGGAAGGAAAAGGAAAGATATACCAATCAAGTAAGTTTTTGAAAGAACAGATACATGAGGCGTATGACAAATATGCTAATCCTTCAACGAATGATAGTTTATCATCGAAAGAGTCAAATATATCAGTTAAAGTTTGGCAGCCGGTCACGAGAGCAAAAAGGGAAAAATCACAAACTCAAGATGCGAAGGGTGAAATTAGTGAAAATTTGAATAAAATAAAAACTCATATATCTGACCCTTCGAATGAAAATGGTAGATTTATAGACAGTCTCAAAACCAAAGTATATGATTGGGTTAATTGTTGTACCTTACAATTGAATCACAAACCTAATTTAAATGGACCCAACAAAGCTTGGGTACCTAAATTTTTTCAATGATTGCAGGTACTTTGTGACGAGCAATATGATAACAAGTGGTATATTGATAGTGGTTGCTCACGTCACATGACTGGGAAGAAGGAAAACTTGCGTGATTTTCGAAGCCTAGAAAATGGAGGAGTGGTTAAGTTTGGTAATAATCACAAATGCAAAGTCAAGGGTTATGGGAAGATAACGAATGGAAATTTCACTATCAACAGAGTTGCATTTGTTGAAGGTTTGCAACACAACTTGATAAGTGTTTCACAACTTGTTGTGGGCACTGGCAATCAAGTTCTTTTTAATGAAGAAGGAAGTGTCATTTCGAATGTCAAGACTAAGGAAGTTTTACTTAAGTCAAAAAGAAAAGGTGATATGTTTACATTGGATATTGTTCCTATTGTAGGCAAACCTGCTGTGTGTCTACTTTCGAAGGCTGCTGTTGATGTTAGCTGGTTATGGCACAGGAGATTATCACATCTCAATTTTCGAAACATAAACAAACTTGTCATACAAGATCTGGTAAGAGGTTTACCCATTCTTAAATATGATAATGACAGTTTGTGTGCAGCTTGTGAAGTAGGGAAACAACATAAACAAGGTCATCCAATTACAATAGATTCGAAGATTGTTGAACCCCTTGAACTCCTGCATATAGATTTATGTGGTCCTTCAACAGTTGCTACTCTTAACAAGAAAAGGTACATTTTGGTAATAGTAGATGATTTTTCAAGATTCATGTAGGTTTATTTTCTCAGGTTAAAATCCGAAGTTCCACAAATGATGATTGATTTTATCAAAAAGATGGAAGTTTCATTGAAGAAGACAGTTCGAAAAATTAAGAGTGATCATGGAATTGAATTCAAAAACCATGTCTTCGATACATTTCTAGTGGAAAAAGGAATTTCGCATAATTTTTCATCTCCTTATACACCACAACAAAATGGTGTAGTTGAGAGAAGAAATCAATCATTATGTGAAGCTGCAAGAACAATGTTGGCATTTTCGAACTTACCTCAATATCTTTGGGCTGAAGCTATTTCAACTGCGTGTTTTACTCAAAATCGATCATTTATTCATAGAAGGTTTAATGTTACTCCTTATGAAATCATCAATAATCGAAAACCTAATGTCAAATTTTTCCATGTTTTTGGATGCAGGTGTTTCATAATGAATCTCAAGGATAATCTTTCGAAGTTTCAAACAAAAGCAGATGAAGGAATTTTCTTGGGATATTCACACAATTCAGTTGCTTATAGAGTGTTAAATAAGCGAACTCGCAAAGTGGAAGAAACTTTTAACTTGACATTTGATGATCATTACATTAAAAAGTCTAATCATAAATTTGTGAATTATCCTATTTTGCAAAATTCTTCAAATATAGATGATTCAATTGAAATGAATGATGTTGATTATGATTCGATTTTTGGTATTTCAGATCAAGCAATTGATGCAGAAAGAAATGCAACTGATAATCAAACATCAGAAAATTCAAAGTATAACAATGATTCAACTTCGAATTTGAATTTAAATCCAAATGAACAAGATGATGATCCAGTGGAGGGGGAGCACTTGGATTCAAATACTTTTGTTGAGGGGAAGCATTATAGTGAACGATATAACATGTCAACAAATGTTAGTGTCGAAGAGGTGCAAATTCTTGAAGAAGAACCAATCAATGAACCAGAGCAAAATATCGAAACGGAGTCAATCATCGAGGGGGAGCTTATACTAGAAAATGATCCAATTCTTGAAGAAGAACATTTTGATGATGCTGATGATTCTATTTCTATAAATGGATCAGAAACAGATGTAATGTTCGAAGATGCACTTTTGGATTTTGATCCTAATTATCCACCATTGGATAAATGGACAAGAAATCATCCAAAAGATCAAATTCTTGGTGATCCACAAGCAGGAATTATGAGAAGAGCACAACTTCATGCACGAAATGAGGTACTGAACAATCATCAAGAGTTCTGCATGTTTCATGTTTTTATTTCCAAAATTGAACCAAAGACAGTTAAGATTGCAATGGAACACTCTGATTGGGTTGTTGCTATGCAAGCTGAATTGTCTGAATTCGAAAGAAACAACGTTTGGAGATTAATTCCAAAACCTAATGGTGTGTCAGTTGTTGGACTTAAATGGGTTTATAAAAACAAAACTGACAAAGATGGAAACATTATTCGAAATAAGGCCAAACTTGTTATTAAAGGATATTCTCAACAAGAAGGAATTGATTACGAAGAAACATTTGCCCCTGTCGCAAGACTCGAGGCTGTTCGTATTTTTCTGGCTTTTGCAGCTCATAAAGATTTTGATGTCTATCAAATGGATGTCAAATGTGCATTCTTAAATGGAGAACTCGAAGAAACGGTGTATGTTGAACAACCTCCAGGTTTTATAAACTCAGAGCATCCTGATCATGTTTATATTTTAGATAAAGCTGTATATGGGTTAAAACAAGCACCAAGAGCATGGTATGCAACTCTAACATCATTCTTGAAACAATCTAAATTTAAACAAGGTTCAGTTGATCCCAATTTATTTCGAAAGAAAATTGGAAATCATCTGATGCTTGTTCAAATTTATGTTGATGATATAATTTTTGGCTCAACTGACCCTGCTTTATCTAAAGAATTCGAAAATCTGATGAAAAGCAAATTTGAAATGAGTATGATGGGCAAAATTAATAACTTTTTGGGTTTGAATATTAGACAAAACAGGGAAGGCATATTCATTAATCAAGAGAAATATACGAAGAATTTGTTGGAAAAGTTTGGAATGAAAAATAGCACAAGGTTACGAATATCAATGGCAACGGGCATAAAGCTAACTCCTTCGTTAGATAAATCTGCTGTTGACATTACTTTATATCGAAGCATGATTGGGTCTTTATTGTATTTAACTGCAAGTAGACCTGATATTATGTATTCTGTTTGTAATTGTGCAAGGTATCAATCAAATCCACGTGAACCACATCTCACAGCAGTAAAGAATATTTTCCGATATTTAAAAGGTACTACTTCGTTAGGATTATGGTATCCTTCGAAAACAGGGTTCTTTGTACAAGCTTATTCGGATGCGGATCTTGGAGGATGCAGTCTTGATCGTAAAAGCACAACTGGTGGGTGTCAATTGCTAGATGGAAAGCTGGTCAGCTGGCAATTGAAGAAGCAAACATGTGTTTCAATATCAACCGCTGAAGCTGAATATGTTGCTGCAGCTGCGTGTACATCACAAATAATTTGGATTCAAAGTCAATTAAGAGATTATGCAATTAATATGAAAAAGATTCCTTTATATTGTGATTCACAAAGTGCAATAAGAATTTGTCATAATCATGTGCAGCATTCGAAGACTAAGCACATTGCTCTTCGATATCATTTCATCAAAGATCATGTTGAAGAAGGAAATATTGAAGTTCATTTTGTAAAAACAACAGACCAATTGGCAGATATTTTTACAAAGGCTTTGGATGAAAAATCGTTTCTTCGGATCTTAGCTGGATTGGGAATGATTGATGGAAATTCTCTTCAAACTGATAAAAGCGAAGAGCGATGGGTATGAATCATTTGGTATATGGACGGAAAGAATGATTCAGTGTTCAGAGGTTACTGTTCATGGTCAACGCTTCGAATGCTTCGCATTCGGAAGATTTACTTCTTATTGAAATAACATCAGAGATTACTGTTCAAGTCAACGGTTCGAATGCTTCGTATTTGTACACATTTCAACTAAGGTTAGATTTTTAGTTTGTTTAATTTTTTTTTACGAAAAACCTGAAAAATCAAAAATATTTTCTTTTATTGAAAAATCAAAAATCCAAAAAGATTTTGTTTCAGTTTGTCTTTATTTTTTCTGAAAAATTTCAAAAATACCAAAAATATTTTTTATTTTTTTTCGGTTTTAACATGTGTTGTGAATTTTTTCAAGCTTCAAATACGAAGGATTCATGCATTTGGATTTGAAGGAAAGGTATGATCTCTATACATTTTGGATTAGTTAGGATGTCCCTAGAAGCATGCTGCTGCATGTTGTCTCAAGCCTCGAATGATTCTATGTATGGGAATTGAAAGCCTTGATGAAATTATCTCATGAAAATTTCTTCCCAACAAGGCTTGTATTTGCATAAATCAACAAGAGCTACCTTACTCTTCTCAAATGAGTTAAGAGTTTTCTGTTTAGTCCATTATAACAGAGGTACCCTTCGATTCTTATCCAATCTTTTTAAACCAAATAATTCTTACATTCCACATATTCGAAGAAATTTGTCCTTGAGGTTTTTGATCAAACCATTCAAAACCTAGACAAATCACAACTCTGTGTTTATGATCTAATATCATGAGTCCGTGATAGAAGTGAAACCCAAAATCTTATAAACCTTAAGGAATTGACGGGGAACCATGTTCCAGATCTTACGAAGCTTTTGCTTCAGTACATTTTATACTCCAAATCTTATTCATTTCTTTTGAGTGATCTTAATCAAACATTCGAAAACTACGATGTTTGTTCCTAATAAGATCCGGCATAAATGTTTTATGAATATGATTTCAGTGTGAGTATATTTTCAAAATCATAGTTACTTTAAATATCATTCGCAACCAAGTTGTCACTGACTACATTGATCATACAACTAATTTTGTTTACAATTCCTCACCTTATTTTAAGGTTGATATGTAAAAAAAATTTCGAAGCCACCCCATGTGTCCAATAAAAGAAACCCTTCGAAACTTCTCTACAAGTTATCGATTGTAATTCACAGGAAACCACACAAGCTGTTAATTATCTCTCTTGATAATTTTCGAAGATATCTTTGCCTGGGATAATATTGTTTTTGTGTCAAACGAAATTGTTGACATCACAAGTTTTCAAAAAAAAAAATTATTTGTTTCTCATCTAATTTCTTTTGGAACACAGCACACACGAAATCCTTGAGGTTTGAGTAACACCCACTTAAACTGATGATTTCGAAATTCTGGCAAATGACTTCACTTTTTAAACCCCAAAGTGAAAGAGCCTGACCTCAATTCCGAAGGCATCTGACGGTTCCAATTCTTTTGGGGAATACCAAACAGTCCTATCTCTTGATGACGCATGGTGTATGATAAGCGTGTAAGGCGTGTTGACAGTTACGATTGTTACTTTTTGATGAGTACATTCCGGTTTTCAAGGTGCCATGTCAGCAAGCATTTAATGCATCCCGCTTCAAATTCAAAATTCTAGGGTTACATATAAAAGGGAAAATCAGAACTCCATAACACTTTACGCGATCAAAACTTTCAGAAACACAAAAACTCTCTGTGCAATTCATCTTCTTCATAAGTTCTTTTCTCCAATCATCTTCAATGGTGATTACTTCATCACCAACAACAGACGAGATCATCAGTGTTCTGATTCTGAAGATCCAGGGTTCCAACTACCAAGTCGAATCGGATTTGTCAAAATATCCGGAGGAACTTCATATGCTGGTGGTTGCTTTACAGAATTATGTTCTGTCTAAAGCAATGTTTGAATCATTTGCTGCTCCAATGTCCTAGTTGTCAAAAGCAGGTTCCACGACATCATACAACAAAGAGACTGGGTGTGTTGAATTCACAATGGTCACAGATACGAGAATTAGGGTCTCAAAGAGGTTGTTTTGCAAGATTTTGGGAATTCTGAATTCTGGCCCGTATGATGAACTTACTTCTTCGCAAGTGGTATATATGTTCAATGAGATGGGTCACCAACCTCCATTGACACGTATTAGTGACTTCAAGAAGTCGGGGTTACCAACAATTTGGAACTTTTTGTTTGACATTTTTCTTAGATGTCTTACTGGAAGAACTGTGGGGTTGGATAAAGGAAGGATGGAGGTCTACGCAATGGTAGCTGGGATATACTATGATTTACAGGTTGATTATTCTGAGCAGTTATGGACAGAGTTCATCACAAGTATTTCGAAGACCAGTGCCAAGCAGGGAATTTCTTGTGCAAGATATTGGAGTCTGATAGTCCAATATGTCTATCAGAAGGAGAAGATCGAAGTTCCTGATTACGAAGAGAAAGCTGTTTTCCACATGTACGGGAGTCCGAAGGAGGTACATGATGATCCGACTATCTTTACCACAGTTGCTCGCATTCCGGATGCAATGCTAAAGAAGGTGGATCCCACTAATAATGTGTTGGTGTCATACTTACAATCCATTGACACAACCGTTGTGACTGGAATATTACAAAAGGAAGAGAAGAAGAAGTCGTAGAAGTCAAAGAAGACAGAGGGTGACTCTTCGGAAAAAGGAGTAAAGGCAGAACAAAAGAATCAGGAGCTGATTGTTTCATCTTGTAATGTTGAAGAGGTGTCTCCGGTTTTAACCTCAGTGGCTGATACACCGGTTATCGAAGCCTCTCCATCCAAAGAAACGATTCCTTCAAATACGGGGGTTTTTCGAAGAATAAAAATCAAGCGAAAATCTCAGTTGGTGAAGAAATCTCAGGTTACTCATCAAGGAGTTACTGTTCGAGAAATTCCAGCACCAGTGTCTCCATCTTCTAAGAAGCGAAGGGCTGAAGATATGGCGAAATTTTTAAAGAAAACCCAACGTATCGAAGAAGTGGATCAAGTGCCTGAGACTCCAGAAGATGAAATTCCAAAAGAAGAAGAAATCCTTCAGTCTACAGAAATCTCGAAGCCTGCTGATATAAAGATCCTTGAACCAACGTCTTTACAACAGGTTACTTCAACAACTGATTCTGCAACATTTCAATCCATTATGGATCAACCTTTCACTACAATCTTCTCAACACAATCAACCGATCCACCAAATCCATCATCACCTGTTGCTGAAACAATGCCGATTGATGAGGAAACTAACAACGAAGGGTTTGGAGGAACATTCGAAGCTCTTTCCTTTGATAAAGCTGAAGAAGATTTTCCAGACCATATGATGATGACGATGAAGCAGTTCAAGATATTGAATTCAAAATTGAATTCTATCTTGCAATCTCAAACGGATGTGGGAAGTGCTGGTGTCAATATCATGGAAGTTGATTGCTTAATGAAGGAAATGGAAAGTAGAGTGATTTCGAAGGTGTCAGGATTAATACGTGATTCTGAAAGCCGCATTCTTGAGAAGACTAATCAGACGATTACGAAGGAGGTGAAAGATTTAAAGACGGTTACGAAGGAGCGTCATGTGCTCTTCGTACAGGAAGTTAAGAAGGTTCGCGAAGACGTTAATATGCAGATTCATGAACTTCGTGAAGAAATGACAAAGGAAGTTCAACATATTCAACAGGGGTATGAATCAACACATCAGAAGATCGATATCATTTGTGATGCGGTTGTTCAATGTGTTAAGATGTTCGAACCAGTAAATCCTCAAATGATCTCTCTTTCAGCCACAGAAGAACAACATTTTGAAGAGTTGGTGAAGCTGCTGAAAGAACTCAAAGAAATATCTTCGAAATCATCTTCTCCGATTATCTCTCAAGAATTTCTTTCCCAGAAATTCGTTCATTTCGAAGCCATTCTTCAAAAACACCTTACTCCATTACTTTGAATTTCAAGCCTTTTGCCGAACGTATCAGATGCCCCACCTGCTGTCACAGGGGTGCAAGGGGGAGAAAAGGTTGTTCAAGCAAAGGCTGGGGAACATGAGAAGAAAACTGAAGATTCGAAGGTGGTAGGAAAGGTTTATCCTTCGAAAGTTGTGGTTAAACCAACAATAGTTTCAGCTGCTCCAGTCATTTCGACTGTGACTACAACTGTACCAATTTCAAGACCTATTACAAAAGGTATTGTAATTGGGAATGCAATTCCTTCGAATGTTTCTTCGTCAAAGAATGGAGCTCCTTCGAATGTTAAAGATAAAGGAAAAGGAGTCTTGGTTGAGAAGACTAACAAAGAGATAAAAGCTGAGGTGACAGCGGAAGTTGAAAGAATGAGGCATGTTGAAAGTATTATGCGCCAGAGAGCTCTTGAAGGTTCGAATGTTGACAAGGGAGACCCTTCGAAATTATTCAACTACGAAACTATTGAATTAAGGGTGATGTTCGATCACATGTACTCGTTTGAAAAGATTCCAAAAAAGAGTTTTGTGGTGACAAATACTAATTATGGTCAACTCGACTTTCCAATCAACGAGATGATGTTCGTCATGCCATAATTTAAAGCAGAGACAAAGTCTATGGATGTCGAAGAGGGAAAGAAGATGAAGATAAGATTTCATGCTGTGTTAGCAAAGGCTCAAGAAGAAGTTTGGTACTTGGAGAAGATTAAGAAGGTGATATCCATAAAAAGGGATGTTATTTTTGAAGGGAAGTTGCAAAATTTGAAATATGTTGTGACAAGAGCAAGTGGAAAGATACAAGAGTTCACTGTGGCGGACTTTCCATTGATGAACACTTACGATCTCATCAATATTGCTCTGATTCTTAAAGACAAGTCCTTCTCTTTTCTCCAAGAAACAAAACCAGATGTTTTCAGTCTTGGGTGTAGGCATATAAAGATTTTCTTGGAGAATTATTTCGAATGCCTAGCTCAAACTGATGTCGAACTTGCTACTGTCAAAGGCATCGGCATTACAGCACCAATGGCTCCTACGAAAAAGCAGGTTAAGTTGAAAAAGTACGAAGACGGAGAAATATGTCTAAAGCCATTGGGGATTGTCTTCGCTGGAAAAGATAAAGCTGGAAGAGCCAAGAGATTCTTGTTTCAAACCTCTGAAGTGGAAAGATATACAAACTCGCAATATACGAACTTAATTGTTCGTATGAATCATTGCAAGAAGAATTCAGAAGGAGACAAGAAGCAGATAAAGAAAGTTATCTCTTGGTACATGGAAATCCGAAGAGTGTTGATGTATGTTGTTCAACTACTTACTTCATGAAGACTTCGACCTTTATTCCAAAGGGGGAGATTGTTAGGGTATAAATGTTGTAATAAGTCGAAGTGTTAGTTGTATGGTTACGAAGGATCTCTAATCTTCGTAAGTAGAGTCTTCGGATGTAATGTTATATTTACTAAGGCATTTTAATGAATAGTCTTAATGTCTAGTCCTTAGTATTTTGTTATGCTTTTGTACGCCTATAAATAGGAGACTGTACTAAGTGAGAACTTAACTTTTTACATATTCTTTACAGAGAATTCCTTTGTATTCTGTAAAATCAAAAGCATAATATGAGTTGATCAAAGATTATATTTACTCTCGTGTTCATCGTATTTCTTCTTTCTTAATTCTTACGTGAATTGATCTTTAAACTCGATTTCAAATCACTTCAGGTCCTGCTTTGTGCTGAAGGCTAACATACCCTATGAACGTTCCGGGGAGACTGTAGGCCCACGTGGCAGACCAGTCATGCCGAAGGCTCGAGATAGATCCAGACAGACTGTAGGCCCGGTAGGGCGATCCAATCAGGCTGATGGCCCAATATGCATGTTGATTGATTGATTATTACTGTTATGGTATTGTCAGTGTGGTGTTGGTATTTTGGGGTAGCTCACTAAGCCCTCGGGCTTATAGTTTTCAGTTTACTGTTTCAGGTATTTCAGGAGACCGTGGAAAGGCGAAGGCGTGACCGTATCGCTCTTCATCCTTATGTTATGATTTTTGGGACACTCTGATGGAAAATGATTTGAAAACATTTTGTAAACAATACTATATGGTTTTTATTTATGATTTGAAAAAAATTAAATTTGGTGTGAATTTTATGGATGTTACAATTTAGGGTTTTTATTTTATTTATCTAAGACATGCAAGAATCGGATTTTAGTAGAATTCAAATCAAATATCATGAAAAATAACCACACAAATCAGATTAGGCAAAAAGTCCCAAAATTCTGGTTTTTAGCTAAACTCACATCATGACAGAGGCTGTGTCACGTCGTGAGAGTAGATTAACGAAAAAAAGTTTTCTTCGATTCAACTCATATACTTTCAATGTTAGACAACCAGATATATGTGATACCACTGATGGAATTTTTAGGTTACAACAATATGCACAATGCAGAAAATCACTTCACAATTAAGATGGGCACATGTAACCTAAAATGATCTATGTCTCAACACATTGAAGGCAACATACAAGAATAACAAAAACTCTCATGAACCCTAGCTAAGTCGAAAACATGGAATTAGGATTTACATACCTTTAAATTTATTATAGCAAATAAATCTCTTGATTCATTCCTTTACGCTTCAGAAAGCTAGCACCAAAAGTTTAGTGTCTCCAATGGCTTGTACCCAAACCTTAACAACTAGAAGACAAGAGGAGAGAGGATGAGACAAGAAAATTTCAACTATCCTTCTAGTAGGTGTGTTGGACGGACATAAGTACCCAAGGGTCTTATTTATAGCTAATAGAAAACTCTCGAAACCTTAATCTTGAATATAATAATAATATTTCAAATTCAGATGGTTATCCAATTTCCTTATCTTCAGGAGGCTTCTAGAAACCCTAATTGGGTCTCCTCAAAACTGTCCCATCAAAGAAGATTCTGGAACCCTTCCTTGTTCAACTCTTGAATAATTATAACTTAAGTCCTTACACTTTTAATTCATTCTAATTAACCCAGAATTAATCAAAATTAATTCTAATTAATTCTTAATTAATTATTACTATTTCCAATTAACATATCAATCATAATATATTAATAAATTATTCTCTCTCTTTAAATGTTATTCTGTTCGGTTACTAGTTATGAGGACAATCCGAAAAAGACTTTCATTCTAATTACAAATATATAACAATTTAGTTATAAATTTAGACACATTAATCCAATAGCCACATCATGACATGAACATATGACATCCAAAGATATTATATCATATGAAGAGTTTTGTACAAAAAGTTTAGTTAAACATGAATTAGATTTAGTAATTAATGGGTTTGAAATTTTTGGAGTACTTCAAAAAGTTGACGCAATTTAACCTATCTTTACTATACTTATATATTTACTATATTTAGGTAGTTATTTAAAAAAACACACAAATGAATAATACCTTTTTAACAACCAAATATCAAAATATTTTAGAAACACTTTAATCTTGTACAAAACTCTTCATTCGATATAATCTTTTTTTTTTGTTAATTTTAAAATCTTAAATGACTATACTTGAGACTTGTATATTATACAAGTTTATTAAAAAGAAATAAAAATAGAATAACAAAATCAGTTAGATGTATTTTTTTAAACTAGCAAATATAAATATATAATCTACACCTAAACTAACATTTAATTCCACCTATGTCCACGACAGGACTTGAACCCTCGACTTCAAGAAGAGAAAACACTACCTGATACTGTTGGACTAGAAACCCTTTGATAAATAGATGCATGATATGAGTGACTTAATCTTTAATTTTAAGAAATTTGAAATAAGAAGGAAAAAAAGCCGAATGTAGAGCATTTATTATGCAATTTTATAGAATAATTTAGCATATATATATATATATATATATATATATATATATATATATATATATATATATATGTATATATATATATATGAATTTTAAACTAAGAAAACATATGAAAAGGACAAATGAAAAAACTAATTAAAAGAAAAATATGTATCAAAATCAATAAAACATAACATTTAAAAAAGACAAAACTGCAAAAATTGGTCTCTATAGTATTCAAAAAACTTTGGATAAGGTCCAAAAAGTTTCCAACTTTTATGGATGGTCCAAAATCAAGGTTTTTCTTTGGTTTTGGTCATGAAAATATTGAAATGTCTATTTTACCCGTATTATTTCTTTTTTCCATTTTTTATTGAGTTTAGTATTTAAAAAATTATGAAAAAATAAAAAATAAAAAAATATCACCCTACCCCTCTCCACGACTCCACCCACTGTACCCCCTTCTCCCCCTTCTCTCTCTCTCTCTCTCTCTCTCTATCTCTCCCTCTCTCTCTCTTCTTCGTCTTCTTCTTCTTCTTCACTTGCAAATTAAAAAAAAAAAGAGCAACCCATAACCCCATCATTCTTCCATTTGACTTTCTCTTTGCCCCTCTCTTCCTCTCTCATACAAAACCTGCAACTCAAGAAAAAATTCAAAACAAAAAATTTGTATGTGTGTGCGCTTCGTTAGAAACCAAGATCTCCGGCGAACACCAAAACTCCGATGAGCACCATAACTCCAAGATCGTCGTTGCAATCTTCCCCTCTCCCTTTCACATGCAAAATCTTACTTTAACCTGCATCATCTTCCATTTCTCTATCGACATATTCCTGATTCAAAACGCATATACACTAACGAACACACACATAGATACACACACATACACATACTCTACAATCAATTTGCAGGTTTGAATATTAACTTTACAAGCCCTATATTTGTAATATCCATGTCAGTAAACCCTAGAATTTACAAGACCTGTGTTGAATCGATTCAAATCGATTCATCTGGTTCAGTTGGACCTTGAACCTGTGATTAAATGGTAAGACTTCCATGTCTCTCCTATCTTCTTCTTGACCAAGAAACCCATCCAGATTAATCAGATGAAAAGATTCAGAATCTGGTCCATCAATAATGCCTTCATAGATTAAATCGATTTGAGCATGAGATGAATTGGTTTATCTGGGTTCAGAATCGCCGCCAAATTCAAATCGGAAAGATGGAATAAAGCCAACACCCACACTCATGGATTGAATCGATTATGGTGAGTTATGGCATTCGAGAGCTAATTAGGATAAATTACGAACCAATGGGGCTGTAGCTGTGGCCGAAGATGGTGCCGATGACCACGAGTTTAGAGGATCATAGTGGTGTCATTGGGTTTAAGGAGGAGCATACGGAAGGAGAGGAAGAGTTTGAGTCGTGATCTTCTTGGTCATCAGAGAGAGAGAGAAAGAGAGAGAGAGAGAGAGAGAGAGAGAGAGAGAGAGAGAAGTGGGTCCATTCTTTTCTTTTCTATTTTTAATTGATAAAAGATTCAAATAAAAATACAAAAAATACAGAAAGGAAAATAGAAGGGTAAAATCGTCCTTTCAGGCTTCCCTAGGACCAAAAACACATAAATTTCTTAATTTTAGGACTAAAACCACCGAAAATATTCGATTTTGGACATTCCATGTAAGCCGAAATCTTTTTGGACCATATCCACAGATTTCTATAAACCACAAGGACCAATTTTACAGTTTTGTCTTTAAATATATATATATATTTTTTTCACTAAAACATAGGCTATAAATAAAGTTTAATGATAATTGTAGAAAGGGAAGGTGGCTTTTGAGTTCTTGAGTTTTTGACTTTTTGACTTTGTGACTACTCCAAACACACCTGTGTCACCAACAACTCAATTTTCATTTGTCCAATATTTTCTTTCCAGCTCTCTTCATAGATTCGCGCAAACTGCTAAACCTTTAAATTAGTGCCCGTTTACTCTTGATTTCCGGCGACCGGAATCTCAAAATTTCCGTTTGTTCACAAGATTCAGCTGTGCGTGGTTACACCGGTGATTGATTATGGCGGATATAGTGAAACAGATCCTCACAAGACCGATCCAGTTAGCGGATCAAGTCATAAAATCTGCAGATGAAGCCTGCATCAACAAACAAGACTGCTCTGAACTCAAATCCAAAACTGAAAAGCTCGCTGGACTCCTCCGACAAGCTGCTCGTGCCAGCAGCGATCTGTACGAACGTCCGACCAAACGTATAATCGATGATACAGAACAAGTGCTTGATAAAGCACTATCTCTAGTGCTTAAATGCCGGAATAACGGAATCGTCAAGCGTGTTTTCACTATCATCCCCGCTGCTGCCTTCCGAAAGATGTCGTCTCAACTCGAGAACTCAATCGGCGACGTTTCGTGGCTCCTCCGTGTCTCCGCGCCCAATAATTCCACCGATGAATACCTAGGTCTACCTCCTATAGCAGCTAACGAACCGATTTTGTGTCTGATTTGGGAACAGATCGCTATTTTATACACCGGAACCCTAGATGACCGGTCCGACGCTGCGGCGTCGCTTGTCTCGCTGGCGCGTGATAACGATCGTTACGGGAAGTTGATAATCGAAGAAGGCGGAGTCAATCCGTTGCTGAAATTGGTGAAAGAGGGGAAATTAGAAGGTCAAGAGAATGCGGCGTCAGCAATCGGATTACTAGGTCGAGATCCGGAAAGCGTTGAACACATGATTCACGCCGGTGTATGCTCCGTTTTCGTCAAAATCCTCAAAGAAGGTCCGATGAAGGTGCAAGCCGTCGTCGCCTGGGCTGTTGCAGAGCTCATTTCACATTACCCTAAATGTCAAGATCTCTTCGCACAGCATAACATTGTGAGATTACTGGTTGGGCATTTGGCATTTGAAACAGTGGAAGAACACAGTAAGTACGCTATTACCAGTAATAAACCAACTTCGATTCATGCTGTTCTTCTTGCTAGCAATAACACTACCAACAACTCCAATGGCTTCAACACGAATCAAACCAACAAAACAGATGAAGATGATAAGACTCGAGTTTCTCATCCTACTGGTCCTAACAGTCAACAACCATTCAGGATGCATAGTGTTGTAGCCAGTACAATGGCGATGAAGAACGGGAATCAGAAAACCGAAACGGTAATCAAGAAGCAAACTCATCATCATCATCACCCAAGCGTCTCATTATCCACCAACAGTTTACATAAAGGAAGAGAGTTAGAAGATCCTGCAACAAAAGCTTACATGAAAGCCATGGCAGCAAAAGCACTCTGGCATCTCGCCATAGGAAACTCCGCCATTTGTAGAAGCATAACAGAATCAAGAGCTTTACTTTGTTTCGCTGTTCTCTTAGAAAAAGGTCCAGAAGACGTCCAATACAACTCTGCAATGGCGCTAATGGAGATCACAAGTGTAGCAGAACAAGATTCCGAACTGAGAAGATCCGCTTTCAAACCAAACGCTCCCGCTTGCAAAGCTGTAATCGAACAACTCCTAAAAATCATAGAAAAAGCAGACTCAAAACTTCTTCTTCCATGTATAAACGCCATCGGAAACTTAGCAAGAACATTTCGTGCAACCGAATCACAAATGATTCAACCCCTGGTTCAACTTCTTGACGAAAGAGAAGCTGAGATAACAAAAGCAGCAGCCATAGCTTTAACAAGATTCGCATGTTCAGAAAACTACCTCCATCTTGATCATTCAAAAGCGATTATCAGTCATGGAGGAGCTAAACATTTGGTTCAGTTAGTCTACTTTGGGGAACAAATGGTTCAAACCCCTGCTTTGGTGTTGTTATGCTACATTGCGCTTCATGTTCCAGATAGCGAAGATCTTGCAAAAGCTGAAGTTCTTACTGTTCTTGAATGGGCTTCCAAGCAATCTTTACTGATTCAAGATGAAATGGTGGAGTCTCTTTTACAGAACTCCAAAGGTAGGTTGGAACTCTATCAATCTCGTGGGTCCAGGGGTTTTCATTAAAAGATTATTTTCATAAATTTATTGTTTGAAAAATGAAAAATGTTTTCTTTTCAATTTTGGGGTTTTAACTTTATTTCCTATACATATATTTATATATATATATTAATATTAATGTTTGTTGTTATTGTGGAGTGTAAATGAGATTTGTTGTTTTAGAGAAAAGAAATTGTAATCAAACTTGTTATTCTTTTGGTATATTAAAAGTGGTATCTTTGCTTTTTTTTTTTTTTGGCTTAAAAATTAATGACTTAATGATTAAGTCAAATGACATGACTTAATTTATTAAGACACTTTATCGTTATCTATAGATAGAAATAAAAGTGAAAAAGAAAAAGAAAAAGAAAAAGAAAATATTGGGTGTGTGATGATGAAAAGGATTGAGAACATCTTTGAAAAAAAAATTTGAAATAAAATATTAAAGAAAATTTGTGGCAATTTTACGTGATTAGATTCCCTTGATCTATATTTCTTCTATTCATTGCACATGGCATCGATGATTAAAACGGTTCTTGATTTTTGTTATTATTTTCGTTAAGTTTAGTTTGATTCGTTTTTATTATTGTCTACTATTTTGCTTCGATTTCGAGTAATCCATCTATTTTATTTGATGTAATTGAATTCATGTTAAAATACCACTTAAAATGATTTTAAAATTAATAAGAAAAAAAAACTGAGCTTTAAAATATATATATATATATATATATATATATATATATATATATATATATATATATATATATATATATATATATATATATATATATGTTAAAAAAATCAAGTTAAAGAAAAAATGGTTTAAAAGTAATACTAGCTTAAAATGTTAGACATAAAAGAAAGAAATACAATGAATGCAAAAGGAAATATAGGTTCTTTGATTAGTTGACATATTAAATCGAAATGTGTTTGTAAGTTGTAACTGACTCTTTGTTTTCACTAAAGTGATAAGTCACGATTCTTTAAGTTGACAAATGACAATCATAATTATTGATATCTTTTAAATATATTTTGTTTCTTTTGACGTATCAAAATTTACTACCTTTATTTAATAAAACAACATTATCATAAAACTTTATGCTTGGCTATTTTCAAAAGATTTTATACAAATTAACTAATTTATCATATTATTATATATATTAAAACAAATATTCCTAAGTACACTTTACAGTTTTTATACATTTGCCTCAAAAAATTTCTGTTTGATATTTGGGCACAAGGGGGCTTGGAATGGTATTTTTTTTTGTTTCACACTTTTCGCACAAGGGTTTTCTATTTTAGATTTTAGCCACAGGACTTTTTTATTTCAGATTTTGGCCACATGACTTTCCTATGTTGGCACTTTCCACCCCCTACTTTGTACAACGATGCTTTCCAAACCTCTAGTTTGTAAAATATCAGTTTCAGACAAATCCGGCAAATTTGGACAACAACATTTTCCACATTTTTACCTTTTGTAAAAATTAACTCTACTCCTACACCGTATATTTTATTTTTAAAACATGTTTACATCCACGAAAAAAGGACTATAGAATAAAGTTAAACACTAAATCAAATTACTCTCCCTCCTCCAACCCCCACAAACGGTGCCCATAGTAAGCAAAATCTCGCATGCGTCCCAAGAAGTTTTTATAAAATGTTAGAAAATTCTTTACATTATTTGTTTCTTTTTGGGCATGTGTTGTATATTAAAAGAAATATTATTTGACAGTAGTATTAAATAAATATTTTATTATCGTATAAATTTAAAATCAAAGATTAAAATGAAACAAAATAATAAGAATTTGAGATTTAAGTATAATTAAGATGTGAAATAAAAAAATTATTGAACGAAGAATATCAATTATACATACGGGTGCAAACGAGTCAAGCTAATCGTAAGCTACTTGAGATCGGCTCGTTAAAAGCTTGACTCAAACCCGATTTTAAACGAGGCCGGACCGAGTTCGAGCTTAATATTAAACTTGTTTATTAAACAAGCTTGAGCTCGAGCCTTTGTCACTAAGCTTGATTAGAATCGCGAGCCTAAACAAACTTATATATAATATAGTTTATTATTATTTTTATATATTAAAAAAACATATTTGGGGAATTAAGGATTTAGGGTATTAGTAAACGAGCTTCTTAATGAACTCTACTCGAGCTTAAGCTTATTTAGGCATGCTAGAAAAAAAAAACGAGTCGAGCTCGAGCCCGATCTAAGCTTGTATAAATCTTTACGAGCTCGAGCTGAGCTCAGTATAATAAAGCACGAATCTAGCTGAACTCGAGCTCGAGCCCCATATAACTTAAACGAGCCTTAGTCGAGTTTGGTCAAGCTCGAGCTCGACTTGGCTCGTTTCCACCCTTAATTGTACAAAATTCAAAATACAAAAATTATATATTAAATCTAAATAATATTGCCAAAAAAACTATGATCCACATTGACTATTTATTTATTTATTTGTTTATTTTTTTTCCTGTTAACAAATAGATCATTACCTATAATTCCTCCAATATAATGGTAGAGATGTGTATGGAACACTTTGGTTCATTTATTGGCTAAAACCAAACCATAACCATTACAATTAGTTAATGAATTTAATGTTTATTGGATATTGGTTAATATTTGTTCATGTTAGTAGATTTAATCATATCAGTCAATGATTTTGGTTTATAGTTAATATTAATTGTCCATGATAATTAAAATGATATTAAATTAAAAGTATATTGAGACAGAAAATAAAAAAAATGAATATATATTATGGTAGTCTATTACATAAACATCCAGCTAATAGACTACAAATTAATAAACTCAGCAAATTAAAATAAGCTAACAAAACATTACATTGATAGTGTTTCTATTAGCAAAGCTTTATGAAATGTGATGTTCAAACTACTGTGGCATTCCAGAGAAAATTCATGAAATAATCAAAATTGAGGTGGTGTTTTAAGCATTTAACCAATAAAATTTGAGTTTTGTAGAATGACCATGAGATCCGCAGCAAGGGCTCTGCGGATCACTTTAAACCTCTAAGAAACAATGAATGGTACCAAGGAATTGACGTGACATCACTAAAAGACAAAAAAATATGGTGGGTATCATGGTTCCGCATAGGTGGCTCTGCGGATACATTTAACCCTATGTGGAAGTTTAAATTCTCTAAGGAAATGGTAGTTGCACATCTCTGACAGATTCGCAGAGCCGTCTCTACGGATCCTTGCAACACCTTTGCGGAATTGTTGATTTCTCTGTGGATCCCACCATATTTTTTTTTGTCTTTTAGCGATGCCACGTCAATTCCTTGGTACTATAATCGTTAATCAGTGGTTTAAAGCAATTCGTATAACCCTCTCTGCGGATGTCGTGGTTATTTTCCAAAACTCAAATTTTATTGGTTAAATGCTTAAAACACCCCTTCAATTTTGGTTATTTCATGAATTTTCTCTTCCATTAAACCTTTTAAATTTACAAATTTGAAACATATAGACTCGATATGCAAAGTGATAAAGTGCAAACATTTATCCTGAACCAAACAGATCTCCACCATAGAAGTTTATAAAAATCAGAGGATTAGTGGATTTTTGTATGGTTATAAATGGGCTTGTACATTAATGATATATCTATAATTTGTAATTATATAACAAAATATAATTTTATCGAACCTATAATTTCTAATTTATATAAATACATATAATTTTGTCGGTGCGGTTAATAATGGGTTGGTTACTCTATACAACCAAAAATGAACAATTTTTTTATACGTTATCAAATGGTTTGATTGTAACGTCCCAAAATATGACTAAAAATTTCATTTTAAATTTAAATAAAACAGTATTCCAAAGCACTATCCATACAACTCCAAATGAAAATAAATGTATGAAACATCATATCAATAAAAGTAATATCCCAAAAGCAGAAACCATGTGGTGTGTGCAATGTAGTCATCCCGAGCTCTTCCCCATGAAGTCGGAAGTCCCTGAAACATAACTGAAAACCGTAAGTAGAAAGCTTAGTGTGTTCCCCAAGATACCACATACCAAAAATAAAACACATAACGGGCCCCGCCCAATGAGTATAACGGGCCCCGCCCACATACAATTCATACTACATAACAAGTAATAACATACAAGATAATCATCGGGTCTCGCCCAGTAAACATATAAACACATACACATACTATTGTCACACATACATTGAGTATTCTAACATATCAGATCATGGGTCAGCATTGGTGCATTTGACCTGCTATACATGGTGAGGAAACTCACCTCGACTGCTGGATCTCACAGGAAAATCATTGGCTGCTAATCTGACGAATCCCCGAGCTATCATTATAAAATAACACCTAATTAAAATTTGGGTCTCAAACCATGATCAACAATCCATACTAGCGGGTAAAAATACCACTTTACCCCTTGCATAGTTTGGTCCAAGACTAAGGCCCAAACTCCCCATTTACAAGGACCAAAACCAAGTAATCATACAAAGTCCATCTATGGCCCAATTTTCCAAATTAGGCCCAAACCCTTTTCATGGGCCTTACCTGTAACATCCTGTTTCAGATCGTCCGTGATTAGGGTTCGTGGGCTGCAAACCGGGTATGAGGAGGTCTTGGGGTTGCGACGAGTTGCTAGAAGCGTATGGCATCTCGTCACTTTTTCGTAGGTATGAGGTTCATGGGAATCGAGGTTACATCGAGGAAGCGTTGGAAGTTTGAAGTTGTGGAAGGATAAGTCCCTTATTTGATAAAGGTGACAACTGAGTACATTGGGCGTACATATGTGTACCCTTAGCGTACTCATGAGCGTGATTTTTAAGTGGATCCACCTAGTATGCTGGGCGTACTAGGAACAGAGTGGAAACCCTAACTTTGGATGTGTCCCTATATAAAGAATGAGATGGCCTCATTCCTGGCCACCATCCTCAGTCAATAAAACCTCTAAAACCCTAACCCTCCGTTCATGAAGCTTGTGAGTGAATTTGAGAGCCTTAAGTGATTTTGTGTGATCTTGGAGTAAAGAAGGAGCCTTGGAGAAGAAGGAGTGAGAAGTCCAGGCCTTGGATCTGAGCATGTCTGAGTTGGAAGCTTCATTTGAAGGTATACATCTCAAAGCTTTTCCCATCCTTTTGTTTTGTGCATAATATGGTCCATTTTAGGGTTTTTGATCCCAAAGCTTGAGGCTTTATGAGTTGTTGCACTCCAGAGTTTAATATCTGTCCTTTTAAGTGTTTATAGTAGAGAGAATCCATAAAGATGAGGTCTTGAATGTGAGAATCAACCCATGCATGAGATATGAGCATTTTGAGTTAAGAGAGTAAGAGTTTTATGTGTTGTGACCAAATCATCCATGCAAAGGCTTAAAGTCATTGACTTTATGGAGTAAGAGATATTAGGGAGTCAAGATTTGAGAAATGAGCTAAGGTCTTAACGGGATAAGACCAAGGGAGTGGAGTTAAGCAAAACTGAGTGTACGCCCAACGTAAGATCCAGTACGCCCTGTGTATTGGTTTGGTGTCCCCGATCAGTTCATGCATGCGCGAGTACGCCGAGTGTACCAAGAGAGGTACGCCTCGCGTAACCTCACTGTGGGCCTTTGGAAAAAGTATCATTTTGGGCCTTGAGTGTTGGGCTTGTTGCTATAGATTCTTGGACCAGAGGATTATATATATGTGCTTTGGGCTTGCCATTAGATGTGAGAGTTGGGCCTCGGGAGAGCCCATTTATTATTGGGCCTTGGTAGGCCCAATGGGTTTAGGTCATTGATGGGCTGGTTAGTGGGCTACATTTAGTCCTAATGAGTGAGAGTTTGCCCTTAGTTCCTAATTGGGATAATTGTGGGTTTGGCACAGAGTTAGAGGTCGGTGTGTGGCAGCAACATTTATAGAGGTTGTTCATCATCCAAGGTGAGTCTTCTCACTATACTTTACCATGAGTGGTATTCTGTGTGATAGAGATGTCTTATGTGCTTATATGTGTATCGTGATATCGTGCATTATTTCTTTGTGATTTATGTTGTGTATTACTTAGAGTTTAAAGAGTTAGGATCGGAGGATCCACAGAGTTAGGACCAGAGGGTCTATCAGAGATGTGGGACTGGAGGGTCCCACTGAGACACATTGTCCGGAGGGTCTTACAGAATTATAGCCTCGAGTGGCTAATGTGTTGTATGTGGTATTTTGGGGAACTCACTAAGCTTCGTGCTTACCGTTTTATGTGTTATGTGTTTCAGGTTCTTACCGGGATCGCAGGAAGGCACTAGCTTGATTGTACACACCAGAGAAGGAGTTATGTTCGAGGATGTTGTATTATTAATTAAATAATTACAAAGATGTGTTTTGTAAATTAAATAAATGGGGATTTGTGAAATGTGTTACGAGAATTATGCGATTTATAAATGAAAATTTTGTTTTGAAAATTTACGGTGTTACAAGTTGGTATCAGAGCCCTGGTTTGAGGGATTCGGATGCACCTTCGGGTAAATCTGAACTCAAACTAAGGATTTGAGAGAAATTTTCAAAGAAAATGATTTTTCTAAAATGAGCAAGATTTTCTAAGAGAAAAACGAGAAGGAGCAGTGTGTACAATCAGCCAGAGCCCGAACTGTGATTTCCCAAAATACCCTACTTTTGTGTTATGAGATATTTTTGTGATATTATGCATGATAGAGGATAGTCTAGGTATTTTACATTTTAGGACTAGAGTGGCCTGATTTGTGATGCCTTAGCCTAGGAGTTGCTGTTATCTGTGATGTGGTTTTGAGTATGTGCTGAGTAAGAGTATCTAGCAGGAGTCACCTAGAGAGAGAGAGCTCTAAGTAGAGGAGTAATCTAGGGGAAATATCTAGATGATCATTAGAGGAGCCTACTGAGAGAGTAGTTAGATACCTGCTAGGGGTAGAGTTGCTTGAGTTCGGGATATCTCTTGAGTAAGTAGAGCAAGTGGAGTTGTAACCTAGAGTGGTTTTACGTGTTAGTAGAGATTACTTGATGCCCGAATGCTGCTTGCTTCGTGCTTTGTGGAACTCTTGATGATGGGAGTCAGCTACCAAGTGAATATGACGATATTCAGGAGGTAGATGGCTGACGTCATAAGGTGTTCTTCAGCAGCTAATGGCAGAGAAGTGAGAGAACCTAGGAAGAGCCAAGGGGGTAACCTTAGTCAGTTGAGTATGCTGATAGACGAGAGTATTCGCTGGGGAGCGACCGGGTTTAACGGGAATGGTGATCGAGAAGGTTGAGCAGCTATTTAGGAACTCTAGGATGGACCGTGTGGAAAGTATGGGTAGATGTGGCAGGTAGCATGGGCTCGTACTACTGAAAGCAGAGGACATATACTCGATATAGGGAGCATACCAGAGGTTTTGAGTAGCATATTGAGAGGTGATCATATGGTTCGAGTATCATGATTCGTAGCGGTTAGTGTTTCTGGTTCGCCAATTATTTCTGTTGTGATTAATCAGTCTTAGATAAGATGTGATAGAGTGTGGGGTTAGAGGGCCATGTCGAGTAAATTTTAATGGAATATACCCTGAAAGGGAAATCGAGTTCGTTTCTGAGGAATTTTATTGGTGAGATGTTAGTTGGAGTCACAAGACTCAGGGATGAGTAGAGATGATGCTTATTGAAGGATCAAGGTCTGAGATGAGCCATCGACTGATGGATGAGACGCCACCTTCTGTGGCAAGAGTTGCTTTGTTTCCATTTCAAGGAGAAGCAAAGGAGATATTGAGTTTCCGGTTTCAGAGTTTGGAGGTAAACCCCGTGGGGTAG
Source organism: Lactuca sativa (assembly GCF_002870075.4). Taxonomy (NCBI): domain Eukaryota; kingdom Viridiplantae; phylum Streptophyta; class Magnoliopsida; order Asterales; family Asteraceae; genus Lactuca; species Lactuca sativa. The sequence continues at coordinate 105,226,583 of NC_056625.2, read as the reverse complement.
CATTGGTGGTGACCTTTTCATCAGAGTATGTGGGCAGTTTGTTTGCTGTGAGGTATTTCTAGTACCGTGGAGTCATTGGTGGAGGCTAAGATGGAAGAGACCCAGGAAGGTGCCTTTATGAGTGCGACATGCTTTTAGCAGCATTTTCAGGTGGTTAAGAGGAACATATCGGGGCAGTGGCTCTCGTTGTTATGTTGTGTATCTGTCACAACTAGGAATTCTATACCATTTAACAACAACAATGATAACATTGGTGAACCCAAAATGTGAAAGCACGTATGATGCTTATTCAATAACAACAAATTTTCCATCAAATGCTCTATGCAAGCACTTCAAATAGTCAACAAAGAATTGGAAACCCTAGAAATCCTGGTTTAAGTCCATTATGGACTAGGATTTCCATATTAGGCCTAATGGGCCAATAAGCTTCCAATTTGACTATTTTGGGCTTACAACTCTTAAATGGGCTCTAATTGGACCCACTTCCATTTATTTTAACATTTTGGGCCATATTGGGCCTAGAATGAAACTCATACTTGGGCCATAAAACTCATACTTGATGAATATTGGGCCGTGAATTTCTCTAAGAGGGTCAATGGGCCGAAAACCATCAAATTGGGCCCATATTATGGACACAAACTCAAAAAGGCCCAACACATTCCTCTCCTTAGCCCATTCTCGGCCAACATATAAAAAAGGGGAAATGGAGGTTGACTTTGGAGGTGCCACCTCCATATTACACAACAAATAATAAAACAATTACATCCCATACTACCATACAAGACTCATGTATCCATGCAACTCTCTCTCTTCTCCCCTCTCTTTTTCTTCTTCGGCCGAGAACACAAGCAGAACACACCCACACAACTTCAAACTCTCATTCCAAGTTCTCTCAAGAACACTTTCCTTTCCTCCACCAAAATTTCGAGATCTAGGGCTTTTCAAGAAGGTTATTCCACAATAATCATCATCATTGGTAAGTTATTGTTTAGATCCATAACCTAGAATCTTTACTTCATCAAAACGTCTTCCTAAGACACACAATTCTCATGATTTATTCCTTAGAACCTCTTAAGTTCGAAATCAACCCAAGAAAGCTTTCTAGGGCCGAAAAATAGCATCAAACTCTTCCCATTTCTTCGTTAAACCGAGAAAAACTAAGAAAGGTGAGTTCATACCCCTCTATTTTCGGTTTTCATATGTTTTATGGGGGAGAATACAAGTAAAATGTGTAGATCTATGTGTATGTGTGTGCTATGTGTGATTTCATGTGTATATGTGGTAAATATGTGCCAAAAATGAAAGATATTTCGAGATCTATAGTTCATAAGGGAAAAATATGTGATCTAGGGTGTATTACACATAACTAGTTAAGAAAAATATACCATATCAGGGTTAAAATAAACATGTTACAACATAAGACTCATTATTGGGTTATTTTTGTCAAATAAGCAAAAGTTTGGGGAAAGATTGTCATTCATGGTTTCTTAAGGACTAAAAGAGTCAAACCAGTAAAAATAAATGTTTTTATGGATATCATACTCTTTTAAGGGCTAGAAGTGTAAATTGTAGCTTAATGGGCCAAATTTTGGGCTTTTTGACCCATTAAGCCATAACATGTGAAAATTTCAACTTTCAAGGGAGTGACATGATAAAATTCTAAAAATAGGGGGTAAAAATGGTAAACAAAACTATTTCAGGGGTTAAAATGATGTATTTTCCAAACAAGGATAAAAAATGTAAACTTTTTGGATTTTGGGCCAAAATTGTAAAAGTTGCAAAAGTTTGGGCTTTAACCGATAAATACTTTTCTGGAAGGGCTGAAACTGCAAAAGAATAAGTTTTGAGCTAAGAAAATATCACTTGAACAAATCTTTGGGTCAAAAGTGTCAAGAAAATGGTTTAAGGGCTTAAAATGTCTTTTTTTTTTTTTTTTTTTATAAAGGACTAAAATTGTCAATTTTACGAAAAAAGGGCTGAAAGGGGTTCAAACCAAGATTTTTGAGTCAATTATTTTATTTTTAAGATATTTGAGTTAAAATAAAAATACGAAACTACCATTCATGAAAATGGAAAGATGAAAATACGTAACATTCCAAACATCGTTAAAAATAACCGACCGGCCTTGTTCCGGTGCGAAATTAACAATCACCCAATAAAATTTTCCAACAATTAAACTACACCTAAAACAAGTAAACATTCAAATCTTTGGGCTTGAAAATTCCAATCATGCTTGTTGGGCCTTTGTGACCCATTAATATGATTTTTGGGTCCAAGGGATAATAATAAATGTTATTGGACCTTCTATGACCCAATTTCATATTTAAGGGACCCTCAATGGCTTTTAAGTGCTATTGGGCCTTAGTGGCCCATTAGCATTGCTAGTAAGGTCCAAGTAAATCAAATGCAAAATAGGCCAGCGTGTCCTTCATATAATCAATAGACATAAATAATATGCGGGAATAGTAGGATCTTGTAATCCTCTTCTCCTCGTTTATTAGGTCTATCGTCAATCCAAGTAAACAAATACGGGTCGATAATCAATAGTAATCAAATTCAATTGGGATTTAGTGAGTAATAACGGGTGGCACCAACGTGTGTCTGTCGTAGTCTGTAGTTATAATCAAAGTCTCCTAGAGGGAGAGTGAGAGTTTGTGTATAGATCTATACGGGGGTGACTCCCCCACACCTCAGCTGTTCGCTACAGTTAGACTCGGCCAGTCTAGGGTGGCAAAATCTTAAGATCCATTCCGGCGTTCACCAGAGTGCCAAGACAGACGAACTAGTCATTATCATGCATGGTTATAACGACTCACATAAATAAATTCAATTTTAATCAAGTAATCAAGGTAAATCAAAATCATTCACGGGATGGGATAACAATTCGAATAGTTATATGATATTTTTTTTTTATTTTCGGAAAACATCGGGTTTTCCAGGGAAGTTCAACATTTTTCACTGGTACCTTTAATACGAAGTTTTTCAACTATACACATTTTGAAATCATCATGCATATATTTACGAATATTCACACTTTTATATAAACAATGGTCTTTTCATAAAATATCAGATTTTCTGGGTTGTTTTCTTACAAACTACACAAAACATTTTCATATCAAACCTGCTTATGAACTCACCAACATTCCATATGTTGACCGTTTTCAAAATAACTTGTATTCTCAGGTAACAGGTAAGCTGAGGAGTAGTATCAAGTATGTTAGGGTGTTGTGCTTTTGAAAAATATCAAACATTTTATGTTATGGATTTGAAATGTTAAAACAATGTACTTGATGTGAACAATGTCAGTTGTAATATTTTAATGCATGGTGATGTTTATGATTCATGTATATTCATTGTGATGATATTCAAATTTAGTCACGTGAGCCCTCGGACGTTTCCGTCATCTGGTTCGGGGGTGTGACAATATTGGTTATGAGAGTGAGGTCTCGTGCTTTGATGATGATCCCCGTGTTGGGAGGCTGGTCGAGGAATCAGAGATAAGGTGTGTGATAGTGCATTATTCCAGACTGAGGGTTAGGGTTGTTTCGGAACAGTTGAGGTATTCGATGGTGTGTTAGTCTGAGGTTTCGAGATAACCTGAGGCAGTCAAGTTGGGAGGATTCTGAGGTTCTTGTCTGAATTACAAGACATTTGGAGTCGCTTGGTTTCCATCGGGAGTATCATTAAGTGGTTGTTTAGTACGTTCCAAGAGTCAAGTGTGATGTACCTGGTGATGGTTCGAACCCTGAGTTGGGGAGAACTAGGTATTCAATTAAGAAGACCAACAATTCGTTCAAATGCAACTGATTATGGAAATTAGCGGTGCGGACACTGTTGGATTAATGTCTAAGTCCATAACTATAATTGGTAAGACTTGACCCGACTCGGCATGGTCCATTTGGGTTGCATGGCATCATGTACTTGGATAGACTATAATGAGAGAAATAAGATACTTATGGTTATTAATATATTATAAGTTCTAGTATATTAATAATAAGAATAATAAGATTATTTAATTAGTATTGATCAAGAATTAATCTAGGATTAATTAAGTGATCAAAAGAAGACTAATTAAATATATGGGTTGATTGTGTAAATCATCCATACTTATATAGTGGGCTAATGCTCCATGGATAATCAAGTTGGGCTAAATCCCATAGGATGGTCCATGGATGCTCCATGGTGTATTTGAACCCATGGATCCAAGGAAATGGAAAGTCATGACAATTAGGGTTTACCCTAATTGTAACACTATATAAAGATCTTATTCTTGACAAAAATCGGCCACTAGTGTGAGTAATGAAGGGCTAGCCGATTTCATGAGTTGTAGATTTCTCTCAAGTTATTCCAAGTGTATTTGGTGTTGTGTGAACCATTTGAGGTGTCACACTTGGGGCACTTGGCACTCAAGCTTCATGAAGACTTTCTACATGAAAGAGGTATGTATTCTATCTTGTTATATTCATTATTTTATATGCTAGATTAGGATAATACCTTGGATGTTCTTATTTGCATGTATAATAGAGAAAACATAGATCTAAGGTATTTAGGGTTGCATGTACACTTAGGAGTGTTAGAATGCTCAAAACCCAACAGTGGTATCAGAGCCTAGGCTTGTTTTCTTGTTATACTTGCAAAAGAAGCTGGAAAATCGAGTTTTGATGCTGTCTGCCCAGCAGACTCGCCGAGTCCATGAATGGACTCGCTGAGTCCAAGGCAAAAAGCATCCAACTCGCCGAGTTGGTTCGTGCACTCGATGAGTTGGACCCCCAGACATCATAAATTCGACTTTTTTTTTTTGGCTAGAATTGGACTAGGAACATTACCCTAAGATGTTTTTGGACTTATAAACTTGTTTTTGATGTGGTAATGTTCATGCTAATCCAATTTCAAAGATAATTGTTAATAGATTCATGTTTTGTATTAGTTTAAGGTTTAGACTAATTACATGAAAAAACTTTGATTTGAATTATCTTGTTCTTATGAGTTGCTTAGATTAATAGAAAAGTTGAGTGAAATAGTTGTTTTCAATCCAAATTAATCTAAGAGTTGATTCTAAAATATGTTTTTGTAACTTGTCCTCAAGTTATATGAAAAGTCACATTTAAGTTTCATAAAAACTCATAATAGTTGGCAAAGGTTACAAAAAAATGAAGAGTCTAGTTCTAATTAAATGGTTTTATGACTCCATAACTTGTCCTCAAGTTATGGAGGACCAAGAGTCTCTTCATTAAATAATAATTAAAAAAACAAAAAGTGTAACCTTAATTAATTCCATAAGTTATAAAATAAAGAAAAGTTAGTTCTTTTATTATTTTAAAGTCTTCCATAACTTGTCCTCAAGTTATGGAACTTGAAGAGTTTTTGGATTAAAACTACTTTAAACACATAAGTTATGGAATTAATTAGTTTTGAATAATTTCAAAACTTGCCCTCAAGTTTTGGAATTTGTAAAGTTTTCTCTTATGAATACTTTAATTCCAAGTTAGCCCTTAGAATTTTAAAAGTTAAAATTCAACCCTTATACTTTATAATATTATAAGTTAATAATATATATATATATATATATATATATATATATATATATATATATATATATATATATATATATATATATATATATATAAGAGTAAAGTCAGTCTTACCGCTAGTACGCCTCATTCACGAAGCCGGTCTATAAGGTGAGTATAAGGTTGTTGCCTATAAAATGGCAACTTAATGGGTGTCCACTCTCACCCACCGCTTGCTTGACTGGTGGAGGGTCGTTAGCCGAACGGGTTTGACAGGACTAGAATTCTCCCTTCATTAAAAGTATTAATGATAAATACTAAGTAACTAAACTCTTAATAATACCCAATCTTAGTTACTTAGGAAAATGTGAATAAGGTGCTAATCCATGAAATTACACTTTGGACTTTGTTTAAGTCGGTTAGTGGAGCGTGTGTGGTTAACCGGCACACTAACTCGTATTTAACAAGGTAGGTAAAGGGTAACTTAATGTTTATCATAGTATCGATGGAGCGTGTGTGGTTAACCGGCACATCGATTGAGGGGTAAACACTTAAGGGTACCAAGTAATTTGCATGGTTACTTCACACCTTGTTTTGTGATCCTCGGCATCCCAGTCACAAAACCTGAAGGGCACACTCGAGATTGAAACATGCCATTGAACAGTTCAATGAATCTCAAAGATCTAGGAGTTTCAAAAACCAATTAAAACCTAATAATACATTTCGTTTATCTTGGTGGAAATTGGTGAATCGTCATTCACCTACCTTCAAATATTTTATAGCTTGGATTACGGCATACCTGTTCTAAGTTATAAAATAGTTTGTTGGGTCCTAGCCTTAATATTTCATATTGGGTGTTATATTAAGGACTTAAGATCAACTATCTTGAATATCTCCCAAAAAATGTTTGGTTTAGACATTTATGATCTTCCCAAATCTCTTGAAACAAGCTTTCCTAAATGAAGATGATGTCCCTTGGAAATCATACTTCTTCACCTCTTCAAATTATTCTCCTTAACCCACAAGTTCTTGAAAAGTTTAAGGTCACTCGAGCTCTATTGGCAAGGCAAGGTCTATGTGTGGTCACATCTTGGAGATGTAGTCACATATTGACAAGCCGGGAGAGTTGGGTGTCAAAGTCTTGAGAAAGTTGGTGGTTCAATCACTTTCTAAGTCACATAGTGAGTTCTTTTGGAACACCTATGAAACAGACTATGACAAGACCCTTAATGATCTTATCTATTTGATAAGATCAACTTCCTAAAACTTTATGGACATTGACAATGATGACATTGGATATCTAGTAAAGCTCTCTCTTCCCAGTGGAAAGGGATCGGCCATAGTCAACTCGGTTGACCAAATGGTAAAGAGAAAAGCTAAGTCTGTGATAGTCCCGTGTACCATTATCAAAGGGTCCATATGTTTATATTGCCAAAGAAAGGGGCATTGGTTACGAATCTGCCAAATTTACCTAAGGATGTTGAAGTCAATAAGTTTGACTCTACTTCAGGTAAAGTCCACTATCTAACTCTGCTAAGTTTCTAATCTGAGATTCTTGATACATGATGTGACTGGGTCACATGTTGATGTTTTAAGAATCAAAGAAAAGTAAAGAAGCTTAAAGAAAGAATATGCTGAATCTGATCGCGTAGATGGATTTCTAACGCGTAGTTTGAAGATCGGATTCTTGAGCTACTTCTTAGGAGTTATGAGATATTGTTTAGGAACAGATAACAACAAGTTTTCATATGGATTGTAAGGATAAGTTTTTCCGCAAAGTTTTAAAATAAAAGAAAATTTTAGATTTTATTTATTTTAAAATATCCTTACAATGGCATTTGAGGAAAAATTGTTGCTTATATGATTCCATTAATAGCAAGAGTGGAAATATGAAATTGATTCTTTCATTTGTGGTAATCTCTAAATTTACCAAATAAGGAAAGATTCTCATCACCTAAGTTTCATTTGGATCGGAACTTGGAATCATGCAAGTTGTATAGCATGATGAATGAGAACTTTCAAGTATTGGAAAATTAAGACTAATTACTTGTTCACATGGATGTTTGAGTCAAGTGAAGGACTAAGGGATCGAGTACACATTCTTGTGCATTGGTCAAGTCCACCACAAAAGATTGATATGACTATTCATCATAGTTTACTAAAGCTCAGTAAATATGATTATACTTACAAGCTTAAGTGTAATTCTGAGACATTGGAAAAGGTTCCAATGTATGGCAGAGCGAATAAGAAGAATCAAATTAGGCAGAAGGATAAAAGTTTCTCAAATCTGAAAAGATGGGAGAGTACTTTAGTATCAGTTTTTGTGATCATCTTAATGATTAAGAAACCATAGCACAATTAGTTCTCTAAGGAAATCTTAGTGCATTCTTATGACTAAGAAGAGGAACTTGAATTGTTGAAGTGGTTAAATCAAGAAGATGAGTCATACTTCGTTCCAATACAAGTCTTAGAGTCATACTCCAAGATTGTAACTTGAGTGACATGTCTTAAAGAAGGTTTAAAACACTTGTCAAATGTAAGAGTAAAAGTTTTCTACTCTTGTACATTTGAAATTGGTAAGTTGTGATGTTTTGGATAAAACAAAGACCAACTTAGGCCAATTTTGTGAAGTGTTTGTCTTGATTAGAATCCACACTATCTCTTGGATATTTGACAAGGGAGTCTTATATGTCAAGAGGATAGTGGGAGTCTTAAAGGTCTTGAAAGTCTCAAGAACTAATCAAGAATAAACCTGAAGTTCATCACTAGCACACGACTTGAGGTTTATAACCTATCGTGTTGACATATTCTGTGCCCATTCCAGTTAAAGTTGGCTTTGCATATGAGTTCTTAGAGTTCTTAATGTGTTGCACAACAACTTGTAAGCAATGGCAGGCCCTTGAGCTGCTAGGTGGCAAGAAGTTAAGATTGAGTTCAATCCATATGAGTTTGGATTTGTCATTATCCTTGTCTTGTGACTATGGTTTTGACAATTCACATGGATAAGAACACATACACCATTAAATCTAAGTGTCATAAGGTTTCTCTCTAATTCATGAAAATGATGGTGAGGAAACACTTTCACTAAGTAGATTTTAGCTAGATAGCAATTGTGATATTTGCATTCTCAAAGTCGTTAGTGGAGCGTGTGTGGTTAACCGGCACACTAACCTGGACTTGTGAGAAGTGGCAAAAAGGTCTAACCATTATGATTACGACATCCCTCTTCATAATTGTTTAGATACACAAGTGTGATATCTAAGGGAAGGTGTATGATTTTGATAATGTTTTATCAAAACAATCTAGTATCAGAAATCTGAACTTTGGTAAGAAAGTCAGCTGATTTCTGAGTACATGTCAAAGCTAGTAGGGGCATAAGTGTTATGCTAATAATCATCATGTTAGTGGGAGCATGATAATTATGATAAGTATTGCAAGTTAGCAATGTTAATTATAGAAAACAAAAGTTTCAATTAGGAAAGAGTTGTTTTGCTATAATTAAGGGAGAGGAAATTATACTTCATCTCAAATCTATAAGCTTAGATCATGAGGTTTTAATCATTTAGTCAAGGATATATATATGAATTTCATGTTGGAATGGCTCAACATAAGGAAATTCTGTATATGGGTCCATTATTTGCGTTCTAAAATTCGATTATGATTACGACATCCCTTTTCATAATCTGAATTATGAGAACTTGGCAAATTGAAATGGAAATGTTATAGCAAAAGACTGATTTAGTCTTTATGTGAGACATCATGAATCGATTCCCATGTGCTTCGGATATAGGATCGATTACATGTGCTATATTCATCCTTTCTAAAATTTTCCAAATGCCTGGGGCATTAAGAAGGGAAAAGGTTTAGAACCGGATATGACTAAAAGGATTAAACAATTGTCGAGGAAAATCTAAGGTTTACCAATGATTGGGTGCTCAAGGATAGTTGGAAGTATAGTGATAATTCTGGAAGGACCATATTGACATAGTCTGTAAGTAGGCAACTCTTGTTCAGAAGGGATAAGTCAAAATGGAATCTGGAAATGTTTCAAAGTTAGAATTTTCAATCTGTTTAAGATTAGGAAACTTAATGCAAGAAGGATGTTCCCAAGGAGCTGATCTCCTTTGGAATGGTCTGTAATGGTTGTTGTCAAGTCCTTCTGACTTTGTGCATAATCATTACAATAGGTTCAATGCATATAAGTTTAGAATCTAACAGATTTCAGTAAATGGCATGAATTTGGAATTCTTGCATCTGCAGTAAGGATTTGGGAGTGTTAAAAGAGAATCATTGAAGTTATGTTCAATGGATCTAGTTCACAAAGTAAAGATCATAGACAAACATAGTATGCATACTTGGTGTATGGCATGACTAGTGTTTAGAAAACATAGTGTACATGCTTGGAGCATGGGACAACTATTGTTTTAAATTCAAGAATAAAGTTGATAGCTGAAACAGTATATAATGAATAATGTGTAATCATATGGTGATAAATAAAAGGTGTTTTATTTATGTTCATAGGTTTTGATACCATATTGGATTCAATTATTATTGTGTTTCACTTTGCATGTTTTGACTTCCCGAATAAACTGGGTTATTCTTCCGGAATTACTAAGTTATTCAAACCATCCACAGCCGGTCATATGTTGGAAGTAGATATGAATTAAGACTGTCATGGGTTGGCTTGTAGAGGTCTAAGGTGTTGGACAAAGGGCTACAACACTCATGAGTGCTCATAAGTTCTGAGTATTGGATTCAACCTGCGCTCACTGGAATCACTTCATGGATTTTATCACGAGTGATCATGAGACGATAATATCTTATATTCTTCAAACCTAGAAATATGAGTTGTTAGTATGAGTTGATAGTACATTGATTGCATGAAAACGCATTTGGTAACTCGGTGCTATAAAACATGTCTTTGTGTATGATTCAACAAGTAGTAGAACAAGCCATATGAGTCGAAGTTTATCCATTCCTTTTACCTTCGGGATAAAAGCGATATCTGTGGGCCCCTCGATGATTTGATGATGGCAAATGGAAGTGCTTGGCCGGGCCAGGACTGATTTGATTTGTTCAATTAGTCAGTCGTCATAAATTGGAAATCGGGAAACAACAAATGGACAGAGAGAATGATTATAATCCATGTCTCAGTCCATATGATATCTAGAATGGAGGAATATATGATCCCTTATCTAATGGACAACTCATTGACAAAGGTTAGAGTTCATCGACAAGGTCAGAGTTCGACAGAAGCTTTTGAGAGCTACGATTGCCAGTTGGTTCCTGAAGTCATACGCAATATTAGTTTTAGACTTATCCAAGTGGGAGACTGTTGGATTAATGTCTAAGTCCATAACTATAATTCGTAATACTTGACCCGACCCGGCATGGTCCATTTGGGTTGCATGGCATCATGCACTTGGATAGACTATAATGAGAGAAATAAGATACTTATGGTTATTAATATATTATAAGTTCTAGGATATTAATAATAAGAATAATAAGATTATTTAATTAGTATTGATCAAGAATTAATCTAGGATTAATTAAGTGATCAAAAGAAGACTAATTAAATATATGGGTTGATTGTGTAAATCATCCATACTTGTATAGTGGGCTAATGCTCCATGGATAATCAAGTTGGGCTAAATCCCATAGGATGGTCCATAGATGCTCCATGGTGTATTTGAACCCATGGATCCAAGGAAATGGAAAGTCATGACAATTAGGGTTTACCCTAATTGTAACACTACATAAAGATCTTATTCTTGACAAAAATCGGCCACTAGTGTGAGTAATGAAGGGCTAGCCGATTTCATGAGTTGTAGATTTCTCTCAAGTTATTCCAAGTGTATTTGGTGTTGTGTGAACCATTTGAGGTGTCACACTTGGGGCACTTGGCACTCAAGCTTCATGAAGACTTTCTACATGAAAGAGGTATGTATTCTATCTTGTTATATTCATTATTTTATATGCTAGATTAGGATAATACCTTGGATGTTCTTATTTGCATGTATAATAGAGAAAACATAGATCCAAGGTATTTAGGGTTGCATGTACACTTAGGAGTGTTAGAATGCTCAAAACCCAACAGACACATGAAACCTGGGATATTGGTGGATGTGGCGAGGTGCGAGGCGAGATGATGTATGAGTATGTGCTTAAGGAAAGATGAGTAAATCCATGGCATGTGGCCGTTGGTCAGGGAAATTATTATGGCTAGAGATTTTTTGGGTTTGCAATTGTTGAGTTCGAGGCGGATGAGTCGCTGAGTTCAGGGTGCAATAGCTGAGATTTGAGGGTATGGGTATAGATTGCGATCTATACTCCAGAAGAGGGCAACAGTTGGTTTGTCGACCAATTTTAGAGTCGGTATGAGTGGTTCATATGGGCGGTGATCGGTAGAGGGTGGAGCTTCAGATTCTTTCCAAAGGGTATTCAGTCGTTGATGATTCCTCTGTGTTCAATTTGGGAAATGGGAGTATTTTGAGGTTTCGAGTTGTGTAAGTGGAAGACCAGTGGTAAAGGCAAGATCACGTTAGACGTTGTGATGGTGTACCAAGGCACCTGTGTATGATGTCCTAATTTTTGGGTTGTGATAAGACTCAAGTTGTGAGATGGCGAGTGGGGTACCTAGTGATTTTGTTCCAATGGGGACCCATCAGCTAATTGTCGCCGGAGTAAGACTGTCTAAGGACGTATCTATGCTGAGGCTAGTGCCTTGCCCGTGAGAACTTGCATCAAGAGTGGTGATACGTAAGCTGGGTGGGCGTAAACACCTATCTATATGGAAATGCGGAGCATGAGTTAGTGAAATCGGTGTGGTGGTCACTTGAGGATGAGATTATAATTCGCTTGGGATTATCAGGAGAAACCATGGAGTGAGCCCATGGTGAGTCAGTGAGCGAGAGAGTGTTGTAAGACTACGGGGAGCCATAGCCTCCATGAGTCAGTGGAAGGGAGTGTCGTGATACTACACGGAGCCATAGTATTCACCAAATAGTGGGTAAGGGCTGTGATACTGTGGGGAGCCGTGGTATTCACTAGTCAGCGAGCGAGTGTTGTGATGCTGCGGGGAGCCGTGGTATTAACTGGATAGAGAGAGAGAGAGAGAGAGTGTGTGTGTTGTGATACTGCGGGGAGCCGTAGCATTCACAAGTCAGTAAGAGAGAGTAATGTGAGATTACGGGAGAGGCCGTAGCACCCAGTAATCGATAAGGGTGAATATTGTTCTGCCGGGAGCGGTAGTATTCACTAGTCAGAGTATGGCGCAAAGAAATTCTTAGGCTTGGGTAGCCTTACCGCTTGAGTCTTCGGGAGCCTGGTTGCCGAACCAGGGGCGATACGGGGGTCTCCGTGTCGGTTGAGAATAATTGTGTCCCTGGGATAAGGAGGGATTATCGTAATCAGAAGGAATTAGAGAGATGGTGTGTACTTAAATTTGCGAATCTTGGGTCACGAGTTGAGTACCAGATTGGAATTGAATGTTTCCAATTCTGCTGTTGAATCAGACTCTCGAGTTAGAGTCTGGATTCATTCGTGTGTTGAGTAGACGAGACGAGGTTTCAGATTCGTAGATGGGTTCAATTTTAGGGGTATTGTTCTTCATCAGATGTCTTAGTCCAGAGTGAGTCAGTTTCGTCGGTAGGGGAAAAACCGCGAGACATGTGGGATAAGTGGGTGGTAAACAACAGAGGTCGGAGGTGAGACGATTTCAGATGAACTTTAGCATTCACTTGGGGTAAAGAGAACCTCGTGATTTGTGTGTCATGAAGAGACGAGATAGTTATAGTGAGAAGGAAGTTGGTGAAACGTTTTTCTAGCTTGCAACGCGTAACCTTTTGAGAATCATCTTTTGGGTCGGGAGCTGACCCGATGCTCAGTGCTAAAGGGGATAACTGAGAGGAAGTTGGGGCTCGTATCTATAAATATCAGAGGATACTTCCTAGCGAGCATAATATTTTCTTGTGTTGAGTTTGGGGTTCTTCCCTTTCGATGAGTTATGATAGCTGTTTAGGCGGAGGGTCCTTAGGGGACTATGACCTCCTATCCCTTTTTAGAATGTGATCGGGATCGATTAGAGAATCAGAGTTGGGAATTTGTTCTTAGAGTCTGTTAGTCGATGGGCGATTAGCAGGTTGATGTTCAGCGACATAGGTATGGTAGGGAGAAAGACCACTAGATTTTTAAGTTCTGGAGCGTCAGATTGAGTATTTCAGCAGCAGTTGGGTTTGTCCATCTTCGAAATCGGGAGTCCCTGTTGGGTTCAGGTGCTTTTGGATGAGATTGTTGTAGTATGTGGGGTCTTTCTTGTGGTGCTTCTTAGGTTTGGGTTCGATCTATGTGTTGATAAGGAGCGATTTCGAGGGAGAAATCTAATTCAAGTGGAGAATTGTAACATCCTGTTTCGGATCGTCCGTGATTAGGGTTGAAAATTTAAGATATATAAAACCTGAAATACACACAATTGTCTCACTTCGTGAATAAGTATTGAAAATTTAAGATATATATGTAGTAATAATCACATGTGTGTTAAATAATAAATCATTAAGTGTACTATACATATTAATCTTGAAATTCTTGATTTTTTCTCTTTTTATGACAAATTTGACCATTTGACCGAGTTTGACCGAGTTGGCTGAGTTTGACTTTGTTGAACGAGTATACCCGAGTCAGACCGAGTAGGCCCGAGTTAGAGAGATATTGATTGATTTTCGACCGAGTTTGACTTAATCCGTGTTTTTTTGCCGAGTTCACATAACTCGCCTCGGTGGAGGGCCAATTCCGAGTACTCGGCCGAGTTGGCCGAGTTTTGCAACACTACCAGCGTACTCACCCAAAAGATCCCAAGTTCAAGATATAACATTTTACTTTCACAAAATGGGCATAAACTCATGCATGGATGGATTTAAACCTTAAAGGTGACAACTATGTGCATATAGAACCTCAGAAACACTAAGAGTGGCAACTTAAAGCTCCTAGAGTGGTATCAAACCACTAGATCTCATTCTTAGGGCCAAAAGGGACCAAAACTCACAAATAATAGATCTAAGCCCTTAATGAACAAGTCTGGTGGTTGTCGATGCCAACAAAATTAATAACCCTATATCTTCTACACTAAAATAATGTATAGTGGTAAAGGGGTCGAATCCACGGAGATTGGTTCAAATTTATAAATCTATGAAAATCTCTTTGTAAAAATATTTGTTAGATAACAGTAAAAATAAAAATGGGGGGGGGGGGGTGGTCTTTTGAAATACTTGAAATATACTAAAACTAAATTAAGATTTAAATGGACAATTTAACAAAGACAAGATTTTGATGTAAAATCAGTAAGGGAAAGAGGGTTGACTTGAGGTTTCCTCACTTTGACTTTTTGATGAACATATCATTAGAATCCAATGGTGTAATACTTGTTTTAAATCCTTAATTTGGCTATAGTAATCTAAGAAGCTTGAGATTACCTAGACTCTTCTTAGTTGTTGAAATGGTTAGAGAAGCTCATAACAATTTTCTTAGTCAAAGTCACAATTTCCATTAAGCATGTAATTAGTGAAAGTCAATTAACATTAAGAATAAAAAAGTCACCAAATCCAAGAGGAGTCAAAGCTTCCGCTACCATATTTGAGAAAATGTTTTTATGATTGTGTGAAGCAAGGTTGTAAAAATCGCTCGACGTTAGCTAGTCGGTGGAGTGATGTCAAGGGATTAATCGGCTAGGCGTAGATTAATCAGAGGATTAATCGGGGACCATTAATTGCTAATTTGTTAGATTTTCAAAAGTTAAATATGACTAATATCATATAAAGTTCATAAATACCACTAATATCATAACAAAATAGGTTAATATGATAAATACAACACTAATCATACATCAAATAGTTTCTATTGAGATATAACTTCTTCAAAGTGTTAAAATTTCATCGGGTTCTACTATTTCAATCATTTTTATGCATGGATTAATCGCTAGGCGCTCTGTAATCAGTCAAGTAGCGCCTAGGGATTAATCGCAGATTAATCAGGACCTAATTGAGATTTTTACAACACTGGTGTGAAGTAAAACTAACACACAAATCACTTGTTGCTTGCTAATTTGAAGATCCTTTACTTAATCAAGAAATTAGCCAACTAATCACCAAAAAAACATTTAAACTCATGAATAAAAACATACAAGTAGTGACAAGATGTTAAAACACAAAACATTTTCATAAAGATTCTGTCACACCCCCGAACCAGAATGGCGGAAATGTTCGGAGGCGGGTGACGTCATTGAGCGGTATCATAACAATTGTATATAAATGAAACATAGCAAACCCAAACATCATACATCAATAATATTTATGTGTTCAAGTTTACACAAAAGAAACATCAGTAAGCAAATTTCCAAAACACAACAAATTAATCTTGAGTCCGCGATCCATACCCTGCTTATTGATTTCCTAAGAATACAATTCGTTTGAAAAAGCATCAACATAAAATATGTTGGTGAGTTCATAAGCAATTTTGTATAAAACTTTGATGATAGTTTAGAAATGCAGAAAATCCAATATTTTCTTATCAAAATAGTTGTGAGTCTTGTTTCAATTCGAGTATAGTTGCATGTGTGTCTTAGTTCACTGTTTTCGAAATCGTAAGAAATCGTTTCCCCAAGAAAATCCTATATTTTCTGATGTGTGACAATAGTAGCTTTGGTAAAAACATAACCCTTGTGTGGAAAAGTCTCATTGGGATAATCAAAACATAGTTGATTGTAAAAACCGAAAATGAAATATGTATAAATACGTTTCTGATATATTCTAGTGAGTCGTTATAACCATACTGATTTGACGGAGTTCCTGTTATGACGTTCTTTAGGCGTCGGTTTTGTTCAAGACATTTGTCACCCTAGACTGGTTGGTCTAGCTGTAGCGAACATCGAAGGTGCGGGGTGTCAACCCCGTATAGATCTATACACAAATTCCCGCTCTCCCTCCAGGAGACTCTAGTTATAACTCTTGCAAGACTTAAAATGTACAATATTGTATGAATATATGTATTGTGAAGATTTGTCTGACTAGAATACTAACCGATATTTGAGCATACTATGAAAACCATTATTTACTAAATAAATAATAATAGTTATAGCCGTAACTAGATATTTCGTTTCCTTCGTTTCGTTTAATGAAATCAATCCACTTTGAAATATTTATCATAATGACCCGATATTATCAAATCCAGAAAACAACTCTTTTTATTTATAAAATACTATGTGTGACTCAATTTGTCGGAAAAATGCCAAGTTGTGATTTGTATATATATAACTTTGACTTGTGTGAGTTCATGACAGCAGCTTTATGACATACAAATTTTTCTATCATAAAGGCTTCATTTGCATATTTCCTTGGTGAAATTATATATCAATGATTATAAAAAATCCCTAATAGTTTGCAAATAATCACAAAGTTCCCATTTTTGAAAATTACTAGAGATAGTATCAACTTTTCAAGGTCCCTTTTTATGACTTTTATCTCTAGACATGAAAACATAGGTAAAGGGGTTAAGTTGGACACACCCAATAGTTGGGAGGCTCTTTTGTACACAAGGTATCTTCTGTTCTTTATAAAGTTGTGAAAACTTACGTTCATGAGAATATTACTAAGATAATAATTTAATAATATTTCACACACACACATCCAAACATACGTATACATGCAATTATTCAAGTATTTAGACAAGATTTGACTTGTACTCTCCCCCAAAAATACTAAAACATTGTAAAAGGTGGGGTATGAAGCCCACCTTGGTTAACTTGCTGGGTGATTTGAAGAGTGATGAGGAAGTTTCCAAGCTCCAAAACTTGGAAGATTCTTAAATCTTTAGAGGATTCTAAGAACAATTTTGTGTGTAAATATAATGAAATCTTAGAATAATGTGAAGAATAATTATTCAAAGAGGATAAAATACTTACCAAAGAAATATGGAAATTTCCTTTGAAGGGATGAACTTGAAGCTTGAAGGAGTTGAGAGTATTCTTAGGAGTTTAGTGAATGTAAATGAGAGAAGTGGAACTTCGGGAGGAAAAGGAGTTCACGTATCTAAAGGGAAGGATAAGGGTGACTTGACACTTGCATGAAGGGCTCGTGGGTAAAGCTTATTATCCAAGGATAATGTGTGTTTTATTGAGATTTGCATGGGAAATGAGAGATTTACATCACATCATAAAGTCAATCCCCTTTATCCTCAAAAAATCTCTTTAAAAATCTTTGGTATTATTTTATATAAATATGTTTAAAATAATTAATTTTGGCATAAAATAGGGGTTTAAGGGGTTTAGGATACGAAAAATGAGAGTTTGATGTGATTTCCGGCGTCAAAATGTCCTAAAATGATGAAAAGGCCCAAAATGAACCAATATCCGATGTCTAGGAGTGAATTCCAGAGTCATTAGATAAATTCTGGAGCCATCTACCAATTTCCGGAGCAAAGGAGTGAATTCCGAAGCTGCTTACAACATTCCAGAGCACTTCCCTCAGATGTGAAGTCAGGAGCGAAGCCAGCATGTCCGGACCGAGGATTTCAAAGCGGGTCTTTAGCGAGGTCTTCGGGAGCAAGCCTTAAATCTTCCAGAGTTAACCTTCCGAGGCTGCGAGGTCCGAAGCAAGAGTGGAGGTTCCGAAGATATGCTTCCTCTTGGCTCCTTAGAAGGCATTCCGGCCAAGAGGTTCAGGACCAAGAGGGTTTCGAACAAGAGGTTTAGGACCAAGAGGGTTCCGGACAAGAGGTTTAAGACCATGAGGGTTCCGGACCAAGAGGGTCCTTTTGGGTTTTCTCCTTCGGTTTTGGGCTGTTTTCGACTGAGGAAGGTACATAGAGAGATTTGGGAGAGATTTCACATACTTGGAGAGATTTAGAAGAGATTTCACATACTTGGAGAGATTTGGGAGAGATTTCACATAGTTGGAGAGATTTGGGAGAAATTTCACATATTTTGAGAGATTTGGGAGAGATTTCACATACTTGGAGCGATTTAGGAGAGAGAGATATATAGTGGGAGAGATTGAGGGAGACTTTGTCAAGAGCCTTTATTAATGTTTTTCTTCGTAGAGTAAGGACTTTAGACTTAGTTACATCCTATTTTGAGCGTTAAACACCCCCGAAGGGTACTTAATAGTACTTTATGGAGTTGCTACTTCCCTAAATTAGATTAGGGTTTTAAATTATGAACATTTGGGGCTTTCAAGTATTACTTTGCATTAGGATTTATAGTTGTACATTAGTAAACATAAAGAAATCCCTATCATATAACACTAGTTGGGTCAACTAGATTGACTTGTTGACCTTGACTAGACCAGAAGCTTGCCGGTTGTCACATCATCCCCCGCTTGAGGGAATTTCGTCCTGAAATTTTGCTTTGAATTAGCCTTCAAGGTTTAGCGAATAAGTGGGGATACTTTTACAGCATTTGATCTTCACTTTCTCAGGTGAATTCAGGCCTGTGTTTGGCACTCCAACGAACTTTTACAATTGGGATGCGACTTTGCTTAGTACGTTTCAATTCCATGTCCATGATTTCAGCTGGTTCTTCCACGAACAAGAGATTCTCGTTTATCTCAATCTCTTCTAGCGGGATTACAAGGGTTTCATCTGATAAGCACCTTTTCAAATTCGATACATGAAACACAGGATGCACGTTGTTGAGCTCGGAGGGCAGCTGTAGCTTATAGACCACTGGAACAATTCGGGCAAGGATCTCAAATAGTCCAATGTATCGCGGGTTTAGATTTCCTCGTTTCCGAAGCGAATCGTCCCTTTCTAGGGAGAGACTTTTAGTAACACGTGATCTCCTACTTGGAACTCTAGCGGCTTTCGCCTTTTATCAGCATAACTTTTCTACCTATCCCGGGATGCTTGAAGTCGTGATCTGATTTGGACGATTTTCTCGGTTGTTTCCCGGATGATCTCAGACCCTGTGAGGGTGCTATCCGGCAGTTCCCCTCTTGCTAGCTAGGTGTTACCGACATTGGCCCAACAAAGGGGCGATCTGCACTTCCAGCCATACAAGGCCTCAAAGGGGGCGACTCCTATGCTTGTGTGGTAGCTGTTGTTATATGAACATTCCACTAGGGGCAAGTGGGTATCCTAGGCTTTGCCAAAATCTATTACACATGCTCGGAGTATTTCCTCTAGAGTCTAAATTTTTCGCTCGCTTTGGCCATCTGTCTGGGGGTGGTAGGCAGTGCTCATATCCAGTCGGGTTCCCAATGCTTTCTGGAGCGACTGCCAAAAACAAGAGGTGAATCTATTATCCCGATCCAAGATAATAGATATGGGGACTCCGTGAAGTCTTACCACCTCTTTCAGGTATATTCATGCCAATCTTTCCATCTTGTACATCTCCTTTATTGGTAGGAAAAGGGCGGATTTGGTCAATCGGTCAACGATCACCCAGATAGCATCCAGACCGTCTTCCGTCTTGGGTAATTTGGTTATAAAATCCATTGTTATCCTCTCCCGTTTCCACTCGGGTATTTTGGATTGCTGAAGTAGACTCGAGGGCCTCTGTTACTCCACTTTAACCTTGGCCCAAGCAAGACACTTGCCAACGTAAGTAGCAATCTATGCTTTCATGTTCGGCCACCAATAATGTTGTTTGATATCCAGGTACATCTTGTCGGAACCCGGATGGATCGAGTAGCTCGTTTTGTGAGCCTCATTCATTATCACGTCCCGAATTCCACCGAACTTTGGTGTCCAAATTCGGTCCATAAGATAATAGGCTTCGTCTTGTTTGACCACTAGATTCTTTTCCATTCCATGCAATGCCTCATTGGTGACATTTTTCGGCTTCAAGGCTTCCTGCTGGGCTTCTTTGATTTGTGAGGATAGATGGGAATGGATGATAATTGTCAACGTCCTTACTCGGTGACCCGAGTACTCTTTTCGACTTAAGGCATCAACTATTACGTTTTCTTTGCCTAGGTGGGACTTGATTTCGCACTCATAGTCGCTTAGAAATTCGACCCATCTTCGTTGCCTCATGTTCAATTCTTTTTGATTTAGGATATGCTGGAGGCTCTTGTGACCTGTGAAAATGGTGCACTTTGTACCATATAGGTAGTGCCTCCAAATCTTTAAAGAGAAGACCACAACTCCCAGCTCGAGGTCGTGGGTGGTGTAGTTTACTTCGTGGGTCTTTAGTTGCCTTGAAGCGTACACTATCACTTAAGCACACAACCTAACCCTTGATTGCAAGCATCGCAGTATACCATGAAGTCCTCTGTTCCTTATGGAAAGGAAAGTACTGGAGCACTGCAGAGGGCTTGTTTCAAGGTTTGGAAGGCAGCTTCTTGTTTGTCATTCCAATAGAAAGGCGCACTCTTCTGGGTGAGAGCGGTGAGAGGCTTGGCGATTTTGGAGAAATTTTGGATGAATCTTCAGTAACAACCGGCGAGGCCTAAAAATTTTCAGATCTCGGTTGGGGTTCTTGGGGTTGTCCAACCCTCAATAGCTTTGATCTTGGCAGGGTCCACAAGTATTCCCTCTTCACTGACTATGTGACCCAAAAATTCCAGTCTAAAAATCTAGAATTCGCATTTAGAAAATTTCGCATAAAGCTTTTCTGCTCTCAATGTTCCCAAAATATGCTATAAATGCGGACTGTGCTCTTCCCTGCTCTTAGAGTAAACGAATATACCATCGATGAAAACAATCACGAAGTTATCAAGAAATGGCCGGCAGAATCTGTTCATCAAATCCATAAAGGCTGCTGGCGCATTTGTGAGACCGAAAGGCATGACTATGAACTCGAAGTGTCTATAACGGGTCCGAAAAGCGGTCTTTGAGATATCCTCCTCTCGGATTCTTAGTTGATGGTATCCAAATCTCAGATCTATCTTAGAAAAGTAACTGGCTCCTTGGATTTGATCGAATAGATCATCGATTTGGGGAAGTGGGTATCGATTCTTGACAGTGAGCTTGTTCAATTCTCGATAATCTTTGCACATTCTGAAAGACCCGTCTTTCTTCTTGACAAATAGAATTGGAGCTCCCCAAGGTGAAAAACTCGGCCTGATGAACCCTTTTGTGGAGAAGTTCACTTAGTTGACTAGATAACTCTTGCATCTCAGCAGGAGCTAATATGTAAGGGGATTTGGCGATTGGGGTGGCTCCAGGTACATGATCAATTCGGAACTCGACCTGGATCTCGGGAAGTATTCTAGGCAATTCCTCAGGAAATACGACGGGAAAATCATGTACTTCAGGAATATCGTTTATGTTTTTCTCCTCCTTTGTTTTATCCACAACATGAGCAAGAAAGGCGTGATTCTTTTTATGCAGGCACTTTTGTGCTTGGATGCAAGAAATGAGTCAGAGTTTTGAGCCAGGTTTATTGCCATAAACCATTATAGTTTCATTGTTGGGTAGGTGAAGGTGAACGGCCTCCTCATGACACATAATTTCAGCATGGTGGGGGCTTAACCAATCCAAGCCAACAATCACTTCAAAGCTCCTAATATTAACAAGCATCAAACTGATTGGGAAGGGGTGATTATTTAACATTAGTGTGCACCCTACGTAGACATCGTTGGTTGATTCTGTTTTACCGTTGGCCATCTTGACCGTATAAGTTTCGCTCAATTTGTGAGGGTTTTGATTTAATAAGTGCTTGAATTTATGGCTTACGCAGCTTCGCTCAGCGCCACTATCAATTAAAACGCATGCATAAGAGTTTTTGAGGGGAAACATACCAGTCACCACTGTTGGATCTTGAACCGCTTCTCCTTGCCCCATGGTTAAGACCCTTCCTGCGTTCTGATTGTTGTTCTTGGGGAAGTTGCGTTTAAAATGGCCGGTTTCCTCGCACCCGTAACATGCGCGACTGGCTCCGACGTTGTTGTCGTTGGATTGTTTGTTTTGTTGCGGGGGCGTCTTGCAATACTGGACAGTGTGTCCCTTTCGATTTCAGTTGGTGCGTTGGAAATCCTTGCATGCCCCCATAGTGATGATAGTTGCACTTGTCACATTTAGGATTGGATCCCGCGTATGACTTGGTTGGCGTCGTTGTGGTTGAGGCTGGGGTGGTTGGGGTTGTGCGACTGGAGTGGTAGTAGAATGGACTGCTACTGTTTGTGGTTTCTTGGATGGCCCTGCATCCTGCCGTCCCTTTTGCTTGTTTCCCTAATTCTTCTTGTTTCCTCCATCTTGCTTGCTCTCTCCCTTGGTTGTTTTCGTGCTTTTCTTGTCACTGTGATCGTAAAGCTTCTTGGCTAGGCACTTTGCACTCTCATAGGTTTCGGGTTTCGAGGCAATTACATTACCCTGAATCGGAGGCGTCAACCCCCAGATGAATCGCTCGACCTTCTTTCCTTCAGATGTAATCATACCAGGGCACAAGAGGGATAGCTCGTTGAACCTTGAGATGTACGCGTCAATGTCAGAGTTTTGCACTATAAGGTTCCATAATTCTTGCTTAAGCTTTTGTACCTCCCCTCGGGGACAGTACTCGGCAATCATCATTTCTTTGAGTTCTTCCCAAGATATGGTGTTTGCAACGGGGAGTGTCATGGCCTCAATGTGACCGTTCCACCATGACGATGATTGATCAATGAAGGTGCATGCAACGAATTTGACCTTACTTTGTTCCGGACATTCACATATTTCGAACACCAATTCCGTGTTCTCGATCCATTGTTTCAAGGCTATGACTCCTCCAGTCCCATTGAAAGTGCGGGGTCTTGCATTGGAAAACTCTTTGTAGGTGCAGACCCTTACAGGTCCTTGATTCATCCCTTGATGGGAGCTTCCCGTCCCTTGACCATTACCACCATTATTTTCGCTTTGAATGTGGGCTAACACTGCCATTACTGCTGCCTAAACTGCCGCTTGGAAGGCCGCAAAGTGTATCCCCGCCGGGGGTGGCGGTGGTGGTGCTGTGCTAGTGTTCTTTCTTTTTGGTCTCTTCGGCATCTTTCTGTCATGGATCATGAGGGAATTGAGTATCCAATGCATTTTGTTATACAATTTCTTGATTATAGAATAGTATCAGTGCTTTGGGTGCATATGAAACAAGTGTGTGTATAAATTCAACATGCAATAGTAACAATAGAGCGCAAAATGGGAAATCATATCATAAGAAGATATATATATATATATATATATATATATATATATATATATATATATATCCGCTTTCCATTGATAATAATTTCTTGAGCACATGAAAATTTTGCCCTAAAGGAATACAATACATGCATTGAGATAAAAGCTAACACGAAAATACATAGAGTAGTGCACAGAAGAAAGTCGATGCGGTAGCTAGAGAACAGATACTAGTCACGACGAGTCAGTTCCGGTGGTGCTGACGATGAGGTGGACGCTCCTTGGAGCTCCGCTAACCTGCGTTCGGTGATCCGTACAAGCTCCTCCAAAGCGGTGTGTCGCTCCTGGTATTCTATGACCTCTGCGCGTGCAGTGGCAAGATCCTCCACGAGTCGTTCCAGTGGATAGAAGTCTCACTTTAGGTCTCGTATGCGAGCATCCTTGATCTACATAGCTGCCAGCATATGCATCACTCGGTCAACGTTCACTCGAGTATGGTCCCCGATGTCTCTAATATGTCTGCCCATGTCAGGGAGTGCGTGATCCGCTGGTCCTCCATGCCGAAGATCGTAGTAATCTCGGTTCATCCCAAATGGTTGCTGCTGACCCTGGCATCGGCCCCATCTCTGTAGCACCTGGTTCTAGGTACGTATTCTTTTATAAATATTTTATCATTTTGGCCTTGGACTCGGCGAGTTGAGGGACCAACTTGCTGAGTAGAAGCGGGATGAGACACAGGGTGTAAGCTGTGGACTCGACGAGTCGGGTCCCGGACTCGGTGAGTAGGCCCTGTCTGGACAAAAACCCTAACCCGAGGGTTTTCACCCTATTTAAACACCTTAACTCAGCCTCCTTTGTCCCATTTTCTCCCAGAAGACCCCCATATCAAACCCTAGCCGTTATTGAATCAATCTAAGGCATTTGGAGTGATTTTGGTGCTTTTGTGACCCAAGGAAGGAAGGAAAAGCTTGAAGGATCAAGAGGAGGCTAGAAGGATCCGATTTTGAGCATCATTTGCAGTCTTCAGAAGGTATAAAGTCTATACCTTGTTAGTTCTTTTGTTAGATCCCATTTTGTGGAGTTTTAGGGCTTTTCTAATCCATTTTGGTCACCAACCATGATTGCAAGCATGGTTTGGGGTTGATGTTTTGGATCTAGGTCCTTATAGGGGTTACAAGGCAGAAAGGAGTGGCTCTTGCACTCAAAGAAGGCCCCATGCATCGAAAGAGCTTGTTTAAGTACCTTTTGAGCTCAAAGTCCCATGCAAACACGTAAAGGTTGTAACTTTACGTGCTAGATCGATTGCAGAAGCATAGATCTATCTTTTGATCAAGGGTTGTATATCAGAAATCGAAGATTTAGTGAGTGGATGTGACCAGCTCGATGAGTCCATTCTTGGACTCGGCGAGAGCTAGGCTTCTGTCCTATATCAGTTGAGGGTCATAAGGACCCAGTTGAGTGTGGAAAGGTTTTAGGGGGTCCTGGGGAGTGACCCAATGTTCTGGACTAAGCCATTGTTCTGGAAGTTCATGGGACCCGGCGAGTGCATGAGCAGAGTCGGCAAGTCCAAGGCAATCTTCTTAAGGATGAAGATGAACTCGACGAGTTGCTCATACAACTCGGCGAGTCAAGGACAGGACATGTGTATCAGTTGAAGATGAACTCGACGAGTTGTTCATAAAACTTGGCGAGTCGGATGAGGATTCAGTCGATGTTCATTTAGAAGGAAAACTCGTCGAGTCATCACCTAACTCGACGAGTAGAGACGCGTATAAGGACAAATGGAAGGATAGGGACTCGATGAGTTGACGAGTCAGGTCAACTAGAAGTTGACTTTGACTTTGATTTGGTCAGGGGTAAGATGGTCATTTTACCCTAAGAGCAGTTAGCAGTGTATGACTAAGTGTTTTGTGGGAATTATAGCGGTAGGATTTCCGGAGCAGCAGCGGCAGCAGTTAGAGGATTCTCGCACAGATCAGCAGCTACTACGAGGTGAGTTACCTTCCAGTAGCGGTGGGTCTACCGCCAAAATGCCGACCCACCAGTAGTAGTCGTATGTTAGATGATTGTCTTTATGATATCATCTAGTTTTGCTACTACCTGATATGTTATATGCTGGCATGATATGTTATATGTGGTAGTAGTAAAGTTCGGTTGTTAGGACCGAAGGGTAGGTCAGACACCCCAGATATGTATGATAATATGTGCTGATATGTTTATATGCTGGCATGATATGTTATATGTGATAGCGGTAGTAGGAGGGGAATAGTCCCCAAGTTCGGTTGCTAGGACTGAAGGGTAGTTCGGACACACCAGATATGTCTGATAGTATGTTTATGTTATGAAATATGTGATCGTAGCAGTAAGGGGTGGAATAGTCCTCGAGGGTCGGTTGTTAGGACCGACGGGTAGGTCAGCACCCCAGAATGGCTTGACATGGGTAGGACGGCACCCCAAAATGTCCGCATGGGTAGGATGGCACCTCAGAATGGCCGCATGGGTAGGTCGGCACCCTAGAATGGCCGTACCGGGTAGGTCGGGCACCCCAGAATTGCCGGACAGTATGTATGTTATGTGATTGTATGGTATGTGGTACGATGGGGGAACTCACTAAGCTTTATGCTTATAGTTTACAGTTTTGGTTTCAGGTACCTCTTCAACGAAGGGGAAGGAGCTAGCGCGGTAGTGGCATATCATACACACACTCTTTGTTTTCCGCACTATGAGTTATTTTGGGATTTGTATTCTGACATTATTATGTTTTTGCGATTAGGTTTTCAGATACGAAACATGTTTTTATTAAATGATATGATCAGATGATATTTTGTTACAAATGTTTTGCAAATCACATAATCAAAAATGTAATTTTTTGACGTGAAAATTGGGTCGTTACAATCTCTCAATAGTGTTAGCCCAAGGGGGTGTAGGGCCGTTGTAGCCCATCCTATATGGTGGTACCCTTGGCATGTAGGGAGGGTTGATAACCTCAGACTCTGCATCCGATTCCTCGTCCTCCTCAACCTCCTCCTCGTGATCTTCCTCGATTTCTTCATTGATGTCCTCTTCTTCAAACTCTGTTGGTTCTTCTAGATCCTCCATAGGTTCCTTGGGGTCTTCTTCTGGGTCTTCTTCAATCCAACCTCCATTCCCCTGATTGGGAACGTATGGGTCTCTGGGGTGGTGAAAGCCTACCATGTCGTCTGTGCAAGAATAAGTGAGTACGAGGGAATAAATAGAGTGTCAAAACATTCCTATAGTATTTTACTTGTTTTAGGGTTGGTTCTTAAAACTTTTGGATAACGAGTTGGGAAGCCTTAGACCTGTTGCAACACCACTACCACTCCTGAACACATGTTGGTCATATCTCAAATAAATATAGTTGATCAGGCTATATTTATCCCATATATGATTACATAACTGCCCAGGTTATGCCTGGTAGTATGAGCTCAGCATTATATGCTAGTTCAGTTTCTCATTATGAGGACAGATTTGCTTGAATAGTTTTCCTGCGTCCGAATGCCGCTCTCTTTGTGCTTTGTGGGACTCTGAGTGATGGGAGTTAGCCATTAGGTGAATACGTCACGTCGCAGGTGATCAGGGTTGAATAATCTTAGAGTGCTGTATTTGGCCCAATTGCGCAGCTCTTGTCTGAGTCTAACCATTGTAGGGCCAATTCTGTTACTTGAAGGATTATCTAAGCATCTTCACATGTAATGGTATTCAGGTAATGGCTAATTGGCATTACAAGGAGGCCTTCAGCAGCTGAGGACCGGTTTGGGATGGAATTAGAGATTTTCCCTAGGGTAAGCCTAGAATGGGAATAGCAGAGGATCAACAGTGGTAAAGGGGACCTGGTGGAGTCAAGGCAGTCCTTGAGGAAGGTACGGATAGATGTGGAAGGTAGTATGGGCCCATACTACTAAAAACAGAGGACTCATACCTAAATTGAGGAAGGCTGAGACAAGACCAGGGAACTTGTAGTGGATGTGATCCCTCGAGATGTATCGGTATCACTAACGGTTGGTATTATGTTTTGCAGTATGGTGGTACTACGACAGAGGCCAGTAGTTGGCAGTTTAGGAGAAGGATCGGGTTCGGGATTAGGTTCCAAGCCAATACATGAGAGGCTACGTGAGTTCATCGCGTCAGAGATCACCAGAGGCATCCTTGAGTCGACCCCCATCATCTACGGGTCGATCAAGGAAGGGATAGTCGAGCTGATGGAGGATCGCCTCAGGGCGTTCAGGAGTGATATGGCATCTGGCCAATCAGGATCCCGCACACTGTCCTTTAAGGACTGCAGGGGCAGTGGTGCACCATATTTCCACGGGGCAAAGGACCCCATTGCTGCCAGATGATGGATTGCGGACATTGAGTCCGTGCAACTGACCAGCTTCTGCCCCGAGGGGTCGAAGGTAAGATTTGCAGCAGGGTGTTTGAGGGACCGGGCCAGGGATTGGTGGGAGTCGGTTGGTGACTCTCTGGGAGCCTCGGCTGTTGAGGCTATGACATGGTCAGATTTTGTGACCCAGTTCCGAGCAGAGTTTGCGCCAGCTGTAGAGCTTCAGCATCTGGCCAGGGAGTTTTTGGATATGAGACAGACTATGGAGACTGTGGCGGAGATCACCGCCTAGTTCCGGGAGAGGGCATTGCTGGTGCCCCAGTATGCAGGAGATGAGGATATGAGGAAGACCTGCTACCACGACATGCTACGAGCCGACATTCGGGAGCATGTTAGTTTTTCAGCGTGCCTTACCCTGGATTCCATGATTGCCAGGGCAAGGGAGAGGGAGATTGATCTGGAGCATATCAGGAAAAGAAAGATAGAGGAGAGTCAGACGACTAGGGCTTCGGGGAAGAAGCCCAAGGGATCAAAAGGTATGCCGAAAGGCCAGTTAGGACCGAGCCGCTGCTGGAAATGCAGCAGGCCACATGTGGGGGCGTGTAGATTGGGTTCGTCAGGCTGCTACAAGTGCAGCAAGACAAGGCATTTCAACAGGGATTATACTGCCCCTGCACCGGTTATTCATACGTCTGAGTTGCTATGTTTACACTGCAACCAGAAGGGCCACAAGAAGGCCAACTGCCCCCAGTTGACAACAACATCAGTGCCAGTGAAGGCGCCAGCTCCAACAACCCTGCGGATCATTGATGGCTGGTAGGGAAAGGCAGAGGCTCTAATGGTGAGGAGCTGGGCATTCCAGTTGACTATTGAGGAGGCACACGCTGCACCCGATGTGGTGATGGGTATGATTTCTTATCTTTATGCTTTATGATGCGCTGCTGTGATTTTGATATGTTATGCATGTGCTCTGTTTAGGATCGTTCCATGTGAACGGTATCCTAGTTCAGGTACTATTTGATTCAGGGGCTACCCGATCATTTGTATCTCTTGCGCTTAGCAAGAAGTTTACTGAGTCTTTGGGCATGTTGGATTGTTCTTTAGAGGTAGAGATTACAGATGCCCGATTGGTGCGGGCATCGATGGTATTCCGAGACTGTGTGCTGAGATTATTCGAGGAGCGTTATCTGGTGGACCTGGTTCATATTCCATTGAGAGGGAACAAGGTGATTATAGATATGGATTTGTTGAGCCCCAATGCGGCAGTGATAGATTGCGCACAACAGCTGGTTCAGATCAGGACCCTAAGTGGGGGAGAGTTGGTAGTTTAGGGCGAGAGGCCACAGCAAGGACCAGTGGTATGTTCAGCAGCGAGAGCTAGGCGTTACTTTAAGTAGGGTTGCGCAGGATATGTCGCTTATGTTATGGATACCCGGGAGGTGGGTAAGGTGACAGTGGGCGATGTGCCCGTAGTGTGAGAGTTTACGGATGTATTCCCCGAGGAGTTGCCAGGGATACCTCCGGAGAGGCAGGTGGAGTCCAGGATCGACCTAGTCCCTGGTGCGGCTCTGATAGCCAAGGTTTCGTATCGATTGGCTCCTCCTGAGATGTAGGAGTTGTCTACACAGCTGCAAGAGCTATTAGACAAGGGATTCATTAGACCAAGTAGCTCTCCCTGGGGAGCCCCGATTCTGTTTGTGAGGAAGAAGGACGGGTTGCATCGGATGTGTATAGATTACCAGGAGCTAAACAAGGTAACAGTGAAGAACCGTTACCCACTCCCGATGATTGATGACCTCTTTGACCAGCTACAGGGAGCATTTGGGTTCTCCAAGATTGATCTGCGTTCAAGATATCATCAGATGAGGGTAAGAGAGGAGGATGTACAGAAGACTGCGTTTTGGACGCGCTATGGCCACTACGAGTTTGTGGTGATGCCCTTCGGGCTCACCAATGCTCCTGCCGCGTTCATGGACCTTATGAACCGCGTGTGTAGACCGATGTTAGACCGGTCTCTGATAGTGTTTATTGATGATATTTTGGTTTACTCCAAGACGCAGGAGGAGCACGAGGAGCATTTGCAAGAGGTTCTGGAGACTTTGAGGAGGAAGAACTTGTATGCTAAGTTCTCCAAGTGTGAGTTATGGTTGCGCGAGGTGCAGTTCCTTGGGCATCTCATCAACTAGAACGGGATCTCAGTCGACCCGGCCAAGGTGGAGGCCGTGATGAGATGGGAGGTTCCGAAGTCTCCATCCAAGATTTGGAGTTTCCTAGGATTAGCTGGCTACTATCGGAGATTCATCCAGGATTTCTCCAAGATAGTCGTACCTCGGACTAGGCTAACAAGGAAGGCCGTGTTCTTTCGTTGGGGGCCTGAGCAGCAGGCCGCATTTGAGACACTGAGACAGAGATTGTGCGAGGCGCCAATCTTAGCCCTGCCAGAGGGTATGGAGGATTTTGTTGTGTACTGCGATGCGTCCATCTCAGGTTTGGGCGCAATATTGATGCAGAGAGGGCATGTCATCGCCTACGCGTTGAGGTAGTTGAAGCCTCACGAGGCAAAATACTCGACACATGATTTGGAGTTGGGGGCTGTTGTATTCGCCCTCAAGATTTGGTGTCATTACCTCTATGGTGTTCGTTGTACCATCTACACGGACCATAAGAGTTTGAGGTACCTTATGGGCCAGCCGAATCTAAACATGAGGCAGTGTCGGTGGATGGACGTGGTAAAGGACTACGATTACGAGATCCTTTATCACCCAGGTAAGGCCAATGTGGTGGCCGACGCGCTTAGCCACAAGGCAGCGCCGATCATGGATATCTGCCTGAGGATGACAGTGGTGACTCTGTTGTTGGAGCGGATTCGGGAGGCCGAGCAGGAGGTCATGAAGGAGGAACATCGGAAGAGCGAGCGGATCGTGGGGCAGGTTTCCTCCTTCGACTATGACAGCCGAGGATTACTGACACTACATCGTAGGGTGTGGGTGCTATACCACGGGGGTGTGCGCTAGGTTCTGATGGAGGAGGCGCACAAATCTCGGTTCTCCATTCATCCCGGGGCGACGAAGATGTATAAGGATCTTCGTCTGGACTATTGGTGGCCCTGCATGAAGCGGGATATGGCATGGTTCGTGGAGCGGTGGTTAACCTACAGAAAGGTCAAGGCTGAGCATCAGAGACCTCACGACAAGATGCAACTGTTGGATATTCCGCTGTGGAAATGGGAAGACATCACAATGGATTTTATCACCAAGCTTCCCAGGACCGCGCGGGGAGTGGACTCGATCTGGGTCATCGTCGATCGACTGTCCAAGAGCGCCCATTTTATCCCGATTAAGGAGAGCATCTCGGCCAAGAAATTGGCCGACATCTATATCCGGGAGGTGGTGGCGCGGCACGGCGTGCCAGTTTCTGTGAATTCAGATAGGGATGTGCGGTTCACTTCCAGGTTTTGGAGGAAGTTTCATGACGAGTTGGGTACTCGTCTGCAATTTAACACCGCCTTTCACCCGCAGAAGGATGGTCAGAGTGATCGGACCATCCAGAACCTAGAGGATATGATGCGGGCATGCATATTAGACTTTGGAGGTAGTTGGGATACCTACCTTCCATTGGCATAGGTCTCCTATAACAATAGTTATCATGTGAGAATTGATCGTCCTCCCTTCGAGATGCTATATGGGAGGAAGTGCAAGACCCTGATATGTTGGGGCGAGGTTGGCCAGTGGGTAATGGGGAGCACTGAGGTAGAGCTCAAGACGACAGAGAAGATTCAGCAGGTCCAGAGTAGGCTTCAGACTGCTCAGAGTCGGGAGAAAAGCTATGCCGATAAGTGCCGATCAGACCTGGAGTTCCAGGTCAGGGATATGGTTCTCCTGAAGGTGTCGCCATGGAAAGGCGTTATCCGATTCAGGAAACGGGGCAAGTTGGGTCCCAGGTACATCAGACCATTCAGGGTTATAGCTCGGGTGGGCAAGGTAGCGTATAGGCTGGATTTGCCAGCCGAACTCAGTCAGATACACAACACTTTCCATGTTTGTCAGCAGAGAAAGTGCCTGGTGGACGCCTCAGCAGTGGTACCCTTGGAGGATATACAGGTTGATGACAACTTGAACTACATTGAGAGACCGGTGGCAATCCTCGACCGGAAGTCGAAGGACTTGAGGAACAAAAGAGTGGAACTCGTGAAGGTGCAATGGCAGCACCGGAAGGGGTCGGAGTGGACTTGGGAGCAGGCGGACGGGATGATGGAGCATTACCCTGAGCTGTTTCAGGATCGAGCAGCAGACTTCGAGGACGAAGTCTAAAATAAGTGGGGGAGAATTGTAGCACCTGGTTCTTGGTACGTATTCTTTTATTAATATATTAGCATTTTGGCCTTAGACTCGGCGAGTTGAGGGACCAACTCTCTGAGTAGAAGCGGGATGAGACACGGGGTGTAAGCTGTGGACTCGACGAGTTGGGTCCCGGACTCGATGAGTAGGCCCTGTTTGGACAAAAACCCTAACCCGATGGTTTTCACCCTATTTAAACACCTTAACTCAGCCTCCTTTGTCCCATTTTCTCCCAGAAGACCCCCATATCAAACCCTAACCGTTATTGAAGCAATCTAAGGCATTTGGAGTGATTTTGGTGCTTTTGTGACCCAAGAGGAGGCTAGAAGGATCCGATTTTAAGCATCATTTGTAGTCTTCAGAAGGTATAAAGTCTATACCTTGTCAGTTCTTTTGTTAGATATCATTTTGTGGAGTTTTAGGGTTTTTCTAAGCCATTTTGGTCACCAACCATGATTGCAAGCATGGTTTGGGGTTGATGTTTCAGATCTAGGTCCTTAGAGGGGTTATAAGGCAGAAAGGAGTGGCTCTCGCACTCAAAGAAGGCCCCATGCATTGAAAGAGCTTGTTTAAGTACCTTTTGAGCTCAAAGTCCCATGCAAACACGTAAAGGTTGTAACTTTACGTGCTAGATCGATTGTAGAAGCATAGATCTATCTTTTGATCAAGGGTTGTATATCAGAAATCGAAGATTTAGTGAGTGGATGTGACCAACTCGATGAGTCCATTCTTGGACTCGGCGAGTCTTAGGCTTCTGTCCCATATCAGTTGAGGGTCATAAGGACCCAGTTGAGTGTGGAAAGGCTTTAGCGGGTCCTGGGGAGTGACCCAATGTTCTGGACTAAGCCATTGTTCTGGAAGTTCATGGGACCCGGCGAGTGCATGAGCAGACTCGGCGAGTCCAAGGCAATCTTCTTAAGGATGAAGATGAACTCGACGAGTTGTTCATACAACTCGGCGAGTCAAGGACAGGACATGTGTATCAGTTGAAGATGAACTCGACGAGTTGTTCATACAACTTGGCGAGTCAGATGAGGATTCATTCGATGTTCATTTAGAAGGAAAACTCATCGAGTCATCACCTAACTCGACGAGTAGAGACGCGTATAAGGACAAATGGAAGGATAGAGACTCGATGAGTTGGCGAGCCAACTTGGCGAGTCAGGTCAACTAGAAGTTGACTTTGACTTTGATTTGGTCAGGGGTAAGATGGTCATTTTACCCTAAGAGCAGTTAGCAGTGTATGACTAAGTGTTTTGTGGGAATTATAGCCGGAGGATTTCCGGAGCAGCAGCGGCAGCAGTCAGAGGATTCCCGTACAGATCAGCAGCTACTACGAGGTGAGTTACCTTCCAGTAGCGGTGGGTCTACCGCCAAAATGCCGGCCCACCAGTAGTAGTCGTATGTTAGATGATTGTCTTTGTGATATCATCTAGTTTTGCTACTACCTGATATGTTATATGTTGGCATGATATGTTATATGTAGTAGTAGTAAAGTTCGGTTGTTAGGACCGAAGGGTAGGTCAGACACCCCAGATATGTATGATAATATGTGCTGATATGTTTATATGCTGGCATGATATGTTATATGTGACAGCGGTAGTAGGAGGGGAATAGTCCCCAAGTTCGGTTGCTAGGACTGAAGGGTAGTTCGGACACACCAGATATGTCTGATAGTATGTTTATGTTATGAAATATGTGATCGTAGCAGTAAGGGGTGGAATAGTCCCCGAGGGTCGGTTGTTAGGACCGACGGGTAGGTCAGCACCCCAGAATGGCTTGACATGGGTAGGACGGCACCCCAGAATGTCCGCGTGGGTAGGATGGCACCTTAGAATGGTCGCATGGGTAGGTCGGCACCCCAGAATGGCCGTACCGGGTAGGTCGGGCACCCCAGAATTGCCGGACAGTATGTATGCTATGTGATTGTATGGTATGTGGTACGATGGGGGAACTCACTAAGCTTTATGCTTACAGTTTACAGTTTTGGTTTCAGGTACCTCTTCAACGAAGGGGAAGGAGCTGGCGCGGTAGCGGCATATCATACACACACTCTTTGTTTTCCGCACTATGAGTTATTTTGGGATTTGTACTCTGACATTATTATGTTTTTGCGATTAGGTTTTCAGATATGAGACATGTTTTTATTAAATGATATGATCAGATGATATTTTGTTACAAATGTTTTGCAAATCACATAATCAAAAATGTAATTTTTTGACGTGAAAATTGGGTCGTTACAATCTCTCAATAGTGTTAGCCCAAGGGGGTGTAGGGCCGTTGTAGCCCATCCTATATGGTGGTACCCTTGGCATGTAGGGAGGGTTGATAACCTCAGACTCTGCATCCGATTCCTCGTCCTCCTCAACCTCCTCCTTGTTATCTTCCTCGATTTCTTCATTGATGTCCTCTTCTTCAAACTCTGTTGGTTCTTCTAGATCCTCCATAGGTTCCTTGGGGTCTTCTTCTGGGTCTTCTTCAATCCAACCTCCATTCCCCTGATTGGGAACGTATGGGTCTCCGGGGTGGTGAAAGCCTACCATGTCGTCTGTGCAAGAATAAGTGAGTACGAGGGAATAGATAGAGTGTCAAAACACTCCTATAGTATTTTATTTGTTTTAGGGTTGGTTCTTAAAACTTTTGGATAACGAGTTGGGAAGCCTTAGACCTGTTGCAACACCACTACCACTCCCGAACACATGTTGGTCATATCTCAAATAAATATAGTTGATCAGGCTATATTTATCCCATATATGATTACATAACTGCCCAGGTTTGACTGTAGTGTTCAACCTCTGAGTTATTTTGTTTTACTTCTTGTTATGATACGTTCCTAGCAAGTATGTGTTCTTTTTGTCTAAGTGTTTTAGTCCCATTGTATTTATAGTTGTATATCCTGTATGGCTGGATATACTAATTCACTATAAACAATGCTCTGATACCAATCTGTCACACCCCCGAACCAGAACGGCAGAAACGTTCAGAGGCGGGTGATGTCATTGAGCAGTATCATAAAAATTGTATATAAATGAAACATAAAAAACCGAAACATCATACATCAATAATACAAGCTTACATTGTTTTACATCATGTTTATGTTTTCAAGTTTACACAAAAGAAACATCAATAAGCAAATTTCCTAAACATAGAAAATTAATCTTGAGTCCACGATCCATAACCTGCTTATTGATTTCCTGAGAATACAAGTCCTTTGAAAAAGCATCAACATAAAATATGTTGGTGAGTTCACAAGCATTTTTGTATAAAACTTCGATGATAGTTTAAAAATCCAGAAAATCCAATATTTTCTTATCAAAATAGTTGTGAGTCTTGTTTCAATTCGAGTATAGTTGCATGTGTGTCTTAGTTCATTGTTTTCAAAATCGTAATAAATCGTTTCCCCGAGAAAATCCTATATTTTCTGATGTGTGACAATAGTAGCTTTGGTAAAAACATAACACTTGTGTGGAAAAGTCTCATTGGGATAATCAAAACATAGTTGATTGTAAAAACCGAAAATGAAATATGTATAAATACATTTATGATATATTCTAGTGAGTTATTATAACCATACTGATTTGACGGAGTGCCTATTATGACGTTCTTCAGGCGTCGGTTTTGTTCAAGACATTTGTCACCCTAGGCTGGTCACTCTAGCTATAGCGAACATCGAAGGTGCGGGTGTCAACCCCGTATAAATCTATACACAAATTCCCGCTCTCCCTCCAGGAGACTCTAGTTATATCTCTTACAAGACTTAAAATGTACAGTATTGTATGAATATATGTACTGTGAAGATTTGTCTGACTAGAATACTAACCGATCTTTGAGTATAATGTGAAAACCATTATTTACTAAATAAATAATAATTGTTGTAGCTTAACTAGATATTTCGTTTCGTTTAATGAAATCAATCCACTTTGAAATATTTACCATAATGACCCAATATTATCAAAGCTGGCAAACAACCCTTTTTCTTTATAAAATACTATATGTGACTCAATTTGTCGGAAAAATGCCAAGTTGTGATTTGTATATGTATATATATATATATATATATATATATATATATATATATATATATATATATATATATATATAT
Organism: Lactuca sativa; assembly: GCF_002870075.4. Lineage (NCBI taxonomy): Eukaryota > Viridiplantae > Streptophyta > Magnoliopsida > Asterales > Asteraceae > Lactuca > Lactuca sativa. The sequence goes on along the minus strand of NC_056625.2, from coordinate 105,190,211 downwards.
ATATATATATATATATATATATATATATAACTTTGACTTGTGTGAGTTCATGACAATAACTTTATGACATGCGAATTGTTCTGTCATAAAAGCTTCATTTGCATTTTTCATTGGTGAAATTATTTATCAATAATTATAAATAATCCCTAATAGTTTTCAAATAGTCACAAAGTTCCCATTTTTGAAAATTACTAAAGATAGTATCAAATTTTCAAGGTCCCCTTTTATAACTTTTATCTCTGGACATGAAAACAAATTTTCGACAATAGATTATTTAGAATAAATAATCCTAACCAAGTTGTAGAATATGTCTTAGGGGTTCCGTACATATAAAGAACGCCGAAATCCAAGTTATAACGAAGAAGTTATGGCTCGTCGAAGTTTTACATCAAAACCGGCATGGCACCGGGAGACGTAAATAGTGAAATTTTGATAAAGGAATTTTTAGTCTTAGTGATCCAAACAAAAGTTGTAGTATACGTTAAATTGAGAACATAAAAAAAAGAACTCCTAAATCTTACTTCGTATGAGGAAGTTATGGATTTTCTAAGATTTAGCATAGCAGTGCACGACTTGAAACTCGAATTTTAGTTCGAGCAGTTTTTAGCCTATGAAACCTAAATGAGAGTTGAAAATCTCATTAATAGGAACTCAACGATAAAAATACAAACGAAAACGGAGTCCGTACGTAGAAGTTATGAATTTGACACAGACATTTAACAATATAATTTCCCCTACTGTTAAATTTAAGATCGGTCAAGAATTAGCCGACAGAGTCTAAATGAAAGTTCTAGATATTGTTTTTAACTACGCGTGGATATGAAGAACGTAAAAAACGGAGCTCGTATGCGAAAGTTACTGGGTTAGAAGTCGGCAGGGTGCTGTGCGAAATCGGGTGACGTGGCTGAATATGGGCCAAGACTTTCTCCCCAAGGCAAGGCACCAGAAGGTGACACCTGGCCATGGAATCGACGAGTAGGTACCCCTACTCGATGAGTAGAGCAGGATTCTAGCCTATAAATAGAGGTGTCGCGTTCCCTCATTCTTCACACCTTCCCAACATCACTTTCTCTCTCTACTTTCTCTCTCTAGCTCCCCTTAAGCCCACTAAAGTCCAGGTAAACCCCCTAGCACCCGAAGGAAGACCCAAGGCTCCCAGAGTCCCGAGAAAAGGAGTCTTTCGGCTTGGAAACGCTGCTCCAGCAAAGCCCGGTTTTCGAGAAAACCCGTTGTAAGTGAGCTACGCCTAGGCCTGTCAATCGTGTCATGTTCGGGTTGGCGTGTCGCGGGTCAAAATATGCCAACCCAAACACGACCCAGTTAAATATACAGGTCATAGGTTGGCGGGTTTGGAATATAAACCAATATATGACCCGCCAACCCATTTATTTATACGGGCTCACAAGTTGGCGGGTTTGTGGGTCAGATTTGGGTTCGTGGATCCGAAATTTAGACATTTAAGTCTTAAACATCCAAATGAAAATTAAAAACATTCATAGAAACATGTTACAGACTTAGCCTTATAGGTTACGACTTATGACTTTAGACCATCCACCACGAGTCAAAATGTCAAAATAGTCAAATAGTCTATGAATCAATGATATATGTTATATAATACTTATTAAATAGTAATATTTAATACATAAATACATTTAAAAATAAGATAATTTTTTTTATTAAGAATATAAACGGGTTGGTGGGTCAACCCGTTAATTTTTTGAGAAACCCATATATGACCCGTTTAATAAACGGGTTGGCGGGTTGAAAAACTCAACGCAAACCCATTTATTTCGTGTCGTGTCGTGGGTCGTGTCGAGAATTTCCAGCCCTAGCTATGCCTACCCTATTATTAGTATATCTTATGTTTCAATATAGTAATGTTCACTACTAGAAAAACAGCCTTTTACGACGCGCAATCAATGACACGCCCTGATAGAGGACACGCATGTGTACGTGCCCCAAAAATTGATGTCAGTTTTCCAAAATATGAAGAATAGAAGACACACATTTTTGTTTGCCCAAAAATTAGTGTCTAATAAAAAAACACGGAGGGCACCTTAAATAAAATGTGTGTCGTCTAACTATGTCGTTTTATAATTTTAAATGAAACGCGCGTTTCATCCAAGGGGGAAATGACATCCCAAAAATTAAAAAGCCCGCTTTGTTTCCACCCGCTGAAAACCCTAGTTCTTCCCCGCTGAAAACCCCCTTTCTTTCTTTCTTTCTTTCTTCTCTCTCGATTCTAAAACCTCCACCGCTTCACTTCTCCACATCTGCTCTCCAACTTTGCATCTCTAGCGCGATCCTCCGACAGCTTCGCATCTTCGTCACTTGTTCCCATAACTTCTCCACATCTGCTCTCCAACTTCTGCTCAACTTTCTCTATACGTCCGGTTCTTGTTCGACGACCGGAGATTGAGACACTGTTGGTGGACCAAGCAAGGCCATCCACCGCTGGGTAGACCCTCACACCGCCCACCTGTGACCACAACTCCTTTTCCCATTCTTCCTTCCCTCTATGATGAACCTCCCCCAACCTGAAATATGTGAGCAATGATGGGTACTAAATCGTCATGGATGCGATCGAGAAGCAAACTCAGAACCGCATTGTTGGTGGCTACCAGATCGACCATGGTCAATCAGCCTAGTCTCTGTCTCAGGTTCGTATTCTTTTTTTAGGTTGTGTTTGGCAGAGGGAAATCAATGGGGAGAAATGGAATCGAATCCCTTTCTCTTGTTTGTTTAAGGCCACGAACAGAGAAATGAGAAAAAAAATATTAATTCTCTTTCCACCCATTTAATTTTCTATATTTCATGGAGAAATTGTGAGAATTGAAAAATAGAGGGACACGAAGAAATGAAAAAATAAGGCGGAGAAATGAAAAAAAAGAGAGGGTTCTTTCTCTCTCTCTCTCTCTCTCATATTTCACCGTTTACCTGGTTACATCTCTCTTTGACGATTTTGGTTACTTTCTTCTCCAATCGACGCAATCACCCTGGTTTCTTCTTTGATATTTCTTCTCCGATTAAAGGGTAATATCTTCCCACCTGTCAGATCCTACATGGTTTATAAGGGGAAAAAAACTCACCAAAGTGATGATACTTGGGACTTGTTATACATATTCAACTTTATTATCACATTTAATCACACTCCCACCTCCGATGGAAATCAGAACAACCCAATTGGCAAAATTCTTTCAATTTTGTATCGACAAGCTAAGTTTTTATTGCAATACTATTGGTGTAGATGAAGCACACAAACTGTTTGTTAAAATGCTAGATAGAAACTCTGTTTCATGGAACACTTAAATCAGTGCTTTGATTTGTGGTGGGTCAAAAGAATGCTTTTCAGTTTAGATAGTTACGGCATTTGAGCAGTTGCAGCTCCAGATGTGAGATCACAAGATTAATGGTTATGTTCTTCATTCATCTTACACAACTAGATGTGTTAAATCATTGTTTCAGGTTCTTTTTCATGAATGGAAAATTAAAATAGTTGATTTTGTTTATGAATGGTTTAGTGGTCTATAATGAACGTGTTTAGCTTAGAGATGACAAGGTGCAGAGGCAGTATGCCATAAAGTTTTGTGATTAATAGTCTATCACTTGAATTATGTGATTCTTTATAATTTATTTTATTATAAAAAATAATGTTAGAAGAAAATTAAATTTGATGACAGTGAAGTTTGTGGTTTATACCTTTTATATTTAGTTGTTTCAGATATTTTATCCATTAGCATATAACAAAAATATAACTTAAATTGGTTAATTAACAATTTAACATTTTCTTTGAATGTTAACCTAAACTATAATGTTGTTTGTTTTTGAACAAGTAATTCATTTGTTAATGGGGATGAAGAACATCCTGCTCATAAACTTTTACTTCATCCTGCCTCTTACCCTTTAATCGAAAGTTATCTAACCTTCGCTGGCTTAGCAGGACTTCAGGTAAGCAGTTAGTTTGCTGGCTTAGCAGGACTTGGGATGGTGTGAATGATGCACCGACTTTGCAATTGGCTGATGTTGGGATTGCAATGGGCATTGCTGGAACTGAGGTATGTGTATTCTAATAGAGATGATGAATGTAATCTATTTGTAGACATAAATTTAATGCGAATCTTTTTGGGGTTTTATGTTCCTCCGGGTTACAAAGGAGGCTGTTGACATGGTTCTGGCTGATGATAATTTTGGCATGGTTGTGGCTGCAGTTGGAGAAGGCAGATCCATTTACAACAATATGAAAGCCTTTATCCGGTTAGTTAACCAAGCACTATCATAGTTGAACGTAGTCTGAAACTAATTGCATTTTGTCCACTTGTGTTTGACAGGTATATGATTTCTTCAAATATTGATAAGGTTGCTAGCATCTTTCAAACTGCTTCCATTGGGATTCAAAAATGCCTGATTCCAGTTTAGCTTCTATGGGTGAATCTGGTTACAGATGGCCCACCTGCAACAACCTTGGATTTTAATCCACCAGACAAATACATCATGAAAGAAGCCCCTCGCAGAAGTGACGATTCCTTAATTAGTCGTTGGATTTTATTATGATATCTTGTAAGTTTTTAAAACCCTAAGCTTGCATTTGGTTTGTAGCATGATTTTGAAAAATAATGGAATTGTGATAAAATTATCATCATTGAACCATTGTAACTGTTTTGGAAGATGTTTCTCATTTGGTTTGTTACTTTCTTGTTTCTTAATTTTGTATAATTATTTTGTCAATTTTATGTGATTATTTTACTCTATTACTTGTATTTTTGTTTCATGATAAAATCTGAAAACAAAAGGAAATCTAAATGAAGCAAAATCTGGTCATTGATACTTACCAGCCAACTTTCGTTTTTCTTCTTGGGAGAGACAGGCATCAAAACCATTAAAGCTTCTTTGGTAACTCCTTATCAGGGCTTTGCTTGCGAACCTGGTCCCACTTAAATATATAAACAAAACATATTTATGGTTTCAAAAATGAAAATGTAATTCAAAGAAATACCCAGGGCTGGTAATATTTTTCAAGATTTCAAAGTGATGCAAAGAAGGTGAATATTCGCCTTCTCGAAGAAATCCCCATGTCAGCGATAAAAAGTTGCAGAAAAGATTTGCATTAGAATCAGGAGTTAAATCCAAGTTAAACTGTATATTATGTTCCTATCATGTGGAAGATGATGTGTACATTGTGTGATCAGTTGGAGTTTGGGTTCTTAGTTTTGGTAAGAAATAAAACTTTTTAATTGCTATCTTCTCTGTATATAAGCCTGTATACTAACCTTTCTTTCTTCATTAGTTGCAGATACAACTACAATGAAAGAAATAAGAATGCATGTCTGGAGCACATTCAACAACTTCATTTTCTTATTCGTTTTCTTCTTGCTCACTTTCCTTGTGAATGGAGAAACCAGGCGATTACATATGTATGATCATTGGATTCCCACAGATTTTAAGCACAAGGTTTAATTTTCTTATCTCTTTCCTCTTTAAAGAATCTCTCTATTTTTCTATTTATGTCCACAATAATAGAAGTTTGGTGCTAAATGTCATATAAATTTCTGCATTCCAACTTTAAAAATTTCCTGCTTTTGAGTAGACACACACACATCTACGTTCATACATACATATATACATTACATACAACCACACACACATGCATAAACATACACTGATACTTAGATACATAGACATATAAATGAGCTACTTATATTTTAAGGGTAAATAACATTTAAATTGCAACTTGTTTATTGATTTATATCGTTGCCATGTTGTTTGGAGTCCTTTGAGTGTCTTAAGAAAGTTGGATTTTTTTAATTTTCACAAAATCAATTAAAAATATTTTAAGCCGTTAATTAAGGACATCAAAATATTATGTCTAAGTGATGACCATACAAGGGGCCTGGGCAAAAATTTCTGGAACTTGAAGATATTATTAGCAAACAAAATATAATGTGATTAGCTTGGAATGTATTGGGAAAAGCGATTGGATTTGCATGGCTTTGACACAATTCCTTATTTGGGTATCACGTCTCCCACTTAGATTGCAAAAATTTCTGGAACTTGGTTGTTGTTGTACCCATAAGCTGCGAAGGTATATGAATTTTATTTCCAATTACTTAATGATTACTTGTTGTGTTTCAAATTAGATCTCACCGTTATTACAGTATCAACCATTTGATGATACAAGTGACAAGGGAACGAGCATTGAGAAATTAGGTCTTTGATGAAACTACTGGAAACATTCATAGGGAGTTTGGATATGGGTATCCTGGAGGTGAAATAACTATTACTGCTTTTTATTATTAAAGTAATTCAACAGCCATGGAATGTGATCATAAGAATTTTCCTACTGTATCTATGTGATATTGTGATTATTTCATGAATTTTCTTGTCCAAGTGTAAAATTTTTGGGGTTTTGCTTCATTTTGTGTTTTCTAAGTAGATTTTTACACTATTGTTGGACGAAAATACCCCTGCAGTTTGTTTCCTCTATTCTTTATTCTTAAGATTTTTTTGGACAAACAATTTATTGTGTTTTCTAAGTAGATTTCAAGAATGTAAAACAATTTAGGTAATCAGAACTTATGATCTTCATTTGTCTCCAATGTGTTTATATTTTTGTCCAGAACTTAAAGTTTTTCATTGTCAACTTTAGGTAATCAGTGTGCGTGCATTTACGACATTCACCAATAGACTTGGTCAAGATATATATTTGAAGCTAGGCAGCGAAGACGAACCGAAATTGTTGCGAGCATCTGATGTATGAGTCTTCTTTGTTTACCGTGAGACTGACCAACCTAGCAAGCTACAAGTGAGTAGGGGTCCTTTGTGTGTGTGTGTATTTCTTTCATTATACAATTTTTATCTATTTATTATAGTGATATATTCCTTACATATTGTTTATCTAAAAGATCCATGATGAAGGCACAAAATGATCATTTCCTATTCAAATTGAGAAGGAAGACACCATATTTCTTGTTTTGAAGGAGGAAGATGGCACTTCGGAAATTTGAAGGACTGAAATTCGAGGTTATGAAGAGGGATCACGTTTCATTGTTGTACTCCATCGTGGACCAAGATATGGCCCCATTAGGTACACACACATCATATAACTTTGTATATTTATCAAAATGAAGAATAATTCAAGAAGCCCACTTTTATTTATTTCCATGCTTTTGCTTTACTTGTGAAAAAATTGTGTTTGATAGGATTGAAAACAGAACAATTGGCGAAGTTGTTAGAATTTGGCAGTCTGGTTTGAATAATTGTGTGCATAACAATAATGAGGTTCTACAATTTAGTATTTCCTTATTCTCCTTTAACATTTTTTTTTCTTTGTATCTTTAAACATATAGTTGTAAAAGAACTAACTTTAATAAGGAAAGAAATTAATTGTTGAAGTTTTTGATTGATTAAGTGTCTTGATTGAAATGCAGGGGTAGTGGGGCGGATAATTAGGAGGAATTGATGGAGAATCAAGCATTTAAAGGGATGAAACCGGTTGTACATGTTTTGTGTTTCGATAATAAATATTATGCAATTCTAGCAATGTATTAAATTTACTTACTATTAAAATGATTATTTGTATTTTATTTTTTATTATGAGACTTCTAATGTGTTATTTAATTTGAAAATTACTAAATCTACCAAAATATATACTAATTTGTAAACATTTAAAATTATGACACGCAAAAATGTGTGTCATCTTTCTTTATGACAGGAGCTTTAACGGTACGCAATGCGCGTCGTAAATTTACAACACACAAACGCATGTCATCTTCTTTATGACATGGCCTTCCTTGACACGCATTGCGTGTTCTAAGCGCGCGTCGTAAATGCGCGTCGTAAATAGACGACGCACAAAAGTGTGTCATCTCTCGTTATGATAGGGCCTTCCTTGACACGCATTTGCGCATTGTCTGAGCGTTATTAGGACCTTATAATAAGTATTTGGGCTATTATTATGAGTTATATAAGTGTCGTTATAATATCTTTTTAACCACTCGCGATATGGGGAATGTGGTTTAAAGGGCCGCATGGGGTTGCTGGATTTCAGAAGTGCTATAAGCCAAAATGGTCCTGCCATCTGGTGTTTTATGTCTGACCCCTGTCTGTACATAGTGGGTGAAGAGTATTGTTTAACGCTTATATAATAGTAATAATTTATTAATTAGTCTCGTCAAACATTAGACTAAATTCTAGTGGTAATGATACTAGGTTTTGTCCGAGGGAAATTGTTTTAATAGTAACGAAGTGCTGTCCGAGTGTCGAGTCACCACCTTTTCAAGTGAGTGCATGGTCCCTTTCATCTTACACATAGCTATGAAGTATTTTATATAAACTACGTGTTATGTGTGCTATTATCTGTATACTTGCTATCTATGCTGGATGAACGATTTTATACAAGTTTTATATGATTTAAACTATATATGTATTTATATCTACATAATATGTTGGGTAAAACATGGGTAGATGAAATATGAGTTGAGAGGTGATATAGACCATGAGGTAAGGGTGAGAGGTGAATGATATCAGAAGTCTTGTTCCCAAATGTTGGTCCCGTCATCTAGCAGAGTATGGATGACAACCATAGACTATTCTAGACAGTCCAGTGGAACACTAGCAGGCTCGCAACCTGTAGATGTTGTGAACGATGTGTTCACCGGTGTACTCTAAAAACCCATTGACCTGTATCGCGAGTGGATTCTCGAAAATGATACAGTCAATAAAACCCTAGCAGATGCGCCTAAAGCACTCTACTGGCGGAAGCGCCTAATAGAGAACATCATAACCCCGACAGATGCGCCTAAAGGACTATACTGGCATATGATACCTATAAAGAATGTCACAATTTTGGCAGTTGCACCTAAGTGATGATATTAGTAGCTGTGCTTGACAGATGTGTCATTAGCAACAATGGATTTCGTGCCTATTCCTTAGGATAATCCTTAGGAATGAATAAATGAGGAATAGCTGATTCTTAGGGTAGATCCTTAAGAGTAAATAAGATAATGGGGATGGGTAATTGGGTTGATTGACCGTTTGATGATTAAACATAATGATTATATTATTGTGGGTTGAAAACCCTATGTACACACCAGGTTTCCCAACCTGACCCACTCAAGCTTATTTGTATCACAGGTGTCGATATGAAGCTACTTTATACTGAGAGATTTAAAAGAGATGTAGATCACTAGTATAAATGAATGTAAGTTCTGTTTATGCTTATGTTTCTGTATTGACAATGACATCCCAAGGTTTTGAAAATGAATAAAAATACTTTTCTTCGGAAATGCCTTGATAACTTATTTATCACGTTATACCAGGAACAAATTCCGCAACATTTTAATTAAAAGAGGTACTCTGATTTTTATAAAACATAAACAAAATCGGTCTTTTCTGACCGTGAAAATGGGGATGTCACTGATTTGAAGAGTGATGAGGAAGTTTCCAAGCTCCGAAACTTGGAAGATTCTTAAATCTTTAGAGGATTCTAAGAACAATTTTTGTGTGTAAATATAATTAAATCTTAGAATAATGTGAAAAATAATTATTCAAAGAGGATAAAATACTTACCCAAGAAATCTAGAAATTTCTTTTGAAGGGATGAACTTGAAGCTTGAAGGAGTTGAGAGTATTCTTAGTAGTCTACTGAATGTAAATGAGAGAAGTGGAACTTGGGGAGGAAAATGAGTTCACGTATCTACTTCTGTTGTTGAAACTAAATTGCATGTCTTCATTGAATGTCTACTGTAAAATAAGATGTAGATCTCCATTTCCATACGGAGGACTAATTTCATGTTTTAACTCTTTGCATTCGAAGAATTATTTAGGTTTTACAAAAGAGGGAAAAAATCCTGTTTTTACTCGATAAATCAAAGAAGCGGCGATGTTCCAGTTTGTTTATATGGGCGTTGTGAAGATTCTCGTACCATGTCACTTCATCATGTTCCTAAGTGATAATGTAGTTAACCAAGTCTACTATTTAGTTCTAATTTGGTAAATAACCTAAATTTAAAAGATCCACTTTAAATCCGGTTAATAGGTGTTGTAATCCTATAACTTAACATAACACTCCCATGTGCACATAGTTTTTTGTTACTATTTTTTTTTTATAAATAGACTATTGTTTAAAAAAATAATAATTGTGTTTTAAATTAATATACAAAATGAAAACAACCGCGAAAGTGCATGTTGGTATAGAATAGAACTATATTGTTGAAGGTATAAAAAATGTAATATTGTAAAAAATCAGATTCTCGAAAATTTAATGTAAAGGGAAAAAGAAATAAAAAAGGTAATGTTGTTAAAACTTGAATAAAAAAACGAAATTAAAGAAAATATAGAATTAAAATAGAATTTCAATTGAAAAAAAAAAAAAAAAGAAACAACCCTATCTTGACGACACTACTAGTAGTCTGGTACTCGTGTAGTTAATTGAAGGTATAAAAAATATAAGTGTATCCTAAAAAATAAGATTCTCAAAATTTAATATAAAGGGAAAAGGAAAAAGGAAATAAAAAAAGGTAATGTTGTTAAAATATGAATAAAAAACGAAATCAAATAAAATATAGAATAAAAATAGAATTTCAATTGAAAAAAAAATAGAAGAAAGAAAAAGAAAAAAGGAAGCAAAGAAACAACCCTATCTAGGCGACACTAGTAGTCTCGTAGGTAATTAAATATGGCAAGTACACAAAAAAAGGAAAGGATTTATATCAACAGTTCAACACACAAAATCTGAGATACTTGCCCATCAAGGCTATGAAATCACCCGTATATCCCAATTACAGTCCCTATATAAATCAGTAACCCCTTCTTCGTTGTTCAATCATCATCATACATTCATCAACCATGTTGATACCTTCTTCGATCATACCTTCTTCAGCCATGGCGACTAAAAGAAAAGTACGTGAGCAAGAACCAGTAAACATCGAGAACAAGAAGAAGGCGAAAATGGAGGACAGACTCAGCGACTTGCCGGAGTGTTTGCAGCTTCATATTCTCACTTCTCTTGACGCAAAACACGCCGTTCAAACATCAGTTTTATCAAGAACCTGGGTTTCTGCGCACACTCGGATCCCAGTTCTTGAATTCAATTCCTACTCTTTCAAAAAACTCCTAGTCTTTGATAAGTTCGTATGTGATGTTCTGCGTCATCGTGATCACTCAGCAAAGTTGGAAAGATTAACATTCAACCGTTCTGGATCCTGCAGTGCCAAGATTTTGAATAGCGTTTTCGATTACGCGTTTTCGTTGGGTGTCGAGCAGTTGTCAGTTAACCTTCAACAAAGTAGAAACAAAACATGGCCGGTTTTTCCAGTAATTGCTTCCTTTGAATCCTTAAAGAGTTTAACACTAGAAAGCCAAAGTCATATGATTTGCCCGTATCTGGGGCCAATTTCAAGATCATTCAAGAGTCTTACTACTATGCATCTTCAACATGCACTTATAAAAGATCCCGATCCATTCTCAGGGTTCCCAATGTTGGAAAGTTTAACACTGGAAGATTGTCATCTTTGTATGGAAAGTGAAAAAACTTTGAGGATACACGCTCTTCGACTTACAGATTTAACCATTTCATCCCTATGGAACATCAGCTGCTGCGAAGTCACTACTCCAAGACTCAAATTCTTTGATTACAAAGGGCATAATTTCCACCTGCTTCTACCCACCCATGAGGGTCTTCCTGTTCTTGAGAAAGTGGTGATCGATTTCAATGGTCTTTGTTACCGAAGACAGGAGAAACTAATGTTTGATGATCTAATGGCCATGTTCTATACCATGAAGAATGTGAAATCACTAACGCTCTGCTCGTCTATTGTGCAACTTCTGTCATTCTTTCCAGATGAGTTGGTGAGACGAAGTTCACCCTTTCGGGAGTTGAAGGAGTTGAAGATGGATTTTAGGAACCTTCTTTGGCAAAACTTGTTTGAAAGGATAAGTGTGAGATCGAAAGAAACCTTTCAGGTGCCTTTGGATGTCAAAACTTACTTGCTCAAAAACTCTCCGGATGCCAAATTTTCGTTCACTTATCCCATAGACCTTAAATAGCATAACCTCAATGTCATTGGCGAGTCTATGTGTATAGAAGGTGGGTCACTTGACCCACCTTTTTTCCCATCTTTTATAAGAGATTATAAATAATTATAAATTGTGACTTATCTTAAAAACTTGGAGTGAACCACCTAAATGTTTTTGGCAACAAAATATATATAAGTCAAAATTTAAAAAGCTCACATTTTATGTTTTAATAGGCACCGAAGTCATTTAAGGTATAATCCAATAAAAAAAATATTCCAATACAAGTTAAAGATAATAAGATAAATACAAGAAAAAAGAAAAAAACAAACAATAAAAAAAAAATTGTTCTCAACACGTCGTTCTTCTCCTGCTTCAAGGTATACGTTGATACCGTGATACACAATTACACAAATCGAAAATTCATCGCCGTCCGTCGGCCCTGACCCCACAACTAATATCAAGATACAAGACCTCATTTAATACAATTATAAATACTTGAAATTTCTTTTTTGGTTATACAACCCGACCCGAACTTGCAACTAGTATTTTTTTTACCATTTTTTTGGTTTCACTTAAATAGTGAACCACATGATTTTACGTTCTAGACTCGCCACTGCTCAATGTAGATGTTTTAGATGTTCTGGTTAGTATGTAATTTAACTAAATCTATGATATCTTGAGGATTTTATTATTTTTTTTTGTTCATTTATGGCTTCATTTTGAAATATATATGCAGATGATCTTGAAAACTAGGTACACGTATATATCAGTACAATTTTATGAATGCCTTCTTTAGCTTAACATAAACTTTATTGATCCGAAATATTCCTCATTTTCTATTTTTAACAAAATAAAATCTATAACCTATGTATAGTAATATAGTTTAACATAACCTATGTATAGTAATATAGTACCTGTAATATCATGTAATATCATGTAATATATCGGTTGAATTATATTTACAAAGTATAAACTTTTATTTATTAAAAAAAACAATCAAGCGTAAAAGTTTTTACGTTGAGATCTTTTGTAAGATAACATTCGATCCAAAGGAGTTATACTGATTCAAGACAAAATTACAGTGACATGTAGTTTACTAAATTAAAACTCTCAGCAGAACTATGGAACATGGTATATATGGATTGTTTAAAAATTAAAGTTTAATATCTATGTGTAACATTAAGCATTTTTTAAATTAATACTTTTATATAAATACAAACGAAATGATGAATAAATAAGTAATTAAGTTTATTATAAAAAAATATTGACATGTTTTAAACAATTGCGCTAAATATCAATGTGAAAAAATTAATTAATTTTTAATGTAAACTTTTGAACTAGTTACTAAGAATATGATGAATAAGCAGATAATTGAATATATACTAATCAAAAGCACTATATATTGTAAATAATTGTTACGAACCATAAATTTCCATAGATTTATTTGAATATAACATGTAACATCCCGACTCACAGGTATAATATTTATATATTTTTATGAGTTGATTGAGTAAATCGATGAGTTGGATGCCCCAACTCTTTGAGTAGAGACGAATTTGGCCACGTGGGTTTTTCGACCAACTCGACGAGTTGGCGCTGTGAGAGGAAACCCTAATTCTCCGGGGTTGGGTCCTATTTAAAGGACATTAAGCCCTCGTTTCAACCTCACCAGCCACCTTACTCCCCTATGTGAAACCCTGATCGTCTATATTGATCTAAGAGTGAAAGAGAGCTAATCTTTGGGCATTTTAGTGCATTATTGGAAGAGAAGAGAAGAGTATCAAAGCAAGGAACGAGAAGGGACTGTTGGATCCGGTATTCATCCACCCTTAGCTTCTATGGGAAGGTAAAAGTCACCACCTTGCTCATCATATTGATTAGATCTCGTTGCTAGGAAGCCTTTAGGGCTTTTTCCATATTTCCTTGAGATTCTGAGTGATTTGAGCTTGCTAATAGAGTGAGACTTTAGATCTGGTCCTTGAAAGGTCCCTTACGCCCAATGGTCCAAGCTTTATCAAGCTAGAGCAAAGCTTTACCAATACCAATAATAACACTTAGCCTAACTGTCCTCATGAAGTCAACTAAGTCAACTCTGGTCAAAATCCTTCTCAAGGTCAAGGTCCTGGTCGAAGTCAACCTTCTGGTTGACTCAACTCGTCGAGTTGTTCTGCCAACTCGCCGAGTCCATTCTCCTCAAATCCCAAACAACCCCGAATCCACTCGTCGAGTCTAGCAAGAACTCGACGAGTTAAGTTGGGTTTAAGGGACATTTCTAAAGGAAACAGAGGGCTCAATGAGTTACATTGATGCACTCGACGAGTCAAGTCAACATGGACTGTTGACTCGAGCGTTGACTTCAGTTGACTTTAGGGTTTGGTCAAGACACGAATTATGGAGACCATGGAGGGATAGAATCGTCTTTCACCCATTCCAAGAGATTAGAGAGAGAAAATAACTTGGTTTATTTGGAGTTGTGATTCAAGTGTTAATTAGAGATAATTATCGTATGTGTTAGGTGGAGGCTAGATCGGTGATTCGTGTACGAGGTTGATTTGCTTGCTTACGAGGTGAGTCTTCTCACTATACTTACCTTGAGTGGTAATTTTGTGTGACCGGAGGGTCTTGTGTGCTTATATTTAGTATTGGGATATCCTACATTACGTCCTTGTGATTTATGCTGTGTATTATGTTCAGCTTTACTGAGTTAGGACCGAAGGGTCCACCCGAAAAATCGCAACCAAAAATTTCCTTTAAAAACATCACTAAAACCATATTTATAAAACCATAACATATGTCATAACATAAATTCAGAGTATCAATTCAAAACATGTTCTTGTTATCAGAGTAAACATCCCAGGCTGACTAACTATGGTGTGTGCCATGCGATCACCCCGAGCTCTTCCCTCCACCACTAGAAGTACCTGAAACCAAAACTGCAACTGTAAGCACAAAGCTTAGTGAGTTACCCACCCTACCACATACCATGCATAAAAACATACTGCAGGCACTGGGCCACACCCACTACTTCGTGCCTCGCCCGCTACATCGGGCCCCGCCCTATCCCAGGCCCCGTCTGGCTTCGAGCCTCACTCGGTATACAAATCTATTTTCCTTAGGCCTCGCCTGTCTCTGGGTCCTGCCCGCATAAGCATACAAACATATAACCATAACACGTAACACATAAACTGAACGTACCCTATTGCGTTACTGTCCTAAGGCCTCGCCTGTCTTGGGCCTCGCCCTTCCCTGCTACTACTGAGCCATAGAACCCCGCCCAAGCTCCTACTGTTGGTGAGATACGGGCCCCCACCCACACTCACCTTCCTCCTATCTCGGGCCTCGCCCCTGCTCTGCTACTAATGAGATATGGAACCCCAGCCATACTCTGCTAATTGTGAGATACGGGACCCCGCCCACACTCACCTCCCTACAAAGCACATATAAGTATCACACAGACAACGAGTATAAGTTAACATGCAACTTTCCTAGGGCTTACCTCGGCATCGGATCTTGTTCCGGAATAACATACTAGCAAATACAATGCCTAGGGCTAACCCCCGGGTCTTCCTACTCATAATTACATGGGCTGGCATTATGGCCGTAGACCTATTCACACAAAAGGAAACTCACCTGCACAACTGAACTCTGTTGATAACCCTCTCGTTGCTATCCGAAAACTCTCCAAACCGCTGCTCCTCTAGCTCCCCGAACTACCAATACCAATAATAACACTTAGCCTGACTGTCCTCAAGAAGTCAACTAAGTCAACTCTGGTCAAAGTCCTTTTCAAGGTCAAGGTCCTGGTCGAAGTCAACCTTCTGGTTGACTCGACTCGTCAAGTTGTTCTACCAACTCGCCGAGTCCATTCTCCTCAAATCCCAAACAACCCCCAATCCACTCGTCGAATGGGACCTTAGCTGGATAAAGCCAACAACTTTGAGCTTCTAAAGCTCAAGAGTATCCAAATCTGTTGTCCAATCCATCCTCAAAGGATTAATACTCGGATTCTACTTGGAAATGATCCAATTGTGACAAAAATGCAAGCTAGAAAAGGGATATATCAATTGAAAGCTCAAGGTTCAGGCTTTTTACCTCCTAAAAATTTCCAAGTCGATATGGAGGCTGGATCTACTCTTCCTTCCTTGATCCTTTCTCTCCAAGCTTCCAAGACACACTCTAAAGGCACTTAATCTTCTCAAAAGCTCAAACAATGGAGTTAGGTGGCTAGGGTTTTGGATTCTGGACGAGAGAGGCTACAAATGAACCATAGGGAAGAGAATAAGATGCTTAAATAGGGTACCAAGTCCCGGAATTAGGGCTTCCTAACCCAGACCTGACTTGTCGAGTCCATTTGCCGACTCGTCGAGTCAGTCACTTAATCTTGCACACGGATCCCGCTCCGAATCGTCGAGTTCTTCCCTAGACTCGACGAGTTGACCCCCCTCTGACTTAGGGTTTTCCTTTCCTTTCTTGGCATTTCTGATATTGGGTTTTACATGGAGTTTATCTTTTTAAGGATCCTGGATTTTATCAAACAATTTATGAATTTGTGTTTTTGACAATTTGACAATTGTGATTTTTGGAATGTGATATTGAAAATTATGTGGTTTTGAAAATGAAAATTTTGTTTGAAAATTTATGTGTTACATAACATTAGATTTCATATTGCTAATTTCACTCTCATATCTAAAAGTCCGTTTACAAATATCGTTGTTTCTTCAACATCAGATGTTCGAACACTTAACCTCATGTTTTCGTTAATCTTAAGACTTTACAGTTTGATTAAATGTAGGAGAAATTTAATGAAGCATTCACAAAAATTTTGTTTACTTCTGTTAGGAACAACATACTGAATTTATCTAAAATCACTTCAAAAACAATTGATTTTCCTTCAAATAACAATTTTAAGTTGCTATGAAGATCACAAGTCAATATATCCTTCAAATATCATCCAACGCTTCAAAGAAATATTGATCACGAAGAACATTATATATGAAATTATAACAATATTTAATATAAATATGCATTCGTTATGTCGCAAAACAACACATAAGAAATTAATGTATAAAATGCACAGAAATGTATAACATAAAGATATTGATTAAAAGTCAACAAAATTGCATAATAGAAAAAGAAATAACGTTTGGCGTGCTCGACATCTTATTTGATCTTTTGTTATCCAAATATAACTTTTAAAAATTTATTTTGTCTTTAGCATCGTTAGATAATGGATTTGAAATATTAAAGTAGATTGGAGACATATATGCTCATTTCCACATGGTATATTTGGATTGACATTTTCATTGTTACCAGGAACATATGTAAAATTATTTGAATATCGTATATGTTGTTGACGATAGCCAACATCTTTTATATAAAAGTAACAATAGTTAATAAGAAAATGTATTGGTAATGTGCATACCTTTTGTAAACTTTGACTAAATTCCTATGACCAGGATATCTGTGCCAAAGACAAGTCGTCGCTACAAGTCTGGCGGGAACGACAAAATTGTTCACGGTATTCTGAAAGTCTATACCGACGCCATGTGGCGATCCGTGTGAAACGTCTATCCCGACGACAAGTCGTTGACACAGGTTTTTAATTTTTAATTTTTTTGTTTCAGCAAAAAATGAAATGACATCGTTTATATAGACCCTATACAGACGACATGTCATCGGCGTAGGGGTTTACCCTAAAAAACCGCAATCTTCGTTCATTTGCACACAACGATGAAGGTTTGTTTCTTCTCCGATGAAAATCACGTTCTGCCTTCCATAACCGGCGATTAGGACTAGGTAACATCTTTTCTATTCCCAATTTATTTTTTTTATTATTGTCTGGTAAAGATTTTTACCCCGAATTTTTTTTTTTTTTTTTTTGGGGGGGGGGGGGGGGTGGGTGGGAGGAGGGGGGTTTGATGTTTATAGTTGTTCACCGGTGGGGAAGAGGTTTTCCTTCACCACCGTTTGTCTTCCACCACATCAGCCTTCCCCACCGATGAGTCGACCCTCCTTCCAGCTTCTCTCATTCACTGCCACAGCAGATAAGAAATCTGGTGGGTTTTTCGTGTTTATTTTAATTATTTTTTCTTATTTTGTGTATTTCTCGTGACCACCAGCCAGTACCGGAGGATCACCTTCAATTTTGACAATCGGATTCCGTCCATCACAGCAAGAAGAACAAAACAGGTTAGTTTTTTTTCTAAATTTTATTGAAATTGAATTTGTATATATGTATAAGTTTATATGAAATTGAAATTGAAATTGATCCTCCTATGATTATAGAATTTTGTTGTTTGTTTGGTATATGTATGATTGTGTTATTTGTTTGGTATATTGTGATGTTTGTTTGGTATATGTACGTTGTTTGTTTGTTTAGGTTTATATGAAATTGAAGTTGTATGTATAAAATGTTAATTTACTTGGTTAATGTTATATGAAATTGAAATTGTGGTTAAAATATTATATGAAATTCAAATTTGTTTAGGTACATACGAAATTGAAATTGTATGTATACAATGTTAATTTACTTGTTTAGGTTTAAATGAAATTGAAATTTTGTATGATTGTGAAATATATATGATTGTGATCTTTGTTTAGGTTGTTATGAAAGTTTATGTATAAAATGTAATACCTGTATGGTTGTGTTACTTGTTTAGTTTATTAGCTTGAGTGAATGAAGTGATAAAGTGTTTAATTTTTATGTTAAAATGTTTGTCATTAAGAACAAACGTTACCAATAGCAACATAAAACAAAATATAAAAATATTTAAACTAATAAAAGTATGCTTATTAAGAACAAATGTAATTAATAGCAACATACCGAGTTACACCCTGATTGTGAGATGTCTTCTTTAAACTTTTTGGCAAAGTTATTGTATATTAAAATGATCAAGAGATGGACAAATAGTTCGTTTGACCAACTTGTAGACTTGCTAAGAGTTTCTTTCCCGAAGAGCAAGATTCCAACTTCACACTATAAAGCTAAGAAAAAGTTGAGAAAGATAGGGTTAGGATATGAATCCACCCATGCTTGCAAATATGATTGTGCTTTGTTTTGGAAGCAGAATGATTCCATGCAGAATTGCCTGATTTGTAACGGGAGTAGATGGGTGGACACAACCACAAAGGGGAAGCGAGTACCACAAAAAGTGTTGCGGTACTTTCCTTTGACTCCAAGGCTTCGACGGGTGTATAGTTCCAGATGGGAAGTCATGGAAAGAATTTGATAAGAGATATCCAGAGTTTGCCAAAGAACGTAGAAATGTTCGTCTAGGTTTAGTTGATGATGGCTTTAATCCATTCGGCAACTTTAATAACAATTATAGTACTTGGCCTGTTATATTGACTACCTACAATACACCACCATGGATATGTATGGAAGAGTCTTCTTTCATGCTAACTTTGCTGATTCCTGACCCTAGATCACCCGCAAAGTACATTGATGTTTACTTGAGGCCTTTGGTGGATGAGTTGAAAATGTTGTGGGCCGAAGGACTCCAAATGAGAGATGCATCAACCAACATTGTATTCAATATGCGTGCGATGTTGTTATAGACCATCAATGATTTCCCAACACGTAGCAGTCTGTTTGGATGGAGTGGTCAAGGTTATTTAGCATGCCCTACTTGTAACGAAGACACATCTTCCATTTATGTGCCCAACAAGATGTCTTATGTTGGTCACAGACGATTCTTGAATTTAAACCATAGTTAGAGGGAGAGTCTATTGTTTGATGGTCAACCTGAGACAAGACCGCGTCCTAGACGATTCAGTAATGCAACTATATTAAATTAAGTAAATTGTCTCCCTGATCGAATTCCAATGAAACATCCTGATTATGGGGGTAAAAAAAGAAAGCGCGACAATGAAAGAAAAAAGAGAGAGTTAAATTGGACGAAACGAAATATCTTCTTTCAGCTTGAGTATTGGTCTTCTCTCGACCTAAAACACAATTTCGATACTATGCAAGTTTCAACGAATGTGAATGAGAGTGTGTTGAATACTGCACTGATGAACGATATAAGCAAAGACAAAAAAGAAGCAAGAATTGACTTGAAAAATATTGGCATTCGACCAGATCAATGGCCAAAAGAGAAAGTCAAGAAGATGAAGAATCATAACAAGGAAGAAAACAAGAAGAAATAAATACTCCCACATGCTTCTTAGTCTTTCTAACCAATTGATCGAAAACATTTATGTCAATTCATTAAATAAGTAAGACTACCTGATGGTCATGGATCTAACTATAAGAAGAAAGTTAATGATACTGAATCAAATTCGGTTGGGCTGAAGTCTCACGATCATCACGTCCTCATGCAATGATTTCTACCTATAGGGGTTAGAGCATCTCTCCTACCAAATGTTTCAAGAACAATCATTGACATGTGTACATTCTTTAAAAATACTTGTGCATGGTCATGGGATGTTAACGACATGAGAAATGACAGAACAAAAGTAGTGAAGATCTTATGCAATCTTGAGTTGATATATCCTCTATCATTTTTCGACATAATGATTCATCTTATTCTTCATTTACCTGATGAAGTACACATGATATGGATGGATCCTTTTGAAAGATATATGAAAAAACTTAAAAATTATGTCAGAAACAAAGCTAAACCAGAAGGTTTAATAGTAGAGGGTAATGTTGCAGACGAAGCGTTGACATTCTGCTCTATGTATCTTGAGGGCATGCAAACTAAATTCAACCGTGCTAATAGAAATGATGATCCCAACCTTCCAAAAAGGCAATTTTCTATGTTCTCATCACAATGTCGAACAATGTCGGCTAAGAAAATTGTTGAACTTTGTAAAGAGGTCAAAAAAATCATTGCATTGGTTTGTACTAAACAATTGCAATGAGGATGAGATGAGAAGCTACAAATCGTAAGTTTCTGATCTATTAACTACATTTTCGATAGCGTTATAATATGTTTTAAATATTCTAATTATTTTGTCCCATATTCAGTGAATTCAAATCAGAATTTCCTGAAAGTGATTTCAAATGGAATTTCCTTCATGGTTCAAAGAAAATGTAAGTATCTTATATATTTATACTGTAAAACTAAATTATTACTTAAACATACAATCTTACATTTCCTTACATATTTATTGTCTCCAAAAAGATATCCCTTCGGACTATACTGACGAATTAAAGGCGTTGGCATATGGTCCGTTCCTTGCATATTCTTACACTGTGTGCATAGTAAATGGTGTTCGATTTGTCGTGAATAGCTGTGATCTCCGATGCACCACTCAAAATAGTGGTGTTGTTACATTCTGAGAATACGCTACACCATTCTATGGTCAATTAGAAGAGATCATAGAGTTGCATTATTTATATGGTAAATCGGTTGTCCTCTTTCGTGGTAAATGGTTCAATGCATCATTACGTAATGGACGTATAGTTCTTATTGATACCAGTTATGAATGATATGTCGGTAAAAAAACATGTTATGATGATTAATAATACATCTTAGCCACACAAGCTAAACAAGTATTTTATCTCCAAGATCCTACTCAAAACAATAACCGAAGAGTCGTGGACAAGGTTCATCATCAAAAACTTTGGAATCATCCAAGTATCGATGTTGTGAATGAGATAGATGTCTTGAATGACACTCAATCAACTGATTTTACCTTGGGTGTCAACCTAGGCACCTTGCTTATGTAGATGACTTTAGGTGAAGTTGGTGAATCAAGTGTGGTTGCTAGGAGGAATGTTGTTCCTACTATAATCGATGACGATTTCATTAACGATGACAATGACAATGGTGATATGTACTCTTCAGATGAAGAAATAAATAATGAAAACTATGACAGTGATGATGATGTTGTATATGTGTATTATTATAGTAATGAATTCGATTGACGGTATATTATATTTATTATACATCCTGATTGCTTATAATATTTGTTAAATTTTCAAATGTTGCTTATTTATAAGTAGCTTTATTATATATTTTGAATGTTTATAATATTTGTTAAACAGATGACAAAAGTCGCAAGGGGACATGGATTAGATGGTGGGGATAGACGTCCACACGGGGTCGCATGCTGTGTATCATCGGGTTATCAATCTTGTAAGTTACATGAAAATTTTGAAATATTAGATATATTAAAGTTTTAAATTTCTAAATTTCTAATTCTATATGTAAATCTTGCACAAGCGAAGAATATGAATGTGCGTGGCAAAAGGAGAAACTTAAATTTGTTCGACGAGTATGAAAATAACAATCGTAAGCCTTCGATTGTATGAATTGATATCTCTAGGTGGACGTATCGATTTGTCGAGAAAGCGGACAAATGTTTGTCAGACTGATTTCAAATCTGGTGGGATCATAGGTACCGTTGAAGTATCATACTTAGCGTCATGTTCCTACCAAGTACAAAGATATATCCCGAGCTAGAAGTAAGTATACAATATATTTTATATGTATTGAATTTTTTACTTATTAAATATTTTTTTGCTAATCAGATATGTTTTTCCTTTTGCAGACTTATTTTGATCTTAATAGGCATCGGGGCATAGAATTGTTGGAACCCCTTCGAGTGGGTATCCAAGTAGATATGCAAAGAGCTTATCGAGAGCGCAAGTATCAGATAAAAAAAACATTTTTATCGAGTTGGTGGATATCATAATGTGGAAAGAGGAAGAAGATGTCCACCGACTGATTGGACCGCCGAAGATTGGAAGAAAATGATTGATTTGTTGTTTTTGACCGATGAATACAGACGCACATCGGTCAAAAATAAAGTTACTAGGTCGAAACTTCCGCACACAAGTGCTTATAGATGTAGATCCTATGGTCAACGATGCTATTTAGAGGTAATAAAATATATTACTATTATTTAAAATTGTTATTAACCTTTGTATAAATATTTTTTTTTTCATTTATTATATGATAGAATGGGAATCAAACTGCAACATACTGAAGGTTCGAAACAAATGCGCTACAAATAAGGTTCGGCTTGGTGTCCAAGTCGAGCACAAGAAGATTGGGTAAGCGATAAATGAAATGAACGCGTTGTTTAAATATATTATTATTATTAATTATAGTTTTTTGTTTAAGGAATATTATTATTATTTTCATGTTTAAATTTAGTTGTTTGTTTTAATTAACGTATGTTTATTGTTTTCTTTATTTTAGGAGAAATTGAATAGGAATATGAGAAAATGCAAAACGAGGTTGGGGAAGGCGGAGAAGTAGACGATGAAGAATGTTTAGAACGTGCCCTTGGGACGAGACGCGGGCCTGCTCACGGGGTGGGTAGGAGACCAACTGCCAACATTGGTTTAATTCCAAATGAACGACCTTCCATTTCCAAATCGTCCCAATCTCAATCTCAATTTGATGCACAACAAATGCAAGAATACTTGCAACAATATAATGCATCATTGGCGGCATGTATTCCGAACTTCCAACCACCACCATTTCCTAACTTTCTATTCAACTCTAACACACAAGCAAGTACCTCTCAACAATTTACCGAAAGGATGGAAGAAGAAGAGCAAGAAGAAGGAGAAGAAGAAGAAGACGATGATGATAATGATAGTTGATGTTTTTTAGTATTTTGAACATTGATAATTAACTACTTATTGTAATATTAAACTTGAATTTGATGTTTTGAATTTGGATAATGGAACCTAGTTAATGTATTTCAATTGATATATGCTGCAATGTTTTTGGATTTGTTAAAATGCAGGAATTGTAATGTACAGAATCTGTAAAACTAAAAAAAACAACCAGTGGTCATCCTGACGACAAGTCGTCGCTATACGTATTTAATCGACAACTGTGAAAAACGTATAGCGATGACAGGTCAGCGTAATAACATAAACCTGTAGCGACGCCATGTTGTCGCTATAGGCTTCTCGACGACATGAGGTCGCCACAGGTAATTAATAAAACTTTATTTTTTTCTCAAAAATATGCTTGACAAAAGCTATACCGATACCAAGTCGTCGCAATAGGGGTAGCCTATGCTGACGACATCTATGCCGACGACAATATTGACCTATGCTGACAGGCATATACTCGAGCTTAAGCTTATTTAGGCATGCTACACAAAAAACGAGTCGAGCTCAAACACGATCCGAGATTGTATAATTCTTTACGGGCTCGAACTGAGCTCAGTATGACAAAGCACGGATCTAGCCGAACTCGAGCTCGAGCCCCTATAACATAAACGAGCTTGAGTCGAGTTTGGCCAAGCTTGAGCTCGGCTCGACTCATTTCCACTGCTAATTGTACAAAATTCAAAACACAAAAAATATATATTAAAATCTAAATAATATTGCCAAAAAACTATGATCGACATTGACCAAGCTACCATTTTTTTTGCCTATTAACAAATAGATTATTAGCTATAATTCCTTCAATATAATGGTAGAGATGTGTATGGAACAACTCTTTCATTTATAGGCCATAACCAAACCACAACCATTATAATTTGTTAATGAATTTGATATTCATTGGATATCGGTTAATATTTGTTAATGTTAATAGTTTTAATCATATCAGTTAATGATTTTGGATTATAGTTAATATCAAATGTCCATGCTAATTAAAATGATATTAAAATAAAAGTACATTTGTATAGAAAAAAAACTAATGTATATTATGGTAGTCTAATACATAAACTTAAAGCTAATAGACTACAAATTAATAAACTCAACAGATTAAAATGAGCTAACAAAACATTAAATTAACAGTGTTTTTGTTGACGGAAAACTTTATGAAATGTGGCGTTCAAACTACTATGGCGTTCTAGAGAAAGTTCTTGAAATAATCAAAATTAAGGGGTTGTTTTAAGCATTTAACCAAGAAAATTTGAGTTTTGGAAAATGACCATGAGATCCGCATAGGGGGCCCTGTGGATCGCTTTAAACCTCTGAGGAACGATGAATGGTACCGAGTAATTGACGTGGCATCACTAAAAGACAAAAAAAAATATGGTGGGTGTCGTTCCTTATAGGTGGCTCTGCGGATCCATTTAACCCTCTATGGAAGTTTAAATTCTCTAAGAAAATGGTAGTTGCTCCTCTCCGACAGATACGTAGAGTCGTCTCTGTGGATCCTTGCAACACCTTTGCGGAATGGTTGATTTCTCTGTGGAACCCACCATATATTTTTTTGGTCTTTTACTGATGTCACGTCAATTCATCGGTACTTTTAATCGTTCATCAGAGGTTTAATCCGTATAACCCTCTCTTCGGATCTCATTGTTATTTTCCAAAACTCAAATTGTCTAGGTTAAATGCTTAAAACACCCCCTCAATTTTTGTTATTTCATGAATTTTCTCTTCCATTAAACATTTTAAATTTACAAATTTGAAACATATAGACTCGATATGCAATGTGCCAAAGTTTAATAAAAATGTATTCCAAAACACTATCCAGACAACCCCAGATGAAAATAAATGTATCAAAGATCATATCAATAGAACTAATATCCCAAAAGCAGAAACTATGTGGTGTGTGCAATGCAATCATCCCGAGCTCTTTCCCTAGGAACCGGAAGTCCCTAAAACAAAAACTGAAAACCGTAAGTAGAAAGCTTAGTGTTTTCCCCATGATACCGCATACCAAAATAAAACACATAACGAGCCCTGCCAAAAGAGTATAACAGGGCCCACTCTAACTCGCATAACAGGCTCCACCCAATAAGTATAACGGGCGCCACTCCTACTCGTATAGCGGGCCCCGCCCACATACAATTCATACTACATAACAAGTAATAGCATACAGGATAATCATCAGGCCCCGTCCAATAAGCATACAAGCACATGCGCATATTAGTCTCACACATACAATGAGTATTCTAACATATCAGATCATGGGTCAGAATTGGTGCCTTTGACCTGCTATACATGGTGAGGAAACTCACCTCGATTGCTAGATCTCACAGGAAAATCATTGGCTGTTAATCCGACGAATCCCCGAGTAATCAATATAAGATAACACCCAATTAACATTTGGGTCTCAAACCATGATCAACAATCCATACTTGGGGGTAAAAATACCACTTTACCCGTTCCCTAGTTTGGTCCAATACTAAGGCCCAAACTCCCCATTTACAAGGCCTAAAACCAAGTAATCATCCAAAGTCCATCTATGGCCCAATTTTCCAAATTGGGCCCAAAACGTTTTCATGGGCCATACCCTAACGCCCAATAACTTTTCATAGTCCAAAACAGTTGTTATTAGTTGGCCCAAGAAGTACCCAAGCATCCAAGCCCAATAAAATGGTCCAAACTTGATGCCCAAAACGCTAAGCCCAACAGACTGAGTATGCGGGGCGTACTGTAACGCCCGTAGATCCGGGCTAGTCAATTTAGAGGCAATAGGGCTCGAAAACGACTTTTCGACAAAAGATTATTTAGAATAGATAATCTTAACCAAGTTGTAGAATATGTCTTAAGGTTTCCGTACATATAAAGAACGCCAAAATCCGAGTTATAAAAAAGAAGTTATGGCCCGTCGAAGTTTTTCGGCAAAACCGGCACGATACCGGGAGACGTAAATAGTGAATTTAAGATAGAAGAATTTTTTGCCTTAGTGATCTAAACCAAATTTTTAGTATATGTTAAACCGAGAACATCCATAAAAAGAACGCCCAAATCTGACTTCGTATGAAGAAGTTATGATTTTTCTAAGATTCGGCTTAGCAGTGCACGACCGGAAACTCGAATTTTATTTCGAGCGGTGTTTGGCTTATGCGACCTAAATGAGAGTTGAAGATATCATTAATAGGAACTCAACGGTAAAAATAAATACGAAAACGGAGTCCGTATGAAGAAGTTACAAATTCTTCGCGGTCATTTAACAGTCTAAACGTCTCCTACTGTTAAATTTGAGATCGGTCAACAATTAGCCAACGGAGTCTAAATGAAAGTTGTAGATCTTGATTTTTCCTACGCGTTGAAAAAAAACGTCAAAAAACGGAGCTCGTATGCGAAAGTTATGATTTTTCTAAGTTTAAAGGCTGATACGCGATAGAGGGTGACGTGACACCACCAGAATTGGACACGTGGCACCACCAGAAGGCTGCCACATGCCCCAACTCGGCGAGTAGGTCCTCCTACTCGGCGAGTCCACCAGTCAGGCCCCCTATAAATAGAGGTGTTGGGTTCCCTCACTTCCTCACACCTTCAAACCTTTCTTCTCTCTCTAGTTTCTCTCTCTAAAGCCCCAAACCCCCCCCCCCCCCCCCCCTAAGGTCTAGGTAAACCCCCTAGCACCCGAAGGAAGCCTCGAGAAAAGAGCCTTTCGGCTCAGAAACGCTACTCCAGCGGAGCCCGATTTCCAAGGAAACCCGCTGTAAGTGAGCTGTACCTAACCTATCTTTAGTATAGCTTATGTTTAATATAGTAACATTATTAGGACCTTAAAATAATTATTTGGGCTATTATTATGAGTTATATAGAGTGTTGTTTAACGCTTATATAATAATAATAATAGCTAGACTATTAATTAGTCACGATTAACGTTAGACTAAACCCTAGTGGTATTGATACTAGGTTTTATCGAGGGATAATTGTTTTAAGATAACGAAGCGCTCCTCGAAGGCAGAATCACCACCTTTTTTCAGGTGAGTGCATAGTTACTTTCAGCTTACACATAGATATCAAGTATTTTATATAAATTTCCTGCTATGTGTGCATATTATCTGAATACTTGCTATATATGCTGGATGAACGTTTTATACATGTTTTCAATGATTTAAACTGTATATGTATTTTATATCTACAAAATGTGTTGCGTAAAACATGGGTAGATGTAATAGTTGCTGTGTGACAAAATAAAAAAATGAGAGGCCTCGTTTTAGATGTTATTGATGATCCAGTCATCTAGCGGAGTATAGATGACGATCACTTACTATTCTAGACAGTCCAGTGGAACACTAGTAGGCTCGCAACCTGGGTGTTTATTTGAACTGTGTGCTCACCAGATGTACTCCATCCCCCACATGGTTGCCTTAAGAACATTTATTGCTGAGGAATCCCCTTAGCAGTAGTGTCCATCCCGATGATAGTCCTTAGACTAGGTCCTTTGTGTTAGATGTTTTAGGGACGTAAAGTGAGGATAACGGGAATGGGTAATCGGGTTTGTTTGGTTTGATAAAGTTAATAAACTTATTTATTATGGGTTGAAAATCCTATGTGCTCACCAGGCTCCCAAGCCTGACCCACTCAGTTTCTTGTATTACAGGTAGTGGCGCATGAGCATAGATGTGATGTCTTGGGATGAGAGATTAATGGATTTTAGGCCTGTAAATACGGAATAATGTAGTAAGGCCTATATTGTATTGTTTATGCTTATGATTTGTATCGAACATGAAATCCCGAGTCTTTTTAATGAAATACATTTCTACTGAAATGTTTTTGATAAATCTTTATCATATATTGTTTTGGGACAAATTCCGCAACACTTCTATTTAAAATATTACTCTGATTTTTAAACAAAGCATAAACAAAATCGGTTTTTTCTGGCCGTGAAAATGGGGATGTCACACGTACTCAGCTGTATGCTAAATGTACTAGCTAAATGACTTGTACGTTGTGCGTACAGACTTGTATGTCCAACGCAAGGTTGTAGAACTCACTACTCAGTACCTGCTCGGCTAACTACCAAGTAGCGAGTACTCGGACTCGGTTATTCATGTAGAAATATTTTTAGGAAAATTATGTATGTTAAAATCATAATTTGATTGAAATATATTACAAAATTAGATACATGTGAATACATAAAACCTGAAATACACACAATTGTCTCACTTCGTGAATAATTATTGAAAATTTAAGATATAGCATTTCATTTTCACAAAATGGGCATAAACTCATGAATGGATGGATTTAAACCTTAAAGGTGACAACTCTATGCATATAGAACCTTAGAAACACCAAGAGTGGCAACTCAAAGCTCCAAGAGTGGTATCAAACCTATAACAACCGGTTCCTGGTATGTATTTAAATTTAATTAATTTCATGTTTTACTTTGGGACACGGCGAGTTGGAGGCCCAAATCGTCGAGTAGACTGGATTTCTGGTTGTGGGGGTTAAGCGACACACTCGACGAGTCGGGAGCCCAACTCTGCGAGTAGGGTTGTTTGGATGAAACCATAATATTTAGGGTTTGCATCTTTTTTCAACACCTTAGGTGGTTCCCTTTACAGCCTCCAACACCGTCAGACCGCCCCCTCGAAACCATAACTGTTTTGAGTGATTTTAAGCTCTTTGTGCCATTTTTTGCAAGTTAGAAGGTTGAAGAGAAGAAGAAGGAGCTTGGGATTTTAGAGGGAGCAAGGAGATCTAGAGGTTTTGCTTCATTTCCTATTTTTTGGTGGTCAAAAGTCTAGACCTTGCTTCTCCTTTCATTAGATACTCGTTTTGGAGTAACTTAGGGCTTTTGGAAGCCATTTAGGAGCCATTCTTGTATACAACCATGATTTTGGGATAAGAACTTCAGATCTGGAACCATTGGGGTTCCTATGACATAAAGGTGCCAACTTTATTGCCATAAGAACTGCATACACTATAGTAACCCCATTTTAGAGCCTTTTGAGCCAAAAAAAACCCCATGCATGTACATCAAGTTCATAACTTTACGTATAATATGGACCCTAGGAGGTCAGATCTATGGTTTAGATGCCTTGAGACCCACTGGAATCGGCCATATAGTTTTGGACAAAGAGGGACTCGGCGAGTCGCTTAGGTGACTCAACAAGTCGGGTCATAGTTTCCTCCCAAACGTCTTCTGGAAATGGTCTTTGGATGAGTTGAAGGAAAACTCAGCTTGTTGAGGTTTGTTATGGACTTGAAGATTGAAGGACACGACGATTTCAAGGCAATGTCCCAACCACATGAAGACGGACACGACGAATTCAAGGAGAACTCGGCGAGTCATAGACTAAACGCCTTCATATGGATGAAGATGAACTCGACGAGTTCAAGGATGAACTCGGCGAGTCGGTTGCAGAAGGTCCCAATGTTTTGCTGAAGGAGAACTCGTCGAGCTCTTGCTAGACTCAAAATTCGATTTCAACGAAAACCTAGTCTTTGCTCATTTTATTGCATGGTAATTTTAGTTTTCGTTTTAGATAATAAAAATTCACTTCTTTTATTTATTTATTTTTTATTCAAAGTGTCAAGTCAAGTCCATATAGTTTACATAGATGTACTTTGCAATTGTTATGTGTCTTTGTGGATTCCATCCCTATTTTGGATGTACTTTTTTTTATTGGTTTAAAAACCTAATACTTTTCATGAGTTTGTTGTCTCTTGATGTGAATTTAAAGTGCCAAGACGGCCAAAGAGTAAAGTTGGATGATGGATGATTGGTGTTCAATTGTGAATGAAGTAGGAACGTTTTTATTTATTTGTTAGATGATATAGCTCGGCTAGAATGTCAATACTCTTAGGCCTGGTTCAAAGGCATATTGTTGATACGTAGAGTTGGTTGCTTGAGGCTAATGAGATATTCTCTGTCTCGTCCATCCATAATGATTTTGATGATAAGTTTCTTGTTCGTGGCTGTATTGAGTGGAAGTAGAATTGCTTGTCTCCCCCCCCCCCCCCCCCCCCCCAAAAAGAGTAAATATTTTAGATTGATGTATATATTATGCTAGGAAGACTTCCAAACCCTTCTAATCTTTACATGCTAGGCATTGTTTTGACTTTGATGATTCACCCCATCTACTTCTATTGTTGAAACTAAATCACATGTCTTCATTGAATGTCTACTTTAAAATAAGGTGTAGATCTCCATTTCCATACGGAGGACTAATTGTCATGTTTTAACTCTCTCCATTCGAAGAATTATTTAGGTTTTACAAAAGAGGCGAAAGATTCGGTTTTTACTCGGTTATAAATCAAAGAAGCGGCGGTGTTCAAGTTTGTTTATATGGGTGTTGTAGAGATTCTCGTACCATGTCACTTCATGATGTCGTGTGGTTGACGAAGTCCACTCTGTCGTTCTAATTTGGTAAATAACCCAATGAAAAAGAGCCACTTTAAATCCGGTTAATTGGTGTTGTAATCCTATAACTTAACGTAGCACTCGCATGTGCACATATTTTCTTGTTACTGTTTTTTTATAAATAGACTATTGTTTAAATAATAATAATGGTGTTTTAGATTAATATACAAAATGAAAACGACCATGAAAGTGCACGTCGGTATAAAATAAAATTATATTGTTGAAGGTATAAAAAATATAAGTGTATCCTAAAAAATCAGATTCTCAAAATTTAATATAAAGGGAAAAGGAAAAAAGAAATAAAAAAAGGTAATGTTGTTAAAATATGAATAAAAAACGAAATCAAATAAAATATAGAATAAAAATAGAATTTCAATTGAAAAAAAAATAGAAAAAAGAAAAAGAAAAAAGGAAGCAAAGAAACAACCCTATCTAGGCGACACTAGTAGTCTCGTAGGTAATTAAATATGGCAAGTACACAAAAAAAGGAAAGGATTTATATCAACAGTTCAACACACAAAATCTGAGATACTTGCCCATCAAGGCTATGAAATCACCCGTACATCCCAATTACAGTCCCTATATAAATCAGTAACCCCTTCTTCGTTGTTCAATCATCATCATACATTCATCAACCATGTTGATACCTTCTTCGATCATACCTTCTTCAGCCATGGCGACTAAAAGAAAAGTACGTGAGCAAGAACCAGTAAACATCGAGAACAAGAAGAAGGCGAAAATGGAGGACAGACTCAGCGACTTGCCGGAGTGTTTGCAGCTTCATATTCTCACTTCTCTTGACGCAAAACACGCCGTTCAAACATCAGTTTTATCAAGAACCTGGGTTTCTGCGCACACTCGGATCCCAGTTCTTGAATTCAATTCCTACTCTTTCAAAAAACTCCTAGTCTTTGATAAGTTCGTATGTGATGTTCTGCGTCATCGTGATCACTCAGCAAAGTTGGAAAGATTAACATTCAACCGTTCTGGATCCTGCAGTGCCAAGATTTTGAATAGCGTTTTCGATTACGCGTTTTCGTTGGGTGTCGAGCAGTTGTCAGTTAACCTTCAACAAAGTAGAAACAAAACATGGCCGGTTTTTCCAGTAATTGCTTCCTTTGAATCCTTAAAGAGTTTAACACTAGAAAGCCAAAGTCATATGATTTGCCCGTATCTGGGGCCAATTTCAAGATCATTCAAGAGTCTTACTACTATGCATCTTCAACATGCACTTATAAAAGATCCCGATCCATTCTCAGGGTTCCCAATGTTGGAAAGTTTAACACTGGAAGATTGTCATCTTTGCATGGAAAGTGAAAAAACTTTGAGGATACACGCTCTTCGACTTACAGATTTAACCATTTCATCCCTATGGAACATCAGCTGCTGCGAAGTCACTACTCCAAGACTCAAATTCTTTGATTACAAAGGGCATAATTTCCACCTGCTTCTACCCACCCATGAGGGTCTTCCTGTTCTTGAGAAAGTGGTGATCGATTTCAATGGTCTTTGTTACCGAAGACAGGAGAAACTAATGTTTGATGATCTAATGGCCATGTTCTATACCATGAAGAATGTGAAATCACTAACGCTCTGCTCGTCTATTGTGCAACTTCTGTCATTCTTTCCAGATGAGTTGGTGAGACGAAGTTCACCCTTTCGGGAGTTGAAGGAGTTGAAGATGGATTTTAGGAACCTTCTTTGGCAAAACTTGTTTGAAAGGATAAGTGTGAGATCGAAAGAAACCTTTCAGGTGCCTTTGGATGTCAAAACTTACTTGCTCAAAAACTCTCCGGATGCCAAATTTTCGTTCACTTATCCCATAGACCTTAAATAGCATAACCTCAATGTAGATGTTTTAGATGTTCTGGTTAGTATGTAGTTTAACTAAATCTATGATATCTTGAGGATTTTATTATTTTTTTTTTGTTCATTTATGGCTTCATTTTGAAATATATATGCAGATGATCTTGAAAACTAGGTACACGTATATATCAGTACAATTTTATGAATGCCTTCTTTAGCTTAACATAAACTTTATTGATCCGAAATATTCCTCATTTTCTATTTTTAACAAAATAAAATCTATAACCTATGTATAGTAATATAGTTTAACATAACCTATGTATAGTAATATAGTACCTGTAATATCATGTAATATCATGTAATATATCGGTTGAATTATATTTACAAAGTATAAACTTTTATTTATTAAAAAAAACAATCAAGCGTAAAAGTTTTTACGTTGAGATCTTTTGTAAGATAACATTCGATCCAAAGGAGTTATACTGATTCAAGACAAAATTACAGTGACATGTAGTTTACTAAATTAAAACTCTCAGCAGAACTATGGAACATGGTATATATGGATTGTTTAAAAATTAAAGTTTAATATCTATGTGTAACATTAAACATTTTTTAAATTAATACTTTTATATAAATACAAACGAAATGATGAATAAATAAGTAATTAAGTTTATTATAAAAAAATATTGACATGTTTTAAACAATTGCGCTAAATATCAATGTGAAAAAATTAATTAATTTTTAATGTAAACTTTTGAACTAGTTACTAAGAATATGATGAATAAGCAGATAATTGAATATATACTAATCAAAAGCACTATATATTGTAAATAATTGTTACGAACCATAAATTTCCATAGATTTATTTGAATATAACATGTAACATCCCGACTCACAGGTATAATATTTATATATTTTTATGAGTTGATTGAGTAAATCGATGAGTTGGATGCCCCAACTCTTTGAGTAGAGACGAATTTGGCCACGTGGGTTTTTCGACCAACTCGACGAGTTGGCGCTGTGAGAGGAAACCCTAATTCTCCGGGGTTGGGTCCTATTTAAAGGACATTAAGCCCTCGTTTCAACCTCACCAGCCACCTTACTCCCCTATGTGAAACCCTGATCGTCTATATTGATCTAAGAGTGAAAGAGAGCTAATCTTTGGGCATTTTAGTGCATTATTGGAAGAGAAGAGAAGAGTATCAAAGCAAGGAACGAGAAGGGACTGTTGGATCCGGTATTCATCCACCCTTAGCTTCTATGGGAAGGTAAAAGTCACCACCTTGCTCATCATATTGATTAGATCTCGTTGCTAGGAAGCCTTTAGGGCTTTTTCCATATTTCCTTGAGATTCTGAGTGATTTGAGCTTGCTAATAGAGTGAGACTTTAGATCTGGTCCTTGAAAGGTCCCTTACGCCCAATGGTCCAAGCTTTATCAAGCTAGAGCAAAGCTTTACCAATACCAATAATAACACTTAGCCTAACTGTCCTCATGAAGTCAACTAAGTCAACTCTGGTCAAAATCCTTCTCAAGGTCAAGGTCCTGGTCGAAGTCAACCTTCTGGTTGACTCAACTCGTCGAGTTGTTCTGCCAACTCGCCGAGTCCATTCTCCTCAAATCCCAAACAACCCCGAATCCACTCGTCGAGTCTAGCAAGAACTCGACGAGTTAAGTTGGGTTTAAGGGACATTTCTAAAGGAAACAGAGGGCTCAATGAGTTACATTGATGCACTCGACGAGTCAAGTCAACATGGACTGTTGACTCGAGCGTTGACTTCAGTTGACTTTAGGGTTTGGTCAAGACACGAATTATGGAGACCATGGAGGGATAGAATCGTCTTTCACCCATTCCAAGAGATTAGAGAGAGAAAATAACTTGGTTTATTTGGAGTTGTGATTCAAGTGTTAATTAGAGATAATTATCGTATGTGTTAGGTGGAGGCTAGATCGGTGATTCGTGTACGAGGTTGATTTGCTTGCTTACGAGGTGAGTCTTCTCACTATACTTACCTTGAGTGGTAATTTTGTGTGACCGGAGGGTCTTGTGTGCTTATATTTAGTATTGGGATATCCTACATTACGTCCTTGTGATTTATGCTGTGTATTATGTTCAGCTTTACTGAGTTAGGACCGAA
This sequence comes from Lactuca sativa, assembly GCF_002870075.4. Lineage (NCBI taxonomy): Eukaryota > Viridiplantae > Streptophyta > Magnoliopsida > Asterales > Asteraceae > Lactuca > Lactuca sativa. The sequence goes on along the minus strand of NC_056625.2, from coordinate 105,155,273 downwards.
GGGTCCACCCGAAAAATCGCAACCAAAAATTTCCTTTAAAAACATTACTAAAACCATATTTATAAAACCATAACATATGTCATAACATAAATTCAGAGTATCAATTCAAAACATGTTCTTGTTATCAGAGTAAACATCCCAGGCTGACTAACTATGGTGTGTGCCATGCGATCACCCCGAGCTCTTCCCTCCACCACTAGAAGTACCTGAAACCAAAACTGCAACTGTAAGCACAAAGCTTAGTGAGTTACCCACCCTACCACATACCATGCATAAAAACATACTGCAGCCACTGGGCCACACCCACTACTTCGTGCCTCGCCCGCTACATCGGGCCCCGCCCTATCCCAGGCCCCGTCTGGCTTCGAGCCTCACTCGGTATACAAATCTATTTTCCTTAGGCCTCGCCTGTCTCTGGGTCCTGCCCGCATAAGCATACAAACATATAACCATAACACGTAACACATAAACTGAACGTACCCTATTGCGTTACTGTCCTAAGGCCTCGCCTGTCTTGGGCCTCGCCCTTCCCTGCTACTACTGAGCCATAGAACCCCGCCCAAGCTCCTACTGTTGGTGAGATACGGGCCCCCACCCACACTCACCTTCCTCCTATCTCGGGCCTCGCCCCTGCTCTGCTACTAATGAGATATGGAACCCCAGCCATACTCTGCTAATTGTGAGATACGGGACCCCGCCCACACTCACCTCCCTACAAAGCACATATAAGTATCACACAGACAACGAGTATAAGTTAACATGCAACTTTCCTAGGGCTTACCTCGGCATCGGATCTTGTTCCGGAATAACATACTAGCAAATACAATGCCTAGGGCTAACCCCCGGGTCTTCCTACTCATAATTACATGGGCTGGCATTATGGCCGTAGACCTATTCACACAAAAGGAAACTCACCTGCACAACTGAACTCTGTTGATAACCCTCTCGTTGCTATCCGAAAACTCTCCAAACCGCTGCTCCTCTAGCTCCCCGAACTACCAATACCAATAATAACACTTAGCCTGACTGTCCTCAAGAAGTCAACTAAGTCAACTCTGGTCAAAGTCCTTTTCAAGGTCAAGGTCCTGGTCGAAGTCAACCTTCTGGTTGACTCGACTCGTCAAGTTGTTCTACCAACTCGTCGAGTCCATTCTCCTCAAATCCCAAACAACCCCCAATCCACTCGTCGAATGGGACCTTAGCTGGATAAAGCCAACAACTTTGAGCTTCTAAAGCTCAAGAGTATCCAAATCTGTTGTCCAATCCATCCTCAAAGGATTAATACTCGGATTCTACTTGGAAATGATCCAATTGTGACAAAAATGCAAGCTAGAAAAGGGATATATCAATTGAAAGCTCAAGGTTCAGGCTTTTTACCTCCTAAAAATTTCCAAGTCGATATGGAGGCTGGATCTACTCTTCCTTCCTTGATCCTTTCTCTCCAAGCTTCCAAGACACACTCTAAAGGCACTTAATCTTCTCAAAAGCTCAAACAATGGAGTTAGGTGGCTAGGGTTTTGGATTCTGGACGAGAGAGGCTACAAATGAACCATAGGGAAGAGAATAAGATGCTTAAATAGGGTACCAAGTCCCGGAATTAGGGCTTCCTAACCCAGACCTGACTTGTCGAGTCCACTTGCCGACTCGTCGAGTCAGTCACTTAATCTTGCACACGGATCCCGCTCCAAATCGTCGAGTTCTTCCCTAGACTCGATGAGTTGACCCCCCTCTGACTTAGGGTTTTCCTTTCCTTTCTTGGCATTTCTGATATTGGGTTTTACATGGAGTTTATCTTTTTAAGGATCCTGGATTTTATCAAACAATTTATGAATTTGTGTTTTTGACAATTTGACAATTGTGATTTTTGGAATGTGATATTGAAAATTATGTGGTTTTGAAAATGAAAATTTTGTTTGAAAATTTATGTGTTACATAACATTAGATTTCATATTGCTAATTTCACTCTCATATCTAAAAGTCCGTTTACAAATATCGTTGTTTCTTCAACATCAGATGTTCGAACACTTAACCTCATGTTTTCGTTAATCTTAAGACTTTACAGTTTGATTAAATGTAGGAGAAATTTAATGAAGCATTCACAAAAATTTTGTTTACTTCTGTTAGGAACAACATACTGAATTTATCTAAAATCACTTCAAAAACAATTGATTTTCCTTCAAATAACAATTTTAAGTTGCTATGAAGATCACAAGTCAATATATCCTTCAAATATCATCCAACGCTTCAAAGAAATATTGATCACGAAGAACATTATATATGAAATTATAACAATATTTAATATAAATATGCATTCGTTATGTCGCAAAACAACACATAAGAAATTAATGTATAAAATGCACAGAAATGTATAACATAAAGATATTGATTAAAAGTCAACAAAATTGCATAATAGAAAAAGAAATAACGTTTGGCGTGCTCGACATCTTATTTGAGCTTTTGTTATCCAAATATAACTTTTAAAAATTTATTTTGTCTTTAGCATCGTTAGATAATGGATTTGAAATATTAAAGTAGATTGGAGACATATATGCTCATTTCCACATGGTATATTTGGATTGACATTTTCATTGTTACCAGGAACATATGTAAAATTATTTGAATATCGTATATGTTGTTGACGATAGCCAACATCTTTTATATAAAAGTAACAATAGTTAATAAGAAAATGTATTGGTAATGTGCATACCTTTTGTAAACTTTGACTAAATTCCTATGACCAGGATATCTGTGCCAAAGACAAGTCGTCGCTACAAGTCTGGCGGGAACGACAAAATTGTTCACGGTATTCTGAAAGTCTATACCGACGCCATGTGGCGATCCGTGTGAAACGTCTATCCCGACGACAAGTCGTTGACACAGGTTTTTAATTTTTAATTTTTTTGTTTCAGCAAAAAATGAAATGACATCGTTTATATAGACCCTATACAGACGACATGTCATCGGCGTAGGGGTTTACCCTAAAAAACCGCAATCTTCGTTCATTTGCACACAACGATGAAGGTTTGTTTCTTCTCCGATGAAAATCACGTTCTGCCTTCCATAACCGGCGATTAGGACTAGGTAACATCTTTTCTATTCCCAATTTATTTTTTTTATTATTGTCTGGTAAAGATTTTTACCCCGAATTTTTTTTTTTTTTTTTTTGGGGGGGGGGGGTGGGTGGGAGGAGGGGGGTTTGATGTTTATAGTTGTTCACCGGTGGGGAAGAGGTTTTCCTTCACCACCGTTTGTCTTCCACCACATCAGCCTTCCCCATCGATGAGTCGACTCTCCTTCCAGCTTCTCTCATTCACTGCCACAGCAGATAAGAAATCTGGTGGGTTTTTCGTGTTTATTTTAATTATTTTTTCTTATTTTGTGTATTTCTCGTGACCACCAGCCAGTACCGGAGGATCACCTTCAATTTTGACAATCGGATTCCGTCCATCACAGGAAGAAGAACAAAACAGGTTAGTTTTTTTTCTAAATTTTATTGAAATTGAATTTGTATATATGTATAAGTTTATATGAAATTGAAATTGAAATTGATCCTCCTATGATTATAGAATTTTGTTGTTTGTTTGGTATATGTATGATTGTGTTATTTGTTTGGTATATTGTGATGTTTGTTTGGTATATGTACGTTGTTTGTTTGTTTAGGTTTATATGAAATTGAAGTTGTATGTATAAAATGTTAATTTACTTGGTTAATGTTATATGAAATTGAAATTGTGGTTAAAATATTATATGAAATTCAAATTTGTTTAGGTACATACGAAATTGAAATTGTATGTATACAATGTTAATTTACTTGTTTAGGTTTAAATGAAATTGAAATTTTGTATGATTGTGAAATATATATGATTGTGATCTTTGTTTAGGTTGTTATGAAAGTTTATGTATAAAATGTAATACCTGTATGGTTGTGTTACTTGTTTAGTTTATTAGCTTGAGTGAATGAAGTGATAAAGTGTTTAATTTTTATGTTAAAATGTTTGTCATTAAGAACAAACGTTACCAATAGCAACATAAAACAAAATATAAAAATATTTAAACTAATAAAAGTATGCTTATTAAGAACAAATGTAATTAATAGCAACATACCGAGTTACACCCTGATTGTGAGATGTCTTCTTTAAACTTTTTGGCAAAGTTATTGTATATTAAAATGATCAAGAGATGGACAAATAGTTCGTTTGACCAACTTGTAGACTTGCTAAGAGTTTCTTTCCCGAAGAGCAAGATTCCAACTTCACACTATAAAGCTAAGAAAAAGTTGAGAAAGATAGGGTTAGGATATGAATCCACCCATGCTTGCAAATATGATTGTGCTTTGTTTTGGAAGCAGAATGATTCCATGCAGAATTGCCTGATTTGTAACGGGAGTAGATGGGTGGACACAACCACAAAGGGGAAGCGAGTACCACAAAAAGTGTTGCGGTACTTTCCTTTGACTCCAAGGCTTCGACGGGTGTATAGTTCCAGATGGGAAGTCATGGAAAGAATTTGATAAGAGATATCCAGAGTTTGCCAAAGAACGTAGAAATGTTCGTCTAGGTTTAGTTGATGATGGCTTTAATCCATTCGGCAACTTTAATAACAATTATAGTACTTGGCCTGTTATATTGACTACCTACAATACACCACCATGGATATGTATGGAAGAGTCTTCTTTCATGCTAACTTTGCTGATTCCTGACCCTAGATCACCCGCAAAGTACATTGATGTTTACTTGAGGCCTTTGGTGGATGAGTTGAAAATGTTGTGGGCCGAAGGACTCCAAATGAGAGATGCATCAACCAACATTGTATTCAATATGCGTGCGATGTTGTTATAGACCATCAATGATTTCCCAACACGTAGCAGTCTGTTTGGATGGAGTGGTCAAGGTTATTTAGCATGCCCTACTTGTAACGAAGACACATCTTCCATTTATGTGCCCAACAAGATGTCTTATGTTGGTCACAGACGATTCTTGAATTTAAACCATAGTTAGAGGGAGAGTCTATTGTTTGATGGTCAACCTGAGACAAGACCGCGTCCTAGACGATTCAGTAATGCAACTATATTAAATTAAGTAAATTGTCTCCCTGATCGAATTCCAATGAAACATCCTGATTATGGGGGTAAAAAAAGAAAGCGCGACAATGAAAGAAAAAAGAGAGAGTTAAATTGGACGAAACGAAATATCTTCTTTCAGCTTGAGTATTGGTCTTCTCTCGACCTAAAACACAATTTCGATACTATGCAAGTTTCAACGAATGTGAATGAGAGTGTGTTGAATACTGCACTGATGAACGATATAAGCAAAGACAAAAAAGAAGCAAGAATTGACTTGAAAAATATTGGCATTCGACCAGATCAATGGCCAAAAGAGAAAGTCAAGAAGATGAAGAATCATAACAAGGAAGAAAACAAGAAGAAATAAATACTCCCACATGCTTCTTAGTCTTTCTAACCAATTGATCGAAAACATTTATGTCAATTCATTAAATAAGTAAGACTACCTGATGGTCATGGATCTAACTATAAGAAGAAAGTTAATGATACTGAATCAAATTCGGTTGGGCTGAAGTCTCACGATCATCACGTCCTCATGCAATGATTTCTACCTATAGGGGTCAGAGCATCTCTCCTACCAAATGTTTCAAGAACAATCATTGACATGTGTACATTCTTTAAAAATACTTGTGCATGGTCATGGGATGTTAACGACATGAGAAATGACAGAACAAAAGTAGTGAAGATCTTATGCAATCTTGAGTTGATATATCCTCTATCATTTTTCGACATAATGATTCATCTTATTCTTCATTTACCTGATGAAGTACACATGATATGGATGGATCCTTTTGAAAGATATATGAAAAAACTTAAAAATTATGTCAGAAACAAAGCTAAACCAGAAGGTTTAATAGTAGAGGGTAATGTTGCAGACGAAGCGTTGACATTCTGCTCTATGTATCTTGAGGGCATGCAAACTAAATTCAACCGTGCTAATAGAAATGATGATCCCAACCTTCCAAAAAGGCAATTTTCTATGTTCTCATCACAATGTCGAACAATGTCGGCTAAGAAAATTGTTGAACTTTGTAAAGAGGTCAAAAAAATCATTGCATTGGTTTGTACTAAACAATTGCAATGAGGATGAGATGAGAAGCTACAAATCGTAAGTTTCTGATCTATTAACTACATTTTCGATAGCGTTATAATATGTTTTAAATATTCTAATTATTTTGTCCCATATTCAGTGAATTCAAATCAGAATTTCCTGAAAGTGATTTCAAATGGAATTTCCTTCATGGTTCAAAGAAAATGTAAGTATCTTATATATTTATACTGTAAAACTAAATTATTACTTAAACATACAATCTTACATTTCCTTACATATTTATTGTCTCCAAAAAGATATCCCTTCGGACTATACTGACGAATTAAAGGCGTTGGCATATGGTCCGTTCCTTGCATATTCTTACACTGTGTGCATAGTAAATGGTGTTCGATTTGTCGTGAATAGCTGTGATCTCCGATGCACCACTCAAAATAGTGGTGTTGTTACATTCTGAGAATACGCTACACCATTCTATGGTCAATTAGAAGAGATCATAGAGTTGCATTATTTATATGGTAAATCGGTTGTCCTCTTTCGTGGTAAATGGTTCAATGCATCATTACGTAATGGACGTATAGTTCTTATTGATACCAGTTATGAATGATATGTCGGTAAAAAAACATGTTATGATGATTAATAATACATCTTAGCCACACAAGCTAAACAAGTATTTTATCTCCAAGATCCTACTCAAAACAATAACCGAAGAGTCGTGGACAAGGTTCATCATCAAAAACTTTGGAATCATCCAAGTATCGATGTTGTGAATGAGATAGATGTCTTGAATGACACTCAATCAACTGATTTTACCTTGGGTGTCAACCTAGGCACCTTGCTTATGTAGATGACTTTAGGTGAAGTTGGTGAATCAAGTGTGGTTGCTAGGAGGAATGTTGTTCCTACTATAATCGATGACGATTTCATTAACGATGACAATGACAATGGTGATATGTACTCTTCAGATGAAGAAATAAATAATGAAAACTATGACAGTGATGATGATGTTGTATATGTGTATTATTATAGTAATGAATTCGATTGACGGTATATTATATTTATTATACATCCTGATTGCTTATAATATTTGTTAAATTTTCAAATGTTGCTTATTTATAAGTAGCTTTATTATATATTTTGAATGTTTATAATATTTGTTAAACAGATGACAAAAGTCGCAAGGGGACATGGATTAGATGGTGGGGATAGACGTCCACACGGGGTCGCATGCTGTGTATCATCGGGTTATCAATCTTGTAAGTTACATGAAAATTTTGAAATATTAGATATATTAAAGTTTTAAATTTCTAAATTTCTAATTCTATATGTAAATCTTGCACAAGCGAAGAATATGAATGTGTGTGGCAAAAGGAGAAACTTAAATTTGTTCGACGAGTATGAAAATAACAATCGTAAGCCTTCGATTGTATGAATTGATATCTCTAGGTGGACGTATCGATTTGTCGAGAAAGCGGACAAATGTTTGTCAGACTGATTTCAAATCTGGTGGGATCATAGGTACCGTTGAAGTATCATACTTAGCGTCATGTTCCTACCAAGTACAAAGATATATCCCGAGCTAGAAGTAAGTATACAATATATTTTATATGTATTGAATTTTTTACTTATTAAATATTTTTTTGCTAATCAGATATGTTTTTCCTTTTGCAGACTTATTTTGATCTTAATAGGCATCGGGGCATAGAATTGTTGGAACCCCTTCGAGTGGGTATCCAAGTAGATATGCAAAGAGCTTATCGAGAGCGCAAGTATCAGATAAAAAAAACATTTTTATCGAGTTGGTGGATATCATAATGTGGAAAGAGGAAGAAGATGTCCACCGACTGATTGGACCGCCGAAGATTGGAAGAAAATGATTGATTTGTTGTTTTTGACCGATGAATACAGACGCACATCGGTCAAAAATAAAGTTACTAGGTCGAAACTTCCGCACACAAGTGCTTATAGATGTAGATCCTATGGTCAACGATGCTATTTAGAGGTAATAAAATATATTACTATTATTTAAAATTGTTATTAACCTTTGTATAAATATTTTTTTTTTCATTTATTATATGATAGAATGGGAATCAAACTGCAACATACTGAAGGTTCGAAACAAATGCGCTACAAATAAGGTTCGGCTTGGTGTCCAAGTCGAGCACAAGAAGATTGGGTAAGCGATAAATGAAATGAACGCGTTGTTTAAATATATTATTATTATTAATTATAGTTTTTTGTTTAAGGAATATTATTATTATTTTCATGTTTAAATTTAGTTGTTTGTTTTAATTAACGTATGTTTATTGTTTTCTTTATTTTAGGAGAAATTGAATAGGAATATGAGAAAATGCAAAACGAGGTTGGGGAAGGCGGAGAAGTAGACGATGAAGAATGTTTAGAACGTGCCCTTGGGACGAGACGCGGGCCTGCTCACGGGGTGGGTAGGAGACCAACTGCCAACATTGGTTTAATTCCAAATGAACGACCTTCCATTTCCAAATCGTCCCAATCTCAATCTCAATTTGATGCACAACAAATGCAAGAATACTTGCAACAATATAATGCATCATTGGCGGCATGTATTCCGAACTTCCAACCACCACCATTTCCTAACTTTCTATTCAACTCTAACACACAAGCAAGTACCTCTCAACAATTTACCGAAAGGATGGAAGAAGAAGAGCAAGAAGAAGGAGAAGAAGAAGAAGACGATGATGATAATGATAGTTGATGTTTTTTAGTATTTTGAACATTGATAATTAACTACTTATTGTAATATTAAACTTGAATTTGATGTTTTGAATTTGGATAATGGAACCTAGTTAATGTATTTCAATTGATATATGCTGCAATGTTTTTGGATTTGTTAAAATGCAGGAATTGTAATGTACAGAATCTGTAAAACTAAAAAAAAACAACCAGTGGTCATCCTGACGACAAGTCGTCGCTATACGTATTTAATCGACAACTGTGAAAAACGTATAGCGATGACAGGTCAGCGTAATAACATAAACCTGTAGCGACGCCATGTTGTCGCTATAGGCTTCTCGACGACATGAGGTCGCCACAGGTAATTAATAAAACTTTATTTTTTTCTCAAAAATATGCTTGACAAAAGCTATACCGATACCAAGTCGTCGCAATAGGGGTAGCCTATGCTGACGACATCTATGCCGACGACAATATTGACCTATGCTGACAGGCATATACTCGAGCTTAAGCTTATTTAGGCATGCTACACAAAAAACGAGTCGAGCTCAAACACGATCCGAGATTGTATAATTCTTTACGGGCTCGAACTGAGCTCAGTATGACAAAGCACGGATCTAGCCGAACTCGAGCTCGAGCCCCTATAACATAAACGAGCTTGAGTCGAGTTTGGCCAAGCTTGAGCTCGGCTCGACTCATTTCCACTGCTAATTGTACAAAATTCAAAACACAAAAAATATATATTAAAATCTAAATAATATTGCCAAAAAACTATGATCGACATTGACCAAGCTACCATTTTTTTTGCCTATTAACAAATAGATTATTAGCTATAATTCCTTCAATATAATGGTAGAGATGTGTATGGAACAACTCTTTCATTTATAGGCCATAACCAAACCACAACCATTATAATTTGTTAATGAATTTGATATTCATTGGATATCGGTTAATATTTGTTAATGTTAATAGTTTTAATCATATCAGTTAATGATTTTGGATTATAGTTAATATCAAATGTCCATGCTAATTAAAATGATATTAAAATAAAAGTACATTTGTATAGAAAAAAAACTAATGTATATTATGGTAGTCTAATACATAAACTTAAAGCTAATAGACTACAAATTAATAAACTCAACAGATTAAAATGAGCTAACAAAACATTAAATTAACAGTGTTTTTGTTGACGGAAAACTTTATGAAATGTGGCGTTCAAACTACTATGGCGTTCTAGAGAAAGTTCTTGAAATAATCAAAATTAAGGGGTTGTTTTAAGCATTTAACCAAGAAAATTTGAGTTTTGGAAAATGACCATGAGATCCGCATAGGGGGCCCTGTGGATCGCTTTAAACCTCTGAGGAACGATGAATGGTACCGAGTAATTGACGTGGCATCACTAAAAGACAAAAAAAAATATGGTGGGTGTCGTTCCTTATAGGTGGCTCTGCGGATCCATTTAACCCTCTATGGAAGTTTAAATTCTCTAAGAAAATGGTAGTTGCTCCTCTCCGACAGATACGTAGAGTCGTCTCTGTGGATCCTTGCAACACCTTTGCGGAATGGTTGATTTCTCTGTGGAACCCACCATTTATTTTTTTGGTCTTTTACTGATGTCACGTCAATTCATCGGTACTTTTAATCGTTCATCAGAGGTTTAATCCGTATAACCCTCTCTTCGGATCTCATTGTTATTTTCCAAAACTCAAATTGTCTAGGTTAAATGCTTAAAACACCCCCTCAATTTTTGTTATTTCATGAATTTTCTCTTCCATTAAACATTTTAAATTTACAAATTTGAAACATATAGACTCGATATGCAATGTGCCAAAGTTTAATAAAAATGTATTCCAAAACACTATCCAGACAACCCCAGATGAAAATAAATGTATCAAAGATCATATCAATAGAACTAATATCCCAAAAGCAGAAACTATGTGGTGTGTGCAATGCAATCATCCCGAGCTCTTTCCCTAGGAACCGGAAGTCCCTAAAACAAAAACTGAAAACCGTAAGTAGAAAGCTTAGTGTTTTCCCCATGATACCGCATACCAAAATAAAACACATAACGAGCCCTGCCAAAAGAGTATAACAGGGCCCACTCTAACTCGCATAACAGGCTCCACCCAATAAGTATAACGGGCGCCACTCCTACTCGTATAACGGGCCCCGCCCACATACAATTCATACTACATAACAAGTAATAGCATACAGGATAATCATCAAGCCCCGTCCAATAAGCATACAAGCACATGCGCATATTAGTGTCACACATACAATGAGTATTCTAACATATCAGATCATGGGTCAGAATTGGTGCCTTTGACCTGCTATACATGGTGAGGAAACTCACCTCGATTGCTAGATCTCACAGGAAAATCATTGGCTGTTAATCCGACGAATCCCCGAGTAATCAATATAAGATAACACCCAATTAACATTTGGGTCTCAAACCATGATCAACAATCCATACTTGGGGGTAAAAATACCACTTTACCCGTTCCCTAGTTTGGTCCAATACTAAGGCCCAAACTCCCCATTTACAAGGCCTAAAACCAAGTAATCATCCAAAGTCCATCTATGGCCCAATTTTCCAAATTGGGCCCAAAACGTTTTCATGGGCCATACCCTAACGCCCAATAACTTTTCATAGTCCAAAACAGTTGTTATTAGTTGGCCCAAGAAGTACCCAAGCATCCAAGCCCAATAAAATGGTCCAAACTTGATGCCCAAAACGCTAAGCCCAACAGACTGAGTATGCGGGGCGTACTGTAACGCCCGTAGATCCGGGCTAGTCAATTTAGAGGCAATAGGGCTCGAAAACGACTTTTCGACAAAAGATTATTTAGAATAGATAATCTTAACCAAGTTGTAGAATATGTCTTAAGGTTTCCGTACATATAAAGAACGCCAAAATCCGAGTTATAAAAAAGAAGTTATGGCCCGTCGAAGTTTTTCGGCAAAACCGGCACGATACCGGGAGACGTAAATAGTGAATTTAAGATAGAAGAATTTTTTGCCTTAGTGATCTAAACCAAATTTTTAGTATATGTTAAACCGAGAACATCCATAAAAAGAACGCCCAAATCTGACTTCGTATGAAGAAGTTATGATTTTTCTAAGATTCGGCTTAGCAGTGCACGACCGGAAACTCGAATTTTATTTCGAGCGGTGTTTGGCTTATGCGACCTAAATGAGAGTTGAAGATATCATTAATAGGAACTCAACGGTAAAAATAAATACGAAAACGGAGTACGTATGAAGAAGTTACAAATTCTTCGCGGTCATTTAACAGTCTAAACGTCTCCTACTGTTAAATTTGAGATCGGTCAACAATTAGCCAACGGAGTCTAAATGAAAGTTGTAGATCTTGATTTTTCCTACGCGTTGAAAAAAAACGTCAAAAAACGGAGCTCGTATGCGAAAGTTATGATTTTTCTAAGTTTAAAGGCTGATAAGCGATAGAGGGTGACGTGACACCACCAGAATTGGACACGTGGCACCACCAGAAGGCTGTCACATGCCCCAACTCGGCGAGTAGGTCCTCTATTCGGCGAGTCCACCAGTCAGGCCCCCTATAAATAGAGGTGTTGGGTTCCCTCACTTCCTCACACCTTCAAACCTTTCTTTCTCTCTCTAGTTTCTCTCTCTAAAGCCCCAAACCCCCCCCCCCCCCTCTAAGGTCTAGGTAAACCCCCTAGCACCCGAAGGAAGCCTCGAGAAAAGAGCCTTTCAGCTCAGAAACGCTACTCCAGCGGAGCCCGATTTCCAAGGAAACCCGCTGTAAGTGAGTTGTACCTAACCTATCTTTAGTATAGCTTATGTTTAATATAGTAACATTATTAGGACCTTAAAATAATTATTTGGGCTATTATTATGAGTTATATAGAGTGTTGTTTAACGCTTATATAATAATAATAATAGCTAGACTATTAATTAGTCACGGTTAACGTTAGACTAAACCCTAGTGGTATTGATACTAGGTTTTATCGAGGGATAATTGTTTTGAGATAACGAAGCGCTCCTCGAAGGCAGAATCACCACCTTTTTTCAGGTGAGTGCATAGTTACTTTCAGCTTACACATAGATATCAAGTATTTTATATAAATTTCCTGCTATGTGTGCATATTATCTGAATACTTGCTATCTATGCTGGATGAACGTTTTATACACGTTTTCAATGATTTAAACTGTATATGTATTTTATATCTACAAAATGTGTTGCGTAAAACATGGGTAGATGTAATAGTTGCTGTGTGACAAAATAAAAAAATGAGAGGCCTCGTTTTAGATGTTATTGATGATCCAGTCATCTAGCGGAGTATAGATGACGATCACTTACTATTCTAGACAGTCCAGTGGAACACTAGTAGGCTCGCAACCTGGGTGTTTATTTGAACTGTGTGCTCACCAGATGTACTCCATCCCCCACATGGTTGCCTTAAGAACATTTATTGCTGAGGAATCCCCTTAGCAGTAGTGTCCATCCCGATGATAGTCCTTAGACTAGGTCCCTTGTGTTAGATGTTTTAGGGACGTAAAGTGAGGATAACGGGAATGGGTAATCGGGTTTGTTTGGTTTGATAAAGTTAATAAACTTATTTATTATGGGTTGAAAATCCTATGTGCTCACCAGGCTCCCAAGCCTGACCCACTCAGTTTCTTGTATTACAGGTAGTGGCGCATGAGCATAGATGTGATGTCTTGGGATGAGAGATTAATGGATTTTAGGCCTGTAAATACGGAATAATGTAGTAAGGCCTATATTGTATTGTTTATGCTTATGATTTGTATCGAACATGACATCCCGAGTCTTTTTAATGAAATACATTTCTACTGAAATGTTTTTGATAAATCTTTATCATATATTGTTTTGGGACAAATTCCGCAACACTTCTATTTAAAATATTACTCTGATTTTTAAACAAAGCATAAACAAAATCGGTTTTTTCTGGCCGTGAAAATGGGGATGTCACACGTACTCAGCTGTATGCTAAATGTACTAGCTAAATGACTTGTACGTTGTGCGTACAGACTTGTATGTCCAACGCAAGGTTGTAGAACTCACTACTCAGTACCTGCTCGGCTAACTACCAAGTAGCGAGTACTCGGACTCGGTTATTCATGTAGAAATATTTTTAGGAAAATTATGTATGTTAAAATCATAATTTGATTGAAATATATTACAAAATTAGATACATGTGAATACATAAAACCTGAAATACACACAATTGTCTCACTTCGTGAATAATTATTGAAAATTTAAGATATAGCATTTCATTTTCACAAAATGGGCATAAACTCATGAATGGATGGATTTAAACCTTAAAGGTGACAACTCTATGCATATAGAACCTTAGAAACACCAAGAGTGGCAACTCAAAGCTCCAAGAGTGGTATCAAACCTATAACAACCGGTTCCTGGTATGTATTTAAATTTAATTAATTTCATGTTTTACTTTGGGACACGGCGAGTTGGAGGCCCAAATCGTCGAGTAGACTGGATTTCTGGTTGTGGGGGTTAAGCGACACACTCGACGAGTCGGGAGCCCAACTCTGCGAGTAGGGTTGTTTGGATGAAACCATAATATTTAGGGTTTGCATCTTTTTTCAACACCTTAGGTGGTTCCCTTTACAGCCTCCAACACCGTCAGACCGCCCCCTCGAAACCATAACTGTTTTGAGTGATTTTAAGCTCTTTGTGCCATTTTTTGCAAGTTAGAAGGTTGAAGAGAAGAAGAAGGAGCTTGGGATTTTAGAGGGAGCAAGGAGATCTAGAGGTTTTGCTTCATTTCCTATTTTTTGGTGGTCAAAAGTCTAGACCTTGCTTCTCCTTTCATTAGATACTCGTTTTGGAGTAACTTAGGGCTTTTGGAAGCCATTTAGGAGCCATTCTTGTATACAACCATGATTTTGGGATAAGAACTTCAGATCTGGAACCATTGGGGTTCCTATGACATAAAGGTGCCAACTTTATTGCCATAAGAACTGCATACACTATAGTAACCCCATTTTAGAGCCTTTTGAGCCAAAAAAAACCCCATGCATGTACATCAAGTTCATAACTTTACGTATAATATGGACCCTAGGAGGTCAGATCTATGGTTTAGATGCCTTGAGACCCACTGGAATCGGCCATATAGTTTTGGACAAAGAGGGACTCGGCGAGTCGCTTAGGTGACTCAACAAGTCGGGTCATAGTTTCCTCCCAAACGTCTTCTGGAAATGGTCTTTGGATGAGTTGAAGGAAAACTCAGCTTGTTGAGGTTTGTTATGGACTTGAAGATTGAAGGACACGACGATTTCAAGGCAATGTCCCAACCACATGAAGACGGACACGACGAATTCAAGGAGAACTCGGCGAGTCATAGACTAAACGCCTTCATATGGATGAAGATGAACTCGACGAGTTCAAGGATGAACTCGGCGAGTCGGTTGCAGAAGGTCCCAATGTTTTGCTGAAGGAGAACTCGTCGAGCTCTTGCTAGACTCAAAATTCGATTTCAACGAAAACCTAGTCTTTGCTCATTTTATTGCATGGTAATTTTAGTTTTCGTTTTAGATAATAAAAATTCACTTCTTTTATTTATTTATTTTTTATTCAAAGTGTCAAGTCAAGTCCATATAGTTTACATAGATGTACTTTGCAATTGTTATGTGTCTTTGTGGATTCCATCCCTATTTTGGATGTACTTTTTTTTATTGGTTTAAAAACCTAATACTTTTCATGAGTTTGTTGTCTCTTGATGTGAATTTAAAGTGCCAAGACGGCCAAAGAGTAAAGTTGGATGATGGATGATTAGTGTTCAATTGTGAATGAAGTAGGAACGTTTTTATTTATTTGTTAGATGATATAGCTCGGCTAGAATGTCAATACTCTTAGGCCTGGTTCAAAGGCATATTGTTGATACGTAGAGTTGGTTGCTTGAGGCTAATGAGATATTCTCTGTCTCGTCCATCCATAATGATTTTGATGATAAGTTTCTTGTTCGTGGCTGTATTGAGTGGAAGTAGAATTGCTTGTCTCCCCCCCCCCCCCCCCCCCAAAGAGTAAATATTTTAGATTGATGTATATATTATGCTAGGAAGACTTCCAAACCCTTCTAATCTTTACATGCTAGGCATTGTTTTGACTTTGATGATTCACCCCATCTACTTCTATTGTTGAAACTAAATCACATGTCTTCATTGAATGTCTACTTTAAAATAAGGTGTAGATCTCCATTTCCATACGGAGGACTAATTGTCATGTTTTAACTCTCTCCATTCGAAGAATTATTTAGGTTTTACAAAAGAGGCGAAAGATTCGGTTTTTACTCGGTTATAAATCAAAGAAGCGGCGGTGTTCAAGTTTGTTTATATGGGTGTTGTAGAGATTCTCGTACCATGTCACTTCATGATGTCGTGTGGTTGACGAAGTCCACTCTGTCGTTCTAATTTGGTAAATAACCCAATGAAAAAGAGCCACTTTAAATCCGGTTAATTGGTGTTGTAATCCTATAACTTAACGTAGCACTCGCATGTGCACATATTTTCTTGTTACTGTTTTTTTTTATAAATAGACTATTGTTTAAATAATAATAATGGTGTTTTAGATTAATATACAAAATGAAAATGACCGTGAAAGTGCACGTCGGTATAAAATAAAATTATATTGTTGAAGGTATAAAAAATATAAGTGTATCCTAAAAAATCAGATTCTCAAAATTTAATATAAAGGGAAAAGGAAAAAAGAAATAAAAAAAGGTAATGTTGTTAAAATATGAATAAAAAACGAAATCAAATAAAATATAGAATAAAAATAGAATTTCAATTGAAAAAAAAATAGAAAAAAGAAAAAGAAAAAAGGAAGCAAAGAAACAACCCTATCTAGGCGACACTAGTAGTCTCGTAGGTAATTAAATATGGCAAGTACACAAAAAAAGGAAAGGATTTATATCAACAGTTCAACACACAAAATCTGAGATACTTGCCCATCAAGGCTATGAAATCACCCGTACATCCCAATTACAGTCCCTATATAAATCAGTAACCCCTTCTTCGTTGTTCAATCATCATCATACATTCATCAACCATGTTGATACCTTCTTCGATCATACCTTCTTCAGCCATGGCGACTAAAAGAAAAGTACGTGAGCAAGAACCAGTAAACATCGAGAACAAGAAGAAGGCGAAAATGGAGGACAGACTCAGCGACTTGCCGGAGTGTTTGCAGCTTCATATTCTCACTTCTCTTGACGCAAAACACGCCGTTCAAACATCAGTTTTATCAAGAACCTGGGTTTCTGCGCACACTCGGATCCCAGTTCTTGAATTCAATTCCTACTCTTTCAAAAAACTCCTAGTCTTTGATAAGTTCGTATGTGATGTTCTGCGTCATCGTGATCACTCAGCAAAGTTGGAAAGATTAACATTCAACCGTTCTGGATCCTGCAGTGCCAAGATTTTGAATAGCGTTTTCGATTACGCGTTTTCGTTGGGTGTCGAGCAGTTGTCAGTTAACCTTCAACAAAGTAGAAACAAAACATGGCCGGTTTTTCCAGTAATTGCTTCCTTTGAATCCTTAAAGAGTTTAACACTAGAAAGCCAAAGTCATATGATTTGCCCGTATCTGGGGCCAATTTCAAGATCATTCAAGAGTCTTACTACTATGCATCTTCAACATGCACTTATAAAAGATCCCGATCCATTCTCAGGGTTCCCAATGTTGGAAAGTTTAACACTGGAAGATTGTCATCTTTGTATGGAAAGTGAAAAAACTTTGAGGATACACGCTCTTCGACTTACAGATTTAACCATTTCATCCCTATGGAACATCAGCTGCTGCGAAGTCACTACTCCAAGACTCAAATTCTTTGATTACAAAGGGCATAATTTCCACCTGCTTCTACCCACCCATGAGGGTCTTCCTGTTCTTGAGAAAGTGGTGATCGATTTCAATGGTCTTTGTTACCGAAGACAGGAGAAACTAATGTTTGATGATCTAATGGCCATGTTCTATACCATGAAGAATGTGAAATCACTAACGCTCTGCTCGTCTATTGTGCAACTTCTGTCATTCTTTCCAGATGAGTTGGTGAGACGAAGTTCACCCTTTCGGGAGTTGAAGGAGTTGAAGATGGATTTTAGGAACCTTCTTTGGCAAAACTTGTTTGAAAGGATAAGTGTGAGATCGAAAGAAACCTTTCAGGTGCCTTTGGATGTCAAAACTTACTTGCTCAAAAACTCTCCGGATGCCAAATTTTCGTTCACTTATCCCATAGACCTTAAATAGCATAACCTCAATGTAGATGTTTTAGATGTTCTGGTTAGTATGTAGTTTAACTAAATCTATGATATCTTGAGGATTTTATTATTTTTTTTTTGTTCATTTATGGCTTCATTTTGAAATATATATGCAGATGATCTTGAAAACTAGGTACACGTATATATCAGTACAATTTTATGAATGCCTTCTTTAGCTTAACATAAACTTTATTGATCCGAAATATTCCTCATTTTCTATTTTTAACAAAATAAAATCTATAACCTATGTATAGTAATATAGTTTAACATAACCTATGTATAGTAATATAGTACCTGTAATATCATGTAATATCATGTAATATCTCGGTTGAATTATATTTACAAAGTATAAACTTTTATTTATTAAAAAAAAACAATCAAGCATAAAAGTTTTTACGTTGAGATCTTTTGTAAGATAACATTCGATCCAAAGGAGTTATACTGATTCAAGACAAAATTACAGTGACATGTAGTTTACTAAATTAAAACTCTCAGCAGAACTATGGAACATGGTATATATGGATTGTTTAAAAATTAAAGTTTAATATCTATGTGTAACATTAAGCATTTTTTAAATTAATACTTTTATATAAATACAAACGAAATGATGAATAAATAAGTAATTAAGTTTATTATAAAAAAATATTGACATGTTTTAAACAATTGCGCTAAATATCAATGTGTAAAAATTAATTATTTTTTAATGTAAACTTTTGAACTGGTTACTAAGAATATGATGAATAAGCAGATAATTGAATATATACTAATCAAAAGCACTATATATCGTAAATAATTGTTACGAACCATAAATTTCCATAGATTTATTTGAATATAACATGTAACATCCCGACTCACAAGTATAATATTTATATATTTTTATGAGTTGATTGAGTAAATCGACGAGTTGGATGCCCCAACTCTTCGAGTAGAGACGAATTTGGCCACGTGGGTTTTTCGACCAACTCGACGAGTTGGCGCTGTGAGAGGAAACCCTAATTCTCCGGGGTTGGGTCCTATTTAAAGGACATTAAGCCCTCGTTTCAGCCTCACCAGCCACCTTATTCCCCTGTGTGAAACCCTGATCGTCTATATTGATCTAAGAGTGAAAGAGAGTTAATCTTTGGGCATTTTAGTGCATTATTGGAAGAGAAGAGAAGAGTATCAAAGCAAGGAACGAGAAGGGACTGTTGGATCCGGTATTCATCCACCCTTTAGCTTCTATGGGAAGGTAAAAGTCACCACCTTGCTCATCATATTGATTAGATCTCGTTGCTAGGAAGCCTTTAGGGCTTTTTCCATATTTCCTTGAGATTCTGAGTGATTTGAGCTTGCTAATAGAGTGAGACTTTAGATCTGGACCTTGAAAGGTCCCTTAAGCCCAATGGTCCAAGCTTTATCAAGCTAGAGCAAAGCTTTACCAAGACCAATAATAACACTTAGCCTAACTGTCCTCATGAAGTCAACTAAGTCAACTCTGGTCAAAATTCTTCTCAAGGTCAAGGTCCTGGTCGAAGTCAACCTTCTGGTTGACTCGACTCGTCGAGTTGTTCTGCCAACTCGCCGAGTCCATTCTCCTCAAATCCCAAACAACCTCGAATCCACTCGTCGAGTCTAGCAAGAACTCGACGAGTTAAGTTGGGTTTAAGGGACATTTCTAAAGGAAACAGAGGGCTCAATGAGTTACATTGATGCACTCGACGAGTCAAGTCAACATGGACTGTTGACTTGAGCGTTGACTTCATTTGACTTTAGGGTTTGCTCAAGACACGAATTATGGAGACCATGGAGGGATAGAATCGTCTTTCACCCATTCCAAGAGATTAGAGAGAGAAAATAACTTGGTTTATTTGGAGTTGTGATTCAAGTGTTAATTAGAGATAATTATCGTATGTGTTAGGTGGAGGCTAGATCGGTGATTCGTGTACGAGGTTGATTTGCTTGCTTACGAGGTGAGTCTTCTCACTATACTTACCTTGAGTGGTAATTTTGTGTGACCGGAGGGTCTTGTGTGCTTATATTTAGTATTGGGATATCCTACATTACGTCCTTGTGATTTATGCTGTGTATTATGTTCAACTTTACTGAGTTAGGACCGAAGGGTCCACCCGAAAAATCGCAACCAAAAATTTCCTTTAGAAACATTACTAAAACCATATTTATAAAACCATAACATAAGTCATAACATAAATTCAGAGTATCAATTCAAAACATGTTCTTGTTATCAGAGTAAACATCCCAGGCTGACTAACTATGGTGTGTGCCATGCGATCACCCCGAGCTCTTCCCTCCACCACTAGAAGTACCTGAAACCAAAACTACAACTGTAAGCACAAAGCTTAGTGAGTTACCCACCCTACCACATACCATGCATAACAACATACTGCAGGCACTGGGCCACACCCACTACTTCGTGCCTCGCCCGCTACGTCGGGCCCCGCCCTATCCCAGGCCCCGTCTGGCTTCGAGCCTCACTCGGTATACAAATCTATTTTCCTTAGGCCTCGCCTGTCTCTGGATCCTGCCCGCATAAGCATACAAACATATAACCATAACACGTAACACATAAACTAAACGTACCCTATTGCGTTACTGTCCTAAGGCCTCGCCTGTCTTGGGCCTCGGCCTTCCCTGCTACTACTGAGCCATAGAACCCCGCCCAAGCTCCTACTGTTGGTGAGATACGGGCCCCCACCCACACTCACCTTCCTCCTATCTCGGGCCTCGCCCCTGCTCTGCTACTAATGAGATATGGAACCCCAGCCATACTCTGCTAATTGTGAGATACAGGACCCCACCCACACTCACCTCCCTACAAAGCACATATAAGTATCACACAGACAACGAGTATAACTTAACATGCAACTTTCCTAGGGCTTACCTCGGCATCGGATCTTGTTCCGGAATAACATACTAGCAAATACAACCTAACCCCCGGGTCTTCCTACTCATAATTACATGGGCCGGCATTATGGCCGTAGACCTATTCACACAAAAGGAAACTCACCTGCACAACTGAACTCTGTTGATAACCCTCTCGTTGCTATCCGAAAACTCTCCAAACCGTTGCTCCTCTAGCTCCCCGAACTACCAATACCAATAATAACACTTAGCCTGACTGTCCTCAAGAAGTCAACTAAGTCAACTCTGGTCAAAGTCCTTTTCAAGGTCAAGGTCCTGGTCGAAGTCAACCTTCTGGTTGACTCGACTCGTCGAGTTGTTCTGCCAACTCGCCGACTCCATGCTCCTTAAATCCCAAACAACCCCGACTCCACTCGTCGAGTCTAGCAAGAACTCGACGAGTTTTCCTTCATCTAACACTTCGGGACTATCTTCAACCGACTCACCGAGTTCATCCTTGAACTCCTCGAGTTCATCTTCATAGCTAAGAAGATTGCCTTGGACTCACTGTATTCCTCTTTAACTCATCGATACTATGATCTTCAGGTCCATTAGGAACCCAGACTGGTTGAATCCTTTACTAAG
Organism: Lactuca sativa; assembly: GCF_002870075.4. NCBI lineage: Eukaryota > Viridiplantae > Streptophyta > Magnoliopsida > Asterales > Asteraceae > Lactuca > Lactuca sativa. The sequence goes on along the minus strand of NC_056625.2, from coordinate 105,133,683 downwards.
TCCACTCACTGATCCGAATCACAACAGAAGGGTTTTGATTTGTGACCCGACTCGCCTAGTCCATGAACTGACTCGCCGAGTCCAACTTCTGACATCTCTACTCTGTCGATTACAGTCCGTTCGAACACCTTCAATCCATAGATCTAGACTTCTAATGCTAGCATCGCACGTAAAGTTGCTAACTTTACGTGCATGCAAGGGGGCATGAGGCTAAAACACTTAATCCAAGCTTCAAAGAAGGCCTAGGTCATCAAATGGGACCATATCAATTAAAATGATCCAGATCTGTTGTCCAATCCATCCTCAAAGGATTAATACTCGGATTCTACTTAGAAATGATCCAATTGTGACAAAAAGGCAAGCTAGAAAAGGGATATATCAATTGAAAGCTCAAGGTTCAGGCTTTTTACCTCCTAACAATTTCCAAGTCGATATGGAGGCTGGATCTACTCTTCCTTCCTTGATCCTTTCTCTCCAAGCTTCCAAGACACACTCTAAAGGCCCTCAATCTTCTCAAAAGCTCAAACAATGGAGTTAGGTGGCTAGGGTTTTGGATTCTGGACGAGAGAGGCTACAAATGAACCATAGGGAAGAGAATAAGATGCTTAAATAGGGTACCAAGTCCCGGAATTAGGGCTTCCTAACCCAGACCTGACTTGTCGAGTCCACTTATCGACTCGTCGAGTCAGCCACTTAATCTTGCACACGGATCCCGCTCCGAATCGTCGAGTTCTTCCCTAGACTCGACGAGTTGACCCCTCTTTGACTTAGGGTTTTCCTTTTCTTTCTTGGCAGTTCTGATACTGGGTTTTACATGGAGTTTATCTTTTTAAGGATCCTGGATTTTATCAAACAATTTATGAATTTGTGTTTTTGACAATTTGACAATTGTGATTTTTGGAATGTGATATTGAAAATTATGTGGTTTTGAAAATGAAAATTTTGTTTGAAAATTTACGTGTTACATAACATTAGATTTCATATTGATAATTTCACTCTCATATCTAAAATTCCGTTTACAAATATCGTTGTTTCTTCAACATCAGATGTTCAAACACTTAACCTCATGTTTTCGTTAATCTTAAGACTTTACAGTTTGATTAAATGTAGGAGAAATTTAATGAAGCATTCACAAAAATTTTGTTTACTTCTGTTAGGAACAACATACTGAATTTATTTAAAATCACTTCAAAAACAATTGATTTTCCTTCAAATAACAATTTTAAGTTGCTATGATCACAAGTCAATATATCCTTCAAATATCATCCAACGCTTCAAAGAAATATTGATCATGAAGAACATTATATATGAAATTATAACAATATTTAATATAAATATGCATTCGTTATCTCGCAACACAACAAAGAAGAAATTAATGTATAAAATGCACAGAAATGTGTAACATAAAGATATGGATTAAAAGTCAACAAAATTGCATAATAGAAAAAGAAATAACGTTTGGCGTGCTCGACATCTTATTTGATCTTTTGTTATCCAAATATAACTTTTAAAAATTTATTTTGTCTTTAGCATCGTTAGATAATGGATTTGAAATATTAAAGTAGATTGGAGACATATATGCTCATTTCCACATGGTATATTTGGATTGACATTTTCATTGTCACCAGGAACATATGTAAAATTATTTGAATATCGTATATGTTGTTGACGATAGCCAACATCTTTTATATAAAAGTAACAATAGTTAATAAGAAAATGTATTGGTAATGTGCATACCTTTTGTAAACTTTGACTAAATTCCTATGACCAGGATATCTGTGCCAAAGACAAGTCGTCGCTACAAGTCTGGCGGGAACGACAAAATTGTTCACGGTATTCTGAAAGTCTATACCGATGCCATGTGGCGATCCGTGTGAAACGTCTATCCCGACGAGAAGTCGTTGACACAGGTTTTTAATTTTTAATTTTTTTGTTTCAGCAAAAAATGAAATGACATCGTTTATATAGACCCTATACAGACGGCATGTCATCGGCGTAGGGGTTTACCCTAAAAAACCGCAATCTTCGTTCATTTGCACACAACGACGAATGTTTGTTTCTTCTCCGATGAAAATCACGTTCTGCCTTCCATAACCGGCGATTAGGACTAGGTAACATCTTTTCTATTCCTAATTTATTTTTTTTATTATTGTCTGGTAAAGTTTTTTACCCCGAATTTTTTTTTTGGAGGGGGGGGGGGGGGTGGGAGGAGGGGGGTTTGATGTTTATAGTTGTTCACCGGTGGGGAAGAGGTTTTCCTTCACCACTGTTCGTCTTCCACCACATCAGCCTTCCCCACCGACGAGTCGACCCTCCTTCCAGCTTCTCTCATTCACTGCCACAGCACATAAGAAATCTGGTGGGTTTTTCGTGTTTATTTATTTATTTTTTCTTATTTTGTGTATTTCTCGTGACCACCAGCCAGTACCGGAGGATCACCTTCAATTTTGACAATCGGATTCCGTCCATCACAGCAAGAAGAACAAAACAGGTTAGTTTTTTTTTCTAAATTTTATTGAAATTGAATTTGTATATATGTATAAGTTTATATGAAATTGAAACTGAAATTGATCCTCCTATGATTATAGAATTTTGTTGTTTGTTTGGTATATGTATGATTGTGTTATTTGTTTGGTATATTGTGATGTTTGTTTGGTATATGTACGTTGTTTGTTTGTTTAGGTTTATATGAAATTGAAGTTGTATGTATAAAATGTTAATTTACTTGGTTAATGTTATATGAAATTGAAATTGTGGTTAAAATATTATATGAAATTCAAATTTGTTTAGGTACATACGAAATTGAAATTGTATGTATACAATGTTAATTTACTTGTTTAGGTTTAAATGAAATTGAAATTTTGTATGATTGTGAAATATATATGATTGTGATCTTTGTTTAGGTTGCTATGAAAGTTTATGTATAAAATGTAATACCTGTATGGTTGTGTTACTTGTTTAGTTTATTAGCTTGAGTGAATGAAGTGATAAAGTGTTTAATTTTTATGTTAAAATGTTTGTCATTAAGAACAAACGTTACCAATAGCAACATAAAACAAAATATAAAAATATTTAAACTAATAAAAGTACGCTTATTAAGAACAAATGTAATTAATAGCAACATACCGAGTTACACCCTGATTATGAGATGTCTTCTTTAAACTTTTTGGCAAAGTTATTGTATATTAAAATGATCAAGAGATGGACAAATAGTTCGTTTGACCAACTTGTAGACTTGCTAAGAGTTTCTTTCCCGAAGAGCAAGATTCCAACTTCACACTATAAAGCTAAGAAAAAGTTGAGAAAGATAGGGTTAGGATATGAATCCACCCATGCTTGCAAATATGATTGTGCTTTGTTTTGGAAGCAGAATGATTCCATGCAGAATTGCCTGATTTGTAACGGGAGTAGATGGGTGGACACAACCACAAAGGGGAAGCGAGTACCACAAAAAGTGTTGCGGTACTTTCCTTTGACTCCAAGGCTTCGACGGGTGTATAGTTCCAGATGGGAAGTCATGGAAAGAATTTGATAAGAGATATCCAGAGTTTGCCAAAGAACGTAGAAATGTTCGTCTAGGTTTAGTTGATGATGGCTTTAATCCATTCGGCAACTTTAATAACAATTATAGTACTTGGCCTGTTATATTGACTACCTACAATACACCACCATGGATATGTATGGAAGAGTCTTCTTTCATGCTAACTTTGCTGATTCCTGACCCTAGATCACCCGCAAAGTACATTGATGTTTACTTGAGGCCTTTGGTGGATGAGTTGAAAATGTTGTGGGCCGAAGGACTCCAAATGAGAGATGCATCAACCAACATTGTATTCAATATGCGTGCGATGTTGTTATAGACCATCAATGATTTCCCAACACGTAGCAGTCTGTTTGGATGGAGTGGTCAAGGTTATTTAGCATGCCCTACTTGTAACGAAGACACATCTTCCATTTATGTGCCCAACAAGATGTCTTATGTTGGTCACAGACGATTCTTGAATTTAAACCATAGTTAGAGGGAGAGTCTATTGTTTGATGGTCAACCTGAGACAAGACCGCGTCCTAGACGATTCAGTAATGCAACTATATTAAATTAAGTAAATTGTCTCCCTGATCGAATTCCAATGAAACATCCTGATTATGGGGGTAAAAAAAGAAAGCGCGACAATGAAAGAAAAAAGAGAGAGTTAAATTGGACGAAACGAAATATCTTCTTTCAGCTTGAGTATTGGTCTTCTCTCGACCTAAAACACAATTTCGATACTATGCAAGTTTCAACGAATGTGAATGAGAGTGTGTTGAATACTGCACTGATAAACGATATAAGCAAAGACAAAAAAGAAGCAAGAATTGACTTGAAAAATATTGGCATTCGACCAGATCAATGGCCAAAAGAGAAAGTCAAGAAGATGAAGAATCATAACAAGGAAGAAAACAAGAAGAAATAAATACTCCCACATGCTTCTTAGTCTTTCTAACCAATTGATCGAAAACATTTATGTCAATTCATTAAATAAGTAAGACTACCTGATGGTCATGGATCTAACTATAAGAAGAAAGTTAATGATACTGAATCAAATTCGGTTGGGCTGAAGTCTCACGATCATCACGTCCTCATGCAATGATTTCTACCTATAGGGGTCAGAGCATCTCTCCTACCAAATGTTTCAAGAACAATCATTGACATGTGTACATTCTTTAAAAATACTTGTGCATGGTCATGGGATGTTAACGACATGAGAAATGACAGAACAAAAGTAGTGAAGATCTTATGCAATCTTGAGTTGATATATCCTCTATCATTTTTCGACATAATGATTCATCTTATTCTTCATTTACCTGATGAAGTACACATGATATGGATGGATCCTTTTGAAAGATATATGAAAAAACTTAAAAATTATGTCAGAAACAAAGCTAAACCAGAAGGTTTAATAGTAGAGGGTAATGTTGCAGACGAAGCGTTGACATTCTGCTCTATGTATCTTGAGGGCATGCAAACTAAATTCAACCGTGCTAATAGAAATGATGATCCCAACCTTCCAAAAAGGCAATTTTCTATGTTCTCATCACAATGTCGAACAATGTCGGCTAAGAAAATTGTTGAACTTTGTAAAGAGGTCAAAAAAATCATTGCATTGGTTTGTACTAAACAATTGCAATGAGGATGAGATGAGAAGCTACAAATCGTAAGTTTCTGATCTATTAACTACATTTTCGATAGCGTTATAATATGTTTTAAATATTCTAATTATTTTGTCCCATATTCAGTGAATTCAAATCAGAATTTCCTGAAAGTGATTTCAAATGGAATTTCCTTCATGGTTCAAAGAAAATGTAAGTATCTTATATATTTATACTGTAAAACTAAATTATTACTTAAACATACAATCTTACATTTCCTTACATATTTATTGTCTCCAAAAAGATATCCCTTCGGACTATACTGACGAATTAAAGGCGTTGGCATATGGTCCGTTCCTTGCATATTCTTACACTGTGTGCATAGTAAATGGTGTTCGATTTGTCGTGAATAGCTGTGATCTCCGATGCACCACTCAAAATAGTGGTGTTGTTACATTCTGAGAATACGCTACACCATTCTATGGTCAATTAGAAGAGATCATAGAGTTGCATTATTTATATGGTAAATCGGTTGTCCTCTTTCGTGGTAAATGGTTCAATGCGTCATTACGTAATGGACGTATAGTTCTTATTGATACCAGTTATGAATGATATGTCGGTAAAAAAACATGTTATGATGATTAATAATACATCTTAGCCACACAAGCTAAACAAGTATTTTATCTCCAAGATCCTACTCAAAACAATAACCGAAGAGTCGTGGACAAGGTTCATCATCAAAAACTTTGGAATCATCCAAGTATCGATGTTGTGAATGAGATAGATGTCTTGAATGACACTCAATCAACTGATTTTACCTTGGGTGTCAACCTAGGCACCTTGCTTATGTAGATGACTTTAGGTGAAGTTGGTGAATCAAGTGTGGTTGCTAGGAGGAATGTTGTTCATACTATAATCGATGACGATTTCATTAACGATGACAATGACAATGGTGATATGTACTCTTCAGATGAAGAAATAAATAATGAAAACTATGACAGTGATGATGATGTTGTATATGTATATTATTATAGTAATGAATTCGATTGACGGTATATTATATTTATTATACATCCTGATTGCTTATAATATTTGTTAAATTTTCAAATGTTGCTTATTTATAAGTAGCTTTATTATATATTTTGAATGTTTATAATATTTGTTAAACAGATGACAAAAGTCGCAAGGGGACATGGATTAGATGGTGGGGATAGACGTCCACACGGGGTCACATGCTGTGTACCATCGGGTTGTCAATCTTGTAAGTTACATGAAAATTTTGAAGTATTAGATATATTAAAGTTTTAAATTTTTAAATTTCTAATTCTATATGTAAATCTTGCACAAGCGAAGAATATGAATGTGCGTGGCAAAAGGAGAAACTTGAATTTGTTCGACGAGTATGAAAATAACAATCGTAAGCCTTCGATTGTATGAATTGATATCTCTAGGTGGACGTATCGATTTGTCGAGAAAGCGGACAAATGTTTGTCAGACTGATTTCAAATCTGGTGGGATCATAGGTACCGTTGAAGTATCATACTTAGCGTCATGTTCCTAACAAGTACAAAGATATATCCCGAGCTAGAAGTAAGTATACAATATATTTTATATGTATTGAATTTTTTACTTATTAAATATTTTTTTGGTAATCAGATATGTTTTTCCTTTTGTAGACTTATTTTGATCTTAATAGGCATCGGGGCATAGAATTGTTGGAACCCCTTCGAGTGGATATCCAAGCACATATGCAAAGAGCTTATCGAGAGCGCAAGTATCAGATAAAAAAAACATTTTTATCGAGTTGGTGGATATCATAATGTGGAAAGAGGAAGAAGATGTCCACCGACTGATTGGACCGCCGAAGCTTGGAAGAAAATGATTGATTTGTTGTTTTTGACCGATGAATACAGACGCACATCGGTCAAAAATAAAGTTACTAGGTCGAAACTTCCGCACACAAGTGCTTACAGATGTAGATCCTATGGTCAACGATGCTATTTAGAGGTAATAAAATATATTACTATTATTTAAAATTGTTATTAACCTTTGTATAAATATATTTTTTTTCATTTATTATATGATAGAATGGGAATCAAACTGCAACATACTGAAGGTTCGAAACAAATGCGCTACAAATAAGGTTCGGCTTGGTGTCCAAGTCGAGCACAAGAAGATTGGGTAAGCGATAAATGAAATGAACGTGTTGTTTAAATATATTATTATTATTAATTATAGTTTTTTGTTTAAGGAATATTATTATTATTTTCATGTTTAAATTTAGTTGTTTGTTTTAATTAACGTATGTTTATTGTTTTCTTTATTTTAGGAGAAATTGAATAGGAATATGAGAAAATGCAAAACGAGGTTAGGGAAGGCGGAGAAGTAGACGATGAAGAATGTTTAGAACGTGCCCTTGGGACGAGACGCGGGCCTGCTCACGGGGTGGGTAGGAGACCAACTGCCAACATTGGTTTAATTCCAAATGAACGACCTTCCATTTCCAAATCGTCCCAATCTCAATCTCAATTTGATGCACAACAAATGCAAGAATACTTGCAACAATATAATGCATCATTGGCGGCATGTATTCCGAACTTCCAACCACCACCATTTCCTAACTTTCTATTCAACTCTAACACACAAGCAAGTACCTCTCAACAATTTGTCGAAAGGATGGAAGAAGAAGAGCAAGAAGAAGGAGAAGAAGAAGAAGACGATGATGATAATGATAGTTGATGTTTTTTAGTATTTTGAACATTGATAATTAACTACTTATTGTAATATTAAACTTGAATTTGATGTTTTGAATTTGGATAATGGAACCTAGTTAATGTATTTCAATTGATATATGCTGCAATGTTTTTGGATTTGTTAAAAATGCAGGAATTGTAATGTACAGAATCTGTAAAACTAAAAAAAAACAACCAGTGGTCATCCTGACGACAAGTCGTCGCTATACGTATTTAATTGACAACTGTGAAAAACGTATAGCGATGACAGGTCAGCATAATAACTTAAACCTGTAGCGACGCCATGTTGTCACTATAGGCTTCTCGACGACATGAGGTCGCCACAGGTAATTAATAAAACTTTATTTTTTTCTCAAAAATATGCTTGACAAAAGCTGTACCGATACCAAGTCGTCGCAATAGGGGTAGCCTATGCTGACGACATCTATGCCGACGACAATATTGACCTATGCTGACAGGCATATACTCGAGCTTAAGCTTATTTAGGCATGCTACACAAAAAACGAGTCGAGCTCAAACACGATCCAAGATTGTATAATTCTTTACGGGCTCGAACTGAGCTCAGTATGACAAAGCACGGATCTAGCCAACTCGAGCTCGAGCCCCTATAACATAAACGAGCTTGAGTCGAGTTTGGCCAAGCTTGAGCTCGGCTCGACTCATTTCCACTGCTAATTGTACAAAATTCAAAACACAAAAAATATATATTAAAATCTAAATAATATTGCCAAAAAACTATGATCGACATTGACCAAGCTACCATTTTTTTTGCCTATTAACAAATAGATTATTAGCTATAATTCCTTCAATATAATGGTAGAGATGTGTATGGAACAGCTCTTTCATTTATAGGCCATAACCAAACCACAACCATTATAATTTGTTAATGAATTTGATATTCATTGGATATCGGTTAATATTTGTTAATGTCAATAGTTTTAATCATATCAGTTAATGATTTTGGATTATAGTTAATATCAAATGTCCATGCTAATTAAAATGATATTAAAATAAAAGTACATTTGTATAGAAAAAAAAACTAATGTATATTATGGTAGTCTAATACATAAACTTAAAGCTAATAGACTACAAATTAATAAACTCAACAGATTAAAATGAGCTAACAAAACATTAAATTAACAGTGTTTTTGTTGACGGAAAACTTTATGAAATGTGGCGTTCAAACTACTATGGCGTTCCAGAGAAAATTCATGAAATAATCAAAATTAAGGGGTTGTTTTAAGCATTTAACCAAGAAAATTTGAGTTTTGGAAAATGACCATGAGATCCGCATAGGGGGCTCTGTGGATCGCTTTAAACCTCTGAGGAACGATGAATGGTACCGAGTAATTGACGTGGCATCACTAAAAGACAAAAAAAATATGGTGGATGTCACGGTTCCTTATAGGTGGCTCTGCGGATCCATTTAACCCCCTATGGAAATTTAAATTCTCTAAGAAAATGGTAGTTGCTCCTCTCCGACAGATACGTAGAGTCGTCTCTGTGGATCCTTGCAACACCTTTGCGGAATGGTTGATTTCTCTGTGGAACACACCATATATTTTTTTGGTCTTTTACTGATGTCACATCAATTCATCGGTACTATTAATCGTTCGTCAGAGGTTTAATCCGTATAACCCTCTCTGCGGATCTCATTGTTATTTTCCAAAACTCAAATTGTCTAGGTTAAATGCTTAAAACACCCCCTCAATTTTGGTTATTTCATGAATTTTCTCTTCCATTAAACATTTTAAATTTACAAATTTGAAACATATAGACTCGATATGCAATGTGCCAAAGTTTAATAAAACTGTATTCCAAAACACTATCCAGACAACCCCAGATGAAAATAAATGTATCAAAGATCATATCAATAGAACTAATATCCCAAAAGCAGAAACTATGTGGTGTGTGCAATGCAATCATCCCGAGCTCTTTCCCTAGGAACCGGAAGTCCCTAAAACAAAAACTGAAAACCGTAAGTAGAAAGCTTAGTGTTTTCCCCATGATACCGCATACCAAAATAAAACACATAACGAGCCCTGCCAAAAGAGTATAACAGGGCCCACTCTAACTCGCATAACGGGCTCCACCCAATAAGTATAACGGGCGCCACTCCAACTCGTATAACAGGCCCCGTCGACATACAATTCATACTACATAACAAGTAATAGCATACAGGATAATCATCAGGCCCCGTCCAATAAGCATACAAGCACATACGCATACTAAGGCCCAAACTCCCCATTTACAAGGCCTAAAACCAAGTAATCATCCAAAGTCCATCTATAGCCCAATTTTCCAAATTGGGCCCAAAACGTTTTCATGGGCCATACCGTAACGCCCAATAACTTTTCGTAGTCCAAAACAGTTGTTATTAGTTGTCCCAAGAAGTACCCAAGCATCCAAGCCCAATAAAATGGTCCAAAATTGATGCCCAAAACGTTAAGCCCAACAGACTGAGTACGCGGGGCGTACTGTAACGCCCGTAGATCCGGGCTAGTCAATTTAGAGGCAATAGGGGTCGAAAACGACTTTTCTACAAAAGATTATTTAGAATAAATAATCTTAACCAAGTTGTAGAATATGTATTAAGGTTTCCGTACATATAAAGAACGCCAAAATCCGAGTTATAAAAAAGAAGTTATGGCCCGTCGAAGTTTTTCGGCAAAACCGACACGACACCGGGAGACGTAAATAGTGAATTTAAGATAAAAGACTTTTTTGCCTTAGTAATCTAAACCAAATTTGTAGTATATGTTAAACCGAGAACATCCATAAAAAGAACGCCCAAATCTGATTTCGTATGAAGAAGTTATGATTTTTCTAAGATTCGGCTAAGCAGTGCACGACCCGAAACTCGAATTTTAGTTCGAGCGGTTTTTGGCTTATGCGACCTAAATGAGAGTTGAAGATATCATTAATAGGAACTCAACGGTAAAAATACATACGAAAACGGAGTCCATATGAAGAAGTTACGAATTCTTCGCGGTCACTTAACAGTCTAAACGCCTCCTACTGTTAAATTTGAAATCGGTCAAGAATTAGCCAACGGAGTCTAAATAAAAGTTGTAGATCTTGATTTTTCCTACGCGTTGAAAAAAAACGTCAAAAAACGGAACTCGTATGCGAAAGTTATGATTTTTCTAAGTTTGAAGGCTGATACGCGATAGAGGGTGACGTGACACCACCAGAATTGGACACGTGGCACCACCAGAAGGCTGCCACATGCCCCAACTCGGCGAGTAGGTCCTCCTACTCGGCGAGTCCACCAGTCAGGCCCCCTATAAATAGAGGTGTTGGGTTCCCTCACTTCCTCACACCTTCAAACCTTTCTTCTCTCTCTAGTTTCTCTCTCTAAAGCCCCAAACCCCCCCCCCCCCCCTAAGGTCTAGGTAAACCCCCTAGCACCCGAAGGAAGCCTCGAGAAAAGAGCCTTTCGGCTCAGAAACGCTACTCCAGCGGAGCCCGATTTCCAAGGAAACCCGCTGTAAGTGAGCTGTACCTAACCTATCTTTAGTATAGCTTATGTTTAATATAGTAACATTATTAGGACCTTAAAATAATTATTTGGGCTATTATTATGAGTTATATAGAGTGTTGTTTAACGCTTATATAATAATAATAATAGCTAGACTATTAATTAGTCACGGTTAACGTTAGACTAAACCCTAGTGGTATTGATACTAGGTTTTATCGAGGGATAATTGTTTTGAGATAACGAAGCGCTCCTCGAAGGCAGAATCACCACCTTTTTTCAGGTGAGTGCATAGTTACTTTCAGCTTACACATAGATATCAAGTATTTTATATAAATTTCCTGCTATGTGTGCATATTATCTGAATACTTGCTATATATGCTGGATGAACGTTTTATACATGTTTTCAATGATTTAAACTGTATATGTATTTTATATCTACAAAATGTGTTGCGTAAAACATGGGTAGATGTAATAGTTGCTGTGTGACAAAATAAAAAAATGAGAGGCCTCGTTTTAGATGTTATTGATGATCCAGTCATCTAGCGGAGTATAGATGACGATCACTTACTATTATAGACAGTCCAGTAGAACACTAGTAGGCTCGCAACCTGGGTGTTTATTTGAACTGTGTGCTCACCAGATGTACTCCATCCCCCACATGGTTGCCTTAAGAACATTTATTGCTGAGGAATCCCCTTAGCAGTAGTGTCCATCCCGATGATAGTCCTTAGACTAGGTCCCTTGTGTTAGATGTTTTAGGGACGTAAAGTGAGGATAACGGGAATGGGTAATCGGGTTTGTTTGGTTTGATAAAGTTAATAAACTTATTTATTATGGGTTGAAAATCCTATGTGCTCACCAGGCTCCCAAGCCTGACCCACTCAGTTTCTTGTATTACAGGTAGTGGCGCATGAGCATAGATGTGATGTCTTGGGATGAGAGATTAATGGATTTTAGGCCTGTAAATACGGAATAATGTAGTAAGGCCTATATTGTATTGTTTATGCTTATGATTTGTATCGAACATGACATCCCGAGTCTTTTTAATGAAATACATTTCTACTGAAATGCTTTTGATAAATCTTTATCATATATTGTTTTGGGACAAATTCCGCAACACTTCTATTTAAAATATTACTCTGATTTTTAAACAAAGCATAAACAAAATCGGTTTTTTCTGGCCGTGAAAATGGGGATGTCACACGTACTCAGCTGTATGCTAAATGTACTAGCTAAATGACTTGTACGTTGTGCGTACAGACTTGTATGTCCAACGCAAGGTTGTAGAACTCACTACTCAGTACCTGCTCGGCTAACTACCGAGTAGCGAGTACTCGGACTCGGTTATTCATGTAGAAATATTTTTAGGAAAATTATGTATGTTAAAATCATAATTTGATTGAAATATATTACAAAATTAGATACATGTGAATACATAAAACCTGAAATACACACAATTGTCTCACTTCGTGAATAATTATTGAAAATTTAAGATATAGCATTTCATTTTCACAAAATGGGCATAAACTCATGAATGGATGGATTTAAACCTTAAAGGTGACAACTCTATGCATATAGAACCTTAGAAACACCAAGAGTGGCAACTCAAAGCTCCAAGAGTGGTCTAAAACCTATAACAACCGGTTCCTGGTATGTATTTAAATTTAATTAATTTCATGTTTTACTTTGGGACACGGCGAGTTGGAGGCCCAAATCGTCGAGTAGACTGGATTTCTGGTTATAGGGGTTAAGCGACACACTCGACGAGTCGGGCGCCCAACTCGGCGAGTAGGGTTGTCTGGATGAAACCATAATATTTAGGGTTTGCACCTTTTTTAAAAACCTTAGGTGGTTCCCTTTACAGCCTCCAACACCGTCAGACCACCCCCTCGAAACCATAACTGTTTTGAGTGATTTGAAGCTCTTTGTGCCATTTTTTGCAAGTTAGAAGGTTGAAGAGAAGAAGAAGGAGCTTTGGATTTTAGAGGGAGCAAGGAGATCTAGAGGTTTTGCTTCATTTCCTATTTTTTGGTGGTCAAAAGTCCAGACCTTGCTTCTCCTTTCATTAGATACTCGTTTTGGAGTAACTTAGGGCTTTTGGAAGCCATTTAGGAGCCATTCTTGTATACAACCATGATTTTGGGATAAGAACTTCAGATCTGGAACCATTGGGGTTCCTATGGCATAAAGGTGCCAACTTTATTGCCATAAGAACTGCATACACTATAGTAACCCCATTTTAGAGCCTTTTGAGCCAAAAAAAACCCCATGCATGTACATCAAGTTCATAACTTTACGTATAATATGGACCCTAGGAGGTCAGATCTATGGTTTAGATGCCTTGAGACCCACTGGAATCGGCCATATAGTTTTGGACAAAGAGGGACTCGGCGAGTCGCTTAGGTGACTCAACAAGTCGGGTCACAGTTTCCTCCCAAACGTCTTCTGGAAATGGTCTTTGGATGAGTTGAAGGAAAACTCAGCTTGTTGAGGTTTGTTGTGGACTTGAAGATTGAAGGACACGACGATTTCAAGGTAATGTCCCAACCACATGAAGACGGACCCGACGAATTCAAGGAGAACTCGGCGAGTCATAGACTAAACGCCTTCATATGGATGAAGATGAACTCGACGAGTTCAAGGATGAACTCAGCGAGTCGGTTGCAGAAGGTCCCAATGTTTTGCTGAAGGAGAACTCGTCGAGCTCTTGCTAGACTCAAAATTCGATTTCAACGAAAACCTAGTCTTTGCTCATTTTTTTGCATGGTAATTTTAGTTTTCGTTTTAGATAATAAAAATTCACTTCTTTTATTTATTTATTTTTTATTCAAAGTGTCAAGTCAAGTCCATATAGTTTACATAGATGTACTTTGCAATTGTTATGTGTCTTTGTGGATTCCATCCCTATTTTGGATGTACTTTTTTTTATTGGTTTAAAAACCTAATACTTTTCATGAGTTTGTTGTCTCTTGATGTGAATTTAAAGTGCCTAGACGGCCAAAGAGTAAAGTTGGATGACGGATGATTGGTGTTCAATTGTGAATGAAGTAGGAACGTTTTTATTTATTTGTTAGATGATATAGCTCGGCTAGAATGTCAATACTCTTAGGCCTGGTTCAAAGGCATATTGTTGATACGTAGAGTTGGTTGCTTGAGGCTAATGAGATATTCTCTGTCTCGTCCATCCATAATGATTTTGATGATAAGTTTCTTGTTCGTGGCTGTATTGAGTGGAAGTAGAATTGCTTGTCTCCCCCCCCCCCCCCCCCCCCAAGAGTAAATATTTTAGATTGATGTATATATTATGCTAGGAAGACTTCCAAACCCTTCTAATCTTTACATGCTAGGCATTGTTTTGACTTTGATGATTCACCCCATCTACTTCTATTGTTGAAACTAAATCACATGTCTTCATTGAATGTCTACTTTAAAATAAGGTGTAGATCTCCATTTCCATACGGAGGACTAATTGTCATGTTTTAACTCTCTCCATTCGAAGAATTATTTAGGTTTTACAAAAGAGGCGAAAGATTCGGTTTTTACTCGGTTATAAATCAAAGAAGCGGCGGTGTTCAAGTTTGTTTATATGGGTGTTGTAGAGATTCTCGTACCATGTCACTTCATGATGTCGTGTGGTTGACGAAGTCCACTCTGTCGTTCTAATTTGGTAAATAACTCAATGAAAAAGAGCCACTTTAAATCCGGTTAATTGGTGTTGTAATCCTATAACTTAACGTAGCACTCGCATGTGCACATATTTTCTTGTTACTGTTTTTTTTATAAATAGACTATTGTTTAAATAATAATAATGGTGTTTTAGATTAATATACAAAATGAAAACGACCGTGAAAGTGCACGTCGGTATAAAATAAAATTATATTGTTGAAGGTATAAAAAATATAAGTGTATCCTAAAAAATCAGATTCTCAAAATTTAATATAAAGGGAAAAGGAAAAAAGAAATAAAAAAAGGTAATGTTGTTAAAATATGAATAAAAAACGAAATCAAATAAAATATAGAATAAAAATAGAATTTCAATTGAAAAAAAAATAGAAAAAAGAAAAAGAAAAAAGGAAGCAAAGAAACAACCCTATCTAGGCGACACTAGTAGTCTCGTAGGTAATTAAATATGGCAAGTACACAAAAAAAGGAAAGGATTTATATCAACAGTTCAACACACAAAATCTGAGATACTTGCCCATCAAGGCTATGAAATCACCCGTACATCCCAATTACAGTCCCTATATAAATCAGTAACCCCTTCTTCGTTGTTCAATCATCATCATACATTCATCAACCATGTTGATACCTTCTTCGATCATACCTTCTTCAGCCATGGCGACTAAAAGAAAAGTACGTGAGCAAGAACCAGTAAACATCGAGAACAAGAAGAAGGCGAAAATGGAGGACAGACTCAGCGACTTGCCGGAGTGTTTGCAGCTTCATATTCTCACTTCTCTTGACGCAAAACACGCCGTTCAAACATCAGTTTTATCAAGAACCTGGGTTTCTGCGCACACTCGGATCCCAGTTCTTGAATTCAATTCCTACTCTTTCAAAAAACTCCTAGTCTTTGATAAGTTCGTATGTGATGTTCTGCGTCATCGTGATCACTCAGCAAAGTTGGAAAGATTAACATTCAACCGTTCTGGATCCTGCAGTGCCAAGATTTTGAATAGCGTTTTCGATTACGCGTTTTCGTTGGGTGTCGAGCAGTTGTCAGTTAACCTTCAACAAAGTAGAAACAAAACATGGCCGGTTTTTCCAGTAATTGCTTCCTTTGAATCCTTAAAGAGTTTAACACTAGAAAGCCAAAGTCATATGATTTGCCCGTATCTGGGGCCAATTTCAAGATCATTCAAGAGTCTTACTACTATGCATCTTCAACATGCACTTATAAAAGATCCCGATCCATTCTCAGGGTTCCCAATGTTGGAAAGTTTAACACTGGAAGATTGTCATCTTTGCATGGAAAGTGAAAAAACTTTGAGGATACACGCTCTTTGACTTACAGATTTAACCATTTCATCCCTATGGAACATCAGCTGCTGCGAAGTCACTACTCCAAGACTCAAATTCTTTGATTACAAAGGGCATAATTTCCACCTGCTTCTACCCACCCATGAGGGTCTTCCTGTTCTTGAGAAAGTGGTGATCGATTTCAATGGTCTTTGTTACCGAAGACAGGAGAAACTAATGTTTGATGATCTAATGGCCATGTTCTATACCATGAAGAATGTGAAATCACTAACGCTCTGCTCGTCTATTGTGCAACTTCTGTCATTCTTTCCAGATGAGTTGGTGAGACGAAGTTCACCCTTTCGGGAGTTGAAGGAGTTGAAGATGGATTTTAGGAACCTTCTTTGGCAAAACTTGTTTGAAAGGATAAGTGTGAGATCGAAAGAAACCTTTCAGGTGCCTTTGGATGTCAAAACTTACTTGCTCAAAAACTCTCCGGATGCCAAATTTTCGTTCACTTATCCCATAGACCTTAAATAGCATAACCTCAATGTCATTGGCGAGTCTATGTGTATAGAAGGTGGGTCACTTGACCCACCTTTTTTCCCATCTTTTATAAGAGATTATAAATAATTATAAATTGTGACTTATCTTAAAAACTTGGAGTGAACCACCTAAATGTTTTTGGCAACAAAATACATATAAATCAAAATTTAAAAAGCTCACATTTTATGTTTTAATAGGCACCGAAGTCATTTAAGGTATAATCCAATAAAAAAAATATTCCAATACAAGTTAAAGATAATAAGATAAATACAAGAAAAAAGAAAAAAACAAACAATAAAAAAAAAATTGTTCTCAACACGTCGTTCTTCTCCTGCTTCAAGGTATACGTTGATACCGTGATACACAATTACACAAATCGAAAATTCATCGCCGTCCGTCGGCCCTGACCCCACAACTAATATCAAGATACAAGACCTCATTTAATACAATTATAAATACTTGAAATTTCTTTTTTGGTTATACAACCCGACCCGAACTTGCAACTAGTATTTTTTTTACCATTTTTTTGGTTTCACTTAAATAGTGAACCACATGATTTTACGTTCTAGACTCGCCACTGCTCAATGTAGATGTTTTAGATGTTCTGGTTAGTATGTAATTTAACTAAATCTATGATATCTTGAGGATTTTATTATTTTTTTTTGTTCATTTATGGCTTCATTTTGAAATATATATGCAGATGATCTTGAAAACTAGGTACACGTATATATCAGTACAATTTTATGAATGCCTTCTTTAGCTTAACATAAACTTTATTGATCCGAAATATTCCTCATTTTCTATTTTTAACAAAATAAAATCTATAACCTATGTATAGTAATATAGTTTAACATAACCTATGTATAGTAATATAGTACCTGTAATATCATGTAATATCATGTAATATATCGGTTGAATTATATTTACAAAGTATAAACTTTTATTTATTAAAAAAAACAATCAAGCGTAAAAGTTTTTACGTTGAGATCTTTTGTAAGATAACATTCGATCCAAAGGAGTTATACTGATTCAAGACAAAATTACAGTGACATGTAGTTTACTAAATTAAAACTCTCAGCAGAACTATGGAACATGGTATATATGGATTGTTTAAAAATTAAAGTTTAATATCTATGTGTAACATTAAGCATTTTTTAAATTAATACTTTTATATAAATACAAACGAAATGATGAATAAATAAGTAATTAAGTTTATTATAAAAAAATATTGACATGTTTTAAACAATTGCGCTAAATATCAATGTGAAAAAATTAATTAATTTTTAATGTAAACTTTTGAACTAGTTACTAAGAATATGATGAATAAGCAGATAATTGAATATATACTAATCAAAAGCACTATATATTGTAAATAATTGTTACGAACCATAAATTTCCATAGATTTATTTGAATATAACATGTAACATCCCGACTCACAGGTATAATATTTATATATTTTTATGAGTTGATTGAGTAAATCGATGAGTTGGATGCCCCAACTCTTTGAGTAGAGACGAATTTGGCCACGTGGGTTTTTCGACCAACTCGACGAGTTGGCGCTGTGAGAGGAAACCCTAATTCTCCGGGGTTGGGTCCTATTTAAAGGACATTAAGCCGTCGTTTCAACCTCACCAGCCACCTTACTCCCCTATGTGAAACCCTGATCGTCTATATTGATCTAAGAGTGAAAGAGAGCTAATCTTTGGGCATTTTAGTGCATTATTGGAAGAGAAGAGAAGAGTATCAAAGCAAGGAACGAGAAGGGACTGTTGGATCCGGTATTCATCCACCCTTAGCTTCTATGGGAAGGTAAAAGTCACCACCTTGCTCATCATATTGATTAGATCTCGTTGCTAGGAAGCCTTTAGGGCTTTTTCCATATTTCCTTGAGATTCTGAGTGATTTGAGATTGCTAATAGAGTGAGACTTTAGATCTGGTCCTTGAAAGGTCCCTTACGCCCAATGGTCCAAGCTTTATCAAGCTAGAGCAAAGCTTTACCAATACCAATAATAACACTTAGCCTAACTGTCCTCATGAAGTCAACTAAGTCAACTCTGGTCAAAATCCTTCTCAAGGTCAAGGTCCTGGTCGAAGTCAACCTTCTGGTTGACTCAACTCGTCGAGTTGTTCTGCCAACTCGCCGAGTCCATTCTCCTCAAATCCCAAACAACCCCGAATCCACTCGTCGAGTCTAGCAAGAACTCGACGAGTTAAGTTGGGTTTAAGGGACATTTCTAAAGGAAACAGAGGGCTCAATGAGTTACATTGATGCACTCGACGAGTCAAGTCAACATGGACTGTTGACTCGAGCGTTGACTTCAGTTGACTTTAGGGTTTGGTCAAGACACGAATTATGGAGACCATGGAGGGATAGAATCGTCTTTCACCCATTCCAAGAGATTAGAGAGAGAAAATAACTTGGTTTATTTGGAGTTGTGATTCAAGTGTTAATTAGAGATAATTATCGTATGTGTTAGGTGGAGGCTAGATCGGTGATTCGTGTACGAGGTTGATTTGCTTGCTTACGAGGTGAGTCTTCTCACTATACTTACCTTGAGTGGTAATTTTGTGTGACCGGAGGGTCTTGTGTGCTTATATTTAGTATTGGGATATCCTACATTACGTCCTTGTGATTTATGCTGTGTATTATGTTCAGCTTTACTGAGTTAGGACCGAAGGGTCCACCCGAAAAATCGCAACCAAAAATTTCCTTTAAAAACATTACTAAAACCATATTTATAAAACCATAACATATGTCATAACATAAATTCAGAGTATCAATTCAAAACATGTTCTTGTTATCAGAGTAAACATCCCAGGCTGACTAACTATGGTGTGTGCCATGCGATCACCCCGAGCTCTTCCCTCCACCACTAGAAGTACCTGAAACCAAAACTGCAACTGTAAGCACAAAGCTTAGTGAGTTACCCACCCTACCACATACCATGCATAAAAACATACTGCAGCCACTGGGCCACACCCACTACTTCGTGCCTCGCCCGCTACATCGGGCCCCGCCCTATCCCAGGCCCCGTCTGGCTTCGAGCCTCACTCGGTATACAAATCTATTTTCCTTAGGCCTCGCCTGTCTCTGGGTCCTGCCCGCATAAGCATACAAACATATAACCATAACACGTAACACATAAACTGAACGTACCCTATTGCGTTACTGTCCTAAGGCCTCGCCTGTCTTGGGCCTCGCCCTTCCCTGCTACTACTGAGCCATAGAACCCCGCCCAAGCTCCTACTGTTGGTGAGATACGGGCCCCCACCCACACTCACCTTCCTCCTATCTCGGGCCTCGCCCCTGCTCTGCTACTAATGAGATATGGAACCCCAGCCATACTCTGCTAATTGTGAGATACGGGACCCCGCCCACACTCACCTCCCTACAAAGCACATATAAGTATCACACAGACAACGAGTATAAGTTAACATGCAACTTTCCTAGGGCTTACCTCGGCATCGGATCTTGTTCCGGAATAACATACTAGCAAATACAATGCCTAGGGCTAACCCCCGGGTCTTCCTACTCATAATTACATGGGCTGGCATTATGGCCGTAGACCTATTCACACAAAAGGAAACTCACCTGCACAACTGAACTCTGTTGATAACCCTCTCGTTGCTATCCGAAAACTCTCCAAACCGCTGCTCCTCTAGCTCCCCGAACTACCAATACCAATAATAACACTTAGCCTGACTGTCCTCAAGAAGTCAACTAAGTCAACTCTGGTCAAAGTCCTTTTCAAGGTCAAGGTCCTGGTCGAAGTCAACCTTCTGGTTGACTCGACTCGTCAAGTTGTTCTACCAACTCGCCGAGTCCATTCTCCTCAAATCCCAAACAACCCCCAATCCACTCGTCGAATGGGACCTTAGCTGGATAAAGCCAACAACTTTGAGCTTCTAAAGCTCAAGAGTATCCAAATCTGTTGTCCAATCCATCCTCAAAGGATTAATACTCGGATTCTACTTGGAAATGATCCAATTGTGACAAAAATGCAAGCTAGAAAAGGGATATATCAATTGAAAGCTCAAGGTTCAGGCTTTTTACCTCCTAAAAATTTCCAAGTCGATATGGAGGCTGGATCTACTCTTCCTTCCTTGATCCTTTCTCTCCAAGCTTCCAAGACACACTCTAAAGGCACTTAATCTTCTCAAAAGCTCAAACAATGGAGTTAGGTGGCTAGGGTTTTGGATTCTGGACGAGAGAGGCTACAAATGAACCATAGGGAAGAGAATAAGATGCTTAAATAGGGTACCAAGTCCCGGAATTAGGGCTTCCTAACCCAGACCTGACTTGTCGAGTCCACTTGCCGACTCGTCGAGTCAGTCACTTAATCTTGCACACGGATCCCGCTCCAAATCGTCGAGTTCTTCCCTAGACTCGATGAGTTGACCCCCCTCTGACTTAGGGTTTTCCTTTCCTTTCTTGGCATTTCTGATATTGGGTTTTACATGGAGTTTATCTTTTTAAGGATCCTGGATTTTATCAAACAATTTATGAATTTGTGTTTTTGACAATTTGACAATTGTGATTTTTGGAATGTGATATTGAAAATTATGTGGTTTTGAAAATGAAAATTTTGTTTGAAAATTTATGTGTTACATAACATTAGATTTCATATTGCTAATTTCACTCTCATATCTAAAAGTCCGTTTACAAATATCGTTGTTTCTTCAACATCAGATGTTCGAACACTTAACCTCATGTTTTCGTTAATCTTAAGACTTTACAGTTTGATTAAATGTAGGAGAAATTTAATGAAGCATTCACAAAAAAATTGTTTACTTCTGTTAGGAACAACATACTGAATTTATCTAAAATCACTTCAAAAACAATTGATTTTCCTTCAAATAACAATTTTAAGTTGCTATGAAGATCACAAGTCAATATATCCTTCAAATATCATCCAACGCTTCAAAGAAATATTGATCACGAAGAACATTATATATGAAATTATAACAATATTTAATATAAATATGCATTCGTTATGTCGCAAAACAACACATAAGAAATTAATGTATAAAATGCACAGAAATGTATAACATAAAGATATTGATTAAAAGTCAACAAAATTGCATAATAGAAAAAGAAATAACGTTTGGCGTGCTCGACATCTTATTTGAGCTTTTGTTATCCAAATATAACTTTTAAAAATTTATTTTGTCTTTAGCATCGTTAGATAATGGATTTGAAATATTAAAGTAGATTGGAGACATATATGCTCATTTCCACATGGTATATTTGGATTGACATTTTCATTGTTACCAGGAACATATGTAAAATTATTTGAATATCGTATATGTTGTTGACGATAGCCAACATCTTTTATATAAAAGTAACAATAGTTAATAAGAAAATGTATTGGTAATGTGCATACCTTTTGTAAACTTTGACTAAATTCCTATAACCAGGATATCTGTGCCAAAGACAAGTCGTCGCTACAAGTCTGGCGGGAACGACAAAATTGTTCACGGTATTCTGAAAGTCTATACCGACGCCATGTGGCGATCCGTGTGAAACGTCTATCCCGACGACAAATCGTTGACACAGGTTTTTAATTTTTAATTTTTTTGTTTCAGCAAAAAATGAAATGACATCGTTTATATAGACCCTATACAGACGACATGTCATCGGCGTAGGGGTTTACCCTAAAAAACCGCAATCTTCGTTCATTTGCACACAACGAGGAAGGTTTGTTTCTTCTCCGATGAAAATCACGTTCTGCCTTCCATAACCGGCGATTAGGACTAGGTAACATCTTTTCTATTCCCAATTTATTTTTTTTATTATTGTCTGGTAAAGATTTTTACCCCGAATTTTTTTTTTTTTTTTTTTTTGGGGGGGGGGGGGGGGGGGGGGGGTGGGTGGGAGGAGGGGGGTTTGATGTTTATAGTTGTTCACCGGTGGGGAAGAGGTTTTCCTTCACCACCGTTTGTCTTCCACCACATCAGCCTTCCCCATCGATGAGTCGACCCTCCTTCCAGCTTCTCTCATTCACTGCCACAGCAGATAAGAAATCTGGTGGGTTTTTCGTGTTTATTTTAATTATTTTTTCTTATTTTGTGTATTTCTCGTGACCACCAGCCAGTACCGGAGGATCACCTTCGATTTTGACAATCGGATTCCGTCCATCACAGGAAGAAGAACAAAACAGGTTAGTTTTTTTTTCTAAATTTTATTGAAATTGAATTTGTATATATGTATAAGTTTATATGAAATTGAAATTGAAATTGATCCTCCTATGATTATAGAATTTTGTTGTTTGTTTGGTATATGTATGATTGTGTTATTTGTTTGGTATATTGTGATGTTTGTTTGGTATATGTACGTTGTTTGTTTGTTTAGGTTTATATGAAATTGAAGTTGTATGTATAAAATGTTAATTTACTTGGTTAATGTTATATGAAATTGAAATTGTGGTTAAAATATTATATGAAATTCAAATTTGTTTAGGTACATACGAAATTGAAATTGTATGTATACAATGTTAATTTACTTGTTTAGGTTTAAATGAAATTGAAATTTTGTATGATTGTGAAATATATATGATTGTGATCTTTGTTTAGGTTGTTATGAAAGTTTATGTATAAAATGTAATACCTGTATGGTTGTGTTACTTGTTTAGTTTATTAGCTTGAGTGAATGAAGTGATAAAGTGTTTAATTTTTATGTTAAAATGTTTGTCATTAAGAACAAACGTTACCAATAGCAACATAAAACAAAATATAAAAATATTTAAACTAATAAAAGTATGCTTATTAAGAACAAATGTAATTAATAGCAACATACCGAGTTACACCCTGATTGTGAGATGTCTTCTTTAAACTTTTTGGCAAAGTTATTGTATATTAAAATGATCAAGAGATGGACAAATAGTTCGTTTGACCAACTTGTAGACTTGCTAAGAGTTTCTTTCCCGAAGAGCAAGATTCCAACTTCACACTATAAAGCTAAGAAAAAGTTGAGAAAGATAGGGTTAGGATATGAATCCACCCATGCTTGCAAATATGATTGTGCTTTGTTTTGGAAGCAGAATGATTCCATGCAGAATTGCCTGATTTGTAACGGGAGTAGATGGGTGGACACAACCACAAAGGGGAAGCGAGTACCACAAAAAGTGTTGCGGTACTTTCCTTTGACTCCAAGGCTTCGACGGGTGTATAGTTCCAGATGGGAAGTCATGGAAAGAATTTGATAAGAGATATCCAGAGTTTGCCAAAGAACGTAGAAATGTTCGTCTAGGTTTAGTTGATGATGGCTTTAATCCATTCGGCAACTTTAATAACAATTATAGTACTTGGCCTGTTATATTGACTACCTACAATACACCACCATGGATATGTATGGAAGAGTCTTCTTTCATGCTAACTTTGCTGATTCCTGACCCTAGATCACCCGCAAAGTACATTGATGTTTACTTGAGGCCTTTGGTGGATGAGTTGAAAATGTTGTGGGCCGAAGGACTCCAAATGAGAGATGCATCAACCAACATTGTATTCAATATGCGTGCGATGTTGTTATAGACCATCAATGATTTCCCAACACGTAGCAGTCTGTTTGGATGGAGTGGTCAAGGTTATTTAGCATGCCCTACTTGTAACGAAGACACATCTTCCATTTATGTGCCCAACAAGATGTCTTATGTTGGTCACAGACGATTCTTGAATTTAAACCATAGTTAGAGGGAGAGTCTATTGTTTGATGGTCAACCTGAGACAAGACCGCGTCCTAGACGATTCAGTAATGCAACTATATTAAATTAAGTAAATTGTCTCCCTGATCGAATTCCAATGAAACATCCTGATTATGGGGGTAAAAAAAGAAAGCGCGACAATGAAAGAAAAAAGAGAGAGTTAAATTGGACGAAACGAAATATCTTCTTTCAGCTTGAGTATTGGTCTTCTCTCGACCTAAAACACAATTTCGATACTATGCAAGTTTCAACGAATGTGAATGAGAGTGTGTTGAATACTGCACTGATGAACGATATAAGCAAAGACAAAAAAGAAGCAAGAATTGACTTGAAAAATATTGGCATTCGACCAGATCAATGGCCAAAAGAGAAAGTCAAGAAGATGAAGAATCATAACAAGGAAGAAAACAAGAAGAAATAAATACTCCCACATGCTTCTTAGTCTTTCTAACCAATTGATCGAAAACATTTATGTCAATTCATTAAATAAGTAAGACTACCTGATGGTCATGGATCTAACTATAAGAAGAAAGTTAATGATACTGAATCAAATTCGGTTGGGCTGAAGTCTCACGATCATCACGTCCTCATGCAATGATTTCTACCTATAGGGGTCAGAGCATCTCTCCTACCAAATGTTTCAAGAACAATCATTGACATGTGTACATTCTTTAAAAATACTTGTGCATGGTCATGGGATGTTAACGACATGAGAAATGACAGAACAAAAGTAGTGAAGATCTTATGCAATCTTGAGTTGATATATCCTCTATCATTTTTCGACATAATGATTCATCTTATTCTTCATTTACCTGATGAAGTACACATGATATGGATGGATCCTTTTGAAAGATATATGAAAAAACTTAAAAATTATGTCAGAAACAAAGCTAAACCAGAAGGTTTAATAGTAGAGGGTAATGTTGCAGACGAAGCGTTGACATTCTGCTCTATGTATCTTGAGGGCATGCAAACTAAATTCAACCGTGCTAATAGAAATGATGATCCCAACCTTCCAAAAAGGCAATTTTCTATGTTCTCATCACAATGTCGAACAATGTCGGCTAAGAAAATTGTTGAACTTTGTAAAGAGGTCAAAAAAATCATTGCATTGGTTTGTACTAAACAATTGCAATGAGGATGAGATGAGAAGCTACAAATCGTAAGTTTCTGATCTATTAACTACATTTTCGATAGCGTTATAATATGTTTTAAATATTCTAATTATTTTGTCCCATATTCAGTGAATTCAAATCAGAATTTCCTGAAAGTGATTTCAAATGGAATTTCCTTCATGGTTCAAAGAAAATGTAAGTATCTTATATATTTATACTGTAAAACTAAATTATTACTTAAACATACAATCTTACATTTCCTTACATATTTATTGTCTCCAAAAAGATATCCCTTCGGACTATACTGACGAATTAAAGGCGTTGGCATATGGTCCGTTCCTTGCATATTCTTACACTGTGTGCATAGTAAATGGTGTTCGATTTGTCGTGAATAGCTGTGATCTCCGATGCACCACTCAAAATAGTGGTGTTGTTACATTCTGAGAATACGCTACACCATTCTATGGTCAATTAGAAGAGATCATAGAGTTGCATTATTTATATGGTAAATCGGTTGTCCTCTTTCGTGGTAAATGGTTCAATGCATCATTACGTAATGGACGTATAGTTCTTATTGATACCAGTTATGAATGATATGTCGGTAAAAAAACATGTTATGATGATTAATAATACATCTTAGCCACACAAGCTAAACAAGTATTTTATCTCCAAGATCCTACTCAAAACAATAACCGAAGAGTCGTGGACAAGGTTCATCATCAAAAACTTTGGAATCATCCAAGTATCGATGTTGTGAATGAGATAGATGTCTTGAATGACACTCAATCAACTGATTTTACCTTGGGTGTCAACCTAGGCACCTTGCTTATGTAGATGACTTTAGGTGAAGTTGGTGAATCAAGTGTGGTTGCTAGGAGGAATGTTGTTCCTACTATAATCGATGACGATTTCATTAACGATGACAATGACAATGGTGATATGTACTCTTCAGATGAAGAAATAAATAATGAAAACTATGACAGTGATGATGATGTTGTATATGTGTATTATTATAGTAATGAATTCGATTGACGGTATATTATATTTATTATACATCCTGATTGCTTATAATATTTGTTAAATTTTCAAATGTTGCTTATTTATAAGTAGCTTTATTATATATTTTGAATGTTTATAATATTTGTTAAACAGATGACAAAAGTCGCAAGGGGACATGGATTAGATGGTGGGGATAGACGTCCACACGGGGTCGCATGCTGTGTATCATCGGGTTATCAATCTTGTAAGTTACATGAAAATTTTGAAATATTAGATATATTAAAGTTTTAAATTTCTAAATTTCTAATTCTATATGTAAATCTTGCACAAGCGAAGAATATGAATGTGCGTGGCAAAAGGAGAAACTTAAATTTGTTCGACGAGTATGAAAATAACAATCGTAAGCCTTCGATTGTATGAATTGATATCTCTAGGTGGACGTATCGATTTGTCGAGAAAGCGGACAAATGTTTGTCAGACTGATTTCAAATCTGGTGGGATCATAGGTACCGTTGAAGTATCATACTTAGCGTCATGTTCCTACCAAGTACAAAGATATATCCCGAGCTAGAAGTAAGTATACAATATATTTTATATGTATTGAATTTTTTACTTATTAAATATTTTTTTGCTAATCAGATATGTTTTTCCTTTTGCAGACTTATTTTGATCTTAATAGGCATCGGGGCATAGAATTGTTGGAACCCCTTCGAGTGGGTATCCAAGTAGATATGCAAAGAGCTTATCGAGAGCGCAAGTATCAGATAAAAAAAACATTTTTATCGAGTTGGTGGATATCATAATGTGGAAAGAGGAAGAAGATGTCCACCGACTGATTGGACCGCCGAAGATTGGAAGAAAATGATTGATTTGTTGTTTTTGACCGATGAATACAGACGCACATCGGTCAAAAATAAAGTTACTAGGTCGAAACTTCCGCACACAAGTGCTTATAGATGTAGATCCTATGGTCAACGATGCTATTTAGAGGTAATAAAATATATTACTATTATTTAAAATTGTTATTAACCTTTGTATAAATATTTTTTTTTTCATTTATTATATGATAGAATGGGAATCAAACTGCAACATACTGAAGGTTCGAAACAAATGCGCTACAAATAAGGTTCGGCTTGGTGTCCAAGTCGAGCACAAGAAGATTGGGTAAGCGATAAATGAAATGAACGCGTTGTTTAAATATATTATTATTATTAATTATAGTTTTTTGTTTAAGGAATATTATTATTATTTTCATGTTTAAATTTAGTTGTTTGTTTTAATTAACGTATGTTTATTGTTTTCTTTATTTTAGGAGAAATTGAATAGGAATATGAGAAAATGCAAAACGAGGTTGGGGAAGGCGGAGAAGTAGACGATGAAGAATGTTTAGAACGTGCCCTTGGGACGAGACGCGGGCCTGCTCACGGGGTGGGTAGGAGACCAACTGCCAACATTGGTTTAATTCCAAATGAACGACCTTCCATTTCCAAATCGTCCCAATCTCAATCTCAATTTGATGCACAACAAATGCAAGAATACTTGCAACAATATAATGCATCATTGGCGGCATGTATTCCGAACTTCCAACCACCACCATTTCCTAACTTTCTATTCAACTCTAACACACAAGCAAGTACCTCTCAACAATTTACCGAAAGGATGGAAGAAGAAGAGCAAGAAGAAGGAGAAGAAGAAGAAGACGATGATGATAATGATAGTTGATGTTTTTTAGTATTTTGAACATTGATAATTAACTACTTATTGTAATATTAAACTTGAATTTGATGTTTTGAATTTGGATAATGGAACCTAGTTAATGTATTTCAATTGATATATGCTGCAATGTTTTTGGATTTGTTAAAATGCAGGAATTGTAATGTACAGAATCTGTAAAACTAAAAAAAAACAACCAGTGGTCATCCTGACGACAAGTCGTCGCTATACGTATTTCATCGACAACTGTGAAAAACGTATAGCGATGACAGGTCAGCGTAATAACATAAACCTGTAGCGACGCCATGTTGTCGCTATAGGCTTCTCGACGACATGAGGTCGCCACAGGTAATTAATAAAACTTTATTTTTTTCTCAAAAATATGCTTGACAAAAGCTATACCGATACCAAGTCGTCGCAATAGGGGTAGCCTATGCTGACGACATCTATGCCGACGACAATATTGACCTATGCTGACAGGCATATACTCGAGCTTAAGCTTATTTAGGCATGCTACACAAAAAACGAGTCGAGCTCAAACACGATCCGAGATTGTATAATTCTTTACGGGCTCGAACTGAGCTCAGTATGACAAAGCACGGATCTAGCCGAACTCGAGCTCGAGCCCCTATAACATAAACGAGCTTGAGTCGAGTTTGGCCAAGCTTGAGCTCGGCTCGACTCATTTCCACTGCTAATTGTACAAAATTCAAAACACAAAAAATATATATTAAAATCTAAATAATATTGCCAAAAAACTATGATCGACATTGACCAAGCTACCATTTTTTTTGCCTATTAACAAATAGATTATTAGCTATAATTCCTTCAATATAATGGTAGAGATGTGTATGGAACAACTCTTTCATTTATAGGCCATAACCAAACCACAACCATTATAATTTGTTAATGAATTTGATATTCATTGGATATCGGTTAATATTTGTTAATGTTAATAGTTTTAATCATATCAGTTAATGATTTTGGATTATAGTTAATATCAAATGTCCATGCTAATTAAAATGATATTAAAATAAAAGTACATTTGTATAGAAAAAAAACTAATGTATATTATGGTAGTCTAATACATAAACTTAAAGCTAATAGACTACAAATTAATAAACTCAACAGATTAAAATGAGCTAACAAAACATTAAATTAACAGTGTTTTTGTTGACGGAAAACTTTATGAAATGTGGCGTTCAAACTACTATGGCGTTCTAGAGAAAGTTCTTGAAATAATCAAAATTAAGGGGTTGTTTTAAGCATTTAACCAAGAAAATTTGAGTTTTGGAAAATGACCATGAGATCCGCATAGGGGGCCCTGTGGATCGCTTTAAACCTCTGAGGAACGATGAATGGTACCGAGTAATTGACGTGGCATCACTAAAAGACAAAAAAAAATATGGTGGGTGTCGTTCCTTATAGGTGGCTCTGCGGATCCATTTAACCCTCTATGGAAGTTTAAATTCTCTAAGAAAATGGTAGTTGCTCCTCTCCGACAGATACGTAGAGTCGTCTCTGTGGATCCTTGCAACACCTTTGCGGAATGGTTGATTTCTCTGTGGAACCCACCATATATTTTTTTGGTCTTTTACTGATGTCACGTCAATTCATCGGTACTTTTAATCGTTCATCAGAGGTTTAATCCGTATAACCCTCTCTTCGGATCTCATTGTTATTTTCCAAAACTCAAATTGTCTAGGTTAAATGCTTAAAACACCCCCTCAATTTTTGTTATTTCATGAATTTTCTCTTCCATTAAACATTTTAAATTTACAAATTTGAAACATATAGACTCGATATGCAATGTGCCAAAGTTTAATAAAAATGTATTCCAAAACACTATCCAGACAACCCCAGATGAAAATAAATGTATCAAAGATCATATCAATAGAACTAATATCCCAAAAGCAGAAACTATGTGGTGTGTGCAATGCAATCATCCCGAGCTCTTTCCCTAGGAACCGGAAGTCCCTAAAACAAAAACTGAAAACCGTAAGTAGAAAGCTTAGTGTTTTCCCCATGATACCGCATACCAAAATAAAACACATAACGAGCCCTGCCAAAAGAGTATAACAGGGCCCACTCTAACTCGCATAACAGGCTCCACCCAATAAGTATAACGGGCGCCACTCCTACTCGTATAACGGGCCCCGCCCACATACAATTCATACTACATAACAAGTAATAGCATACAGGATAATCATCAAGCCCCGTCCAATAAGCATACAAGCACATGCGCATATTAGTGTCACACATACAATGAGTATTCTAACATATCAGATCATGGGTCAGAATTGGTGCCTTTGACCTGCTATACATGGTGAGGAAACTCACCTCGATTGCTAGATCTCACAGGAAAATCATTGGCTGTTAATCCGACGAATCCCCGAGTAATCAATATAAGATAACACCCAATTAACATTTGGGTCTCAAACCATGATCAACAATCCATACTTGGGGGTAAAAATACCACTTTACCCGTTCCCTAGTTTGGTCCAATACTAAGGCCCAAACTCCCCATTTACAAGGCCTAAAACCAAGTAATCATCCAAAGTCCATCTATGGCCCAATTTTCCAAATTGGGCCCAAAACGTTTTCATGGGCCATACCCTAACGCCCAATAACTTTTCATAGTCCAAAACAGTTGTTATTAGTTGGCCCAAGAAGTACCCAAGCATCCAAGCCCAATAAAATGGTCCAAACTTGATGCCCAAAACGCTAAGCCCAACAGACTGAGTATGCGGGGCGTACTGTAACGCCCGTAGATCCGGGCTAGTCAATTTAGAGGCAATAGGGCTCGAAAACGACTTTTCGACAAAAGATTATTTAGAATAGATAATCTTAACCAAGTTGTAGAATATGTCTTAAGGTTTCCGTACATATAAAGAACGCCAAAATCCGAGTTATAAAAAAGAAGTTATGGCCCGTCGAAGTTTTTCGGCAAAACCGGCACGATACCGGGAGACGTAAATAGTGAATTTAAGATAGAAGAATTTTTTGCCTTAGTGATCTAAACCAAATTTTTAGTATATGTTAAACCGAGAACATCCATAAAAAGAACGCCCAAATCTGACTTCGTATGAAGAAGTTATGATTTTTCTAAGATTCGGCTTAGCAGTGCACGACCGGAAACTCGAATTTTATTTCGAGCGGTGTTTGGCTTATGCGACCTAAATGAGAGTTGAAGATATCATTAATAGGAACTCAACGGTAAAAATAAATACGAAAACGGAGTACGTATGAAGAAGTTACAAATTCTTCGCGGTCATTTAACAGTCTAAACGTCTCCTACTGTTAAATTTGAGATCGGTCAACAATTAGCCAACGGAGTCTAAATGAAAGTTGTAGATCTTGATTTTTCCTACGCGTTGAAAAAAAACGTCAAAAAACGGAGCTCGTATGCGAAAGTTATGATTTTTCTAAGTTTAAAGGCTGATACGCGATAGAGGGTGACGTGACACCACCAGAATTGGACACGTGGCACCACCAGAAGGCTGTCACATGCCCCAACTCGGCGAGTAGGTCCTCTATTCGGCGAGTCCACCAGTCAGGCCCCCTATAAATAGAGGTGTTGGGTTCCCTCACTTCCTCACACCTTCAAACCTTTCTTTCTCTCTCTAGTTTCTCTCTCTAAAGCCCCAAACCCCCCCCCCCTCTAAGGTCTAGGTAAACCCCCTAGCACCCGAAGGAAGCCTCGAGAAAAGAGCCTTTCAGCTCAGAAACGCTACTCCAGCGGAGCCCGATTTCCAAGGAAACCCGCTGTAAGTGAGTTGTACCTAACCTATCTTTAGTATAGCTTATGTTTAATATAGTAACATTATTAGGACCTTAAAATAATTATTTGGGCTATTATTATGAGTTATATAGAGTGTTGTTTAACGCTTATATAATAATAATAATAGCTAGACTATTAATTAGTCACGGTTAACGTTAGACTAAACCCTAGTGGTATTGATACTAGGTTTTATCGAGGGATAATTGTTTTGAGATAACGAAGCGCTCCTCGAAGGCAGAATCACCACCTTTTTTCAGGTGAGTGCATAGTTACTTTCAGCTTACACATAGATATCAAGTATTTTATATAAATTTCCTGCTATGTGTGCATATTATCTGAATACTTGCTATCTATGCTGGATGAACGTTTTATACACGTTTTCAATGATTTAAACTGTATATGTATTTTATATCTACAAAATGTGTTGCGTAAAACATGGGTAGATGTAATAGTTGCTGTGTGACAAAATAAAAAAATGAGAGGCCTCGTTTTAGATGTTATTGATGATCCAGTCATCTAGCGGAGTATAGATGACGATCACTTACTATTCTAGACAGTCTAGTGGAACACTAGTAGGCTCGCAACCTGGGTGTTTATTTGAACTGTGTGCTCACCAGATGTACTCCATCCCCCACATGGTTGCCTTAAGAACATTTATTGCTGAGGAATCCCCTTAGCAGTAGTGTCCATCCCGATGATAGTCCTTAGACTAGGTCCCTTGTGTTAGATGTTTTAGGGACGTAAAGTGAGGATAACGGGAATGGGTAATCGGGTTTGTTTGGTTTGATAAAGTTAATAAACTTATTTATTATGGGTTGAAAATCCTATGTGCTCACCAGGCTCCCAAGCCTGACCCACTCAGTTTCTTGTATTACAGGTAGTGGCGCATGAGCATAGATGTGATGTCTTGGGATGAGAGATTAATGGATTTTAGGCCTGTAAATACGGAATAATGTAGTAAGGCCTATATTGTATTGTTTATGCTTATGATTTGTATCGAACATGACATCCCGAGTCTTTTTAATGAAATACATTTCTACTGAAATGGTTTTGATAAATCTTTATCATATATTGTTTTGGGACAAATTCCGCAACACTTCTATTTAAAATATTACTCTGATTTTTAAACAAAGCATAAACAAAATCGGTTTTTTCTGGCCGTGAAAATGGGGATGTCACACGTACTCAGCTGTATGCTAAATGTACTAGCTAAATGACTTGTACGTTGTGCGTACAGACTTGTATGTCCAACGCAAGGTTGTAGAACTCACTACTCAGTACCTGCTCGGCTAACTACCAAGTAGCGAGTACTCGGACTCGGTTATTCATGTAGAAATATTTTTAGGAAAATTATGTATGTTAAAATCATAATTTGATTGAAATATATTACAAAATTAGATACATGTGAATACATAAAACCTGAAATACACACAATTGTCTCACTTCGTGAATAATTATTGAAAATTTAAGATATAGCATTTCATTTTCACAAAATGGGCATAAACTCATGAATGGATGGATTTAAACCTTAAAGGTGACAACTCTATGCATATAGAACCTTAGAAACACCAAGAGTGGCAACTCAAAGCTCCAAGAGTGGTATCAAACCTATAACAACCGGTTCCTGGTATGTATTTAAATTTAATTAATTTCATGTTTTACTTTGGGACACGGCGAGTTGGAGGCCCAAATCGTCGAGTAGACTGGATTTCTGGTTGTGGGGGTTAAGCGACACACTCGACGAGTCGGGAGCCCAACTCTGCGAGTAGGGTTGTTTGGATGAAACCATAATATTTAGGGTTTGCATCTTTTTTCAACACCTTAGGTGGTTCCCTTTACAGCCTCCAACACCGTCAGACCGCCCCCTCGAAACCATAACTGTTTTGAGTGATTTTAAGCTCTTTGTGCCATTTTTTGCAAGTTAGAAGGTTGAAGAGAAGAAGAAGGAGCTTGGGATTTTAGAGGGAGCAAGGAGATCTAGAGGTTTTGCTTCATTTCCTATTTTTTGGTGGTCAAAAGTCTAGACCTTGCTTCTCCTTTCATTAGATACTCGTTTTGGAGTAACTTAGGGCTTTTGGAAGCCATTTAGGAGCCATTCTTGTATACAACCATGATTTTGGGATAAGAACTTCAGATCTGGAACCATTGGGGTTCCTATGACATAAAGGTGCCAACTTTATTGCCATAAGAACTGCATACACTATAGTAACCCCATTTTAGAGCCTTTTGAGCCAAAAAAAACCCCATGCATGTACATCAAGTTCATAACTTTACGTATAATATGGACCCTAGGAGGTCAGATCTATGGTTTAGATGCCTTGAGACCCACTGGAATCGGCCATATAGTTTTGGACAAAGAGGGACTCGGCGAGTCGCTTAGGTGACTCAACAAGTCGGGTCATAGTTTCCTCCCAAACGTCTTCTGGAAATGGTCTTTGGATGAGTTGAAGGAAAACTCAGCTTGTTGAGGTTTGTTATGGACTTGAAGATTGAAGGACACGACGATTTCAAGGCAATGTCCCAACCACATGAAGACGGACACGACGAATTCAAGGAGAACTCGGCGAGTCATAGACTAAACGCCTTCATATGGATGAAGATGAACTCGACGAGTTCAAGGATGAACTCGGCGAGTCGGTTGCAGAAGGTCCCAATGTTTTGCTGAAGGAGAACTCGTCGAGCTCTTGCTAGACTCAAAATTCGATTTCAACGAAAACCTAGTCTTTGCTCATTTTATTGCATGGTAATTTTAGTTTTCGTTTTAGATAATAAAAATTCACTTCTTTTATTTATTTATTTTTTATTCAAAGTGTCAAGTCAAGTCCATATAGTTTACATAGATGTACTTTGCAATTGTTATGTGTCTTTGTGGATTCCATCCCTATTTTGGATGTACTTTTTTTTATTGGTTTAAAAACCTAATACTTTTCATGAGTTTGTTGTCTCTTGATGTGAATTTAAAGTGCCAAGACGGCCAAAGAGTAAAGTTGGATGATGGATGATTAGTGTTCAATTGTGAATGAAGTAGGAACGTTTTTATTTATTTGTTAGATGATATAGCTCGGCTAGAATGTCAATACTCTTAGGCCTGGTTCAAAGGCATATTGTTGATACGTAGAGTTGGTTGCTTGAGGCTAATGAGATATTCTCTGTCTCGTCCATCCATAATGATTTTGATGATAAGTTTCTTGTTCGTGGCTGTATTGAGTGGAAGTAGAATTGCTTGTCTCCCCCCCCCCCCCCCCCCCAAAGAGTAAATATTTTAGATTGATGTATATATTATGCTAGGAAGACTTCCAAACCCTTCTAATCTTTACATGCTAGGCATTGTTTTGACTTTGATGATTCACCCCATCTACTTCTATTGTTGAAACTAAATCACATGTCTTCATTGAATGTCTACTTTAAAATAAGGTGTAGATCTCCATTTCCATACGGAGGACTAATTGTCATGTTTTAACTCTCTCCATTCGAAGAATTATTTAGGTTTTACAAAAGAGGCGAAAGATTCGGTTTTTACTCGGTTATAAATCAAAGAAGCGGCGGTGTTCAAGTTTGTTTATATGGGTGTTGTAGAGATTCTCGTACCATGTCACTTCATGATGTCGTGTGGTTGACGAAGTCCACTCTGTCGTTCTAATTTGGTAAATAACCCAATGAAAAAGAGCCACTTTAAATCCGGTTAATTGGTGTTGTAATCCTATAACTTAACGTAGCACTCGCATGTGCACATATTTTCTTGTTACTGTTTTTTTTTATAAATAGACTATTGTTTAAATAATAATAATGGTGTTTTAGATTAATATACAAAATGAAAACGACCGTGAAAGTGCACGTCGGTATAAAATAAAATTATATTGTTGAAGGTATAAAAAATATAAGTGTATCCTAAAAAATCAGATTCTCAAAATTTAATATAAAGGGAAAAGGAAAAAAGAAATAAAAAAAGGTAATGTTGTTAAAATATGAATAAAAAACGAAATCAAATAAAATATAGAATAAAAATAGAATTTCAATTGAAAAAAAAATAGAAAAAAGAAAAAGAAAAAAGGAAGCAAAGAAACAACCCTATCTAGGCGACACTAGTAGTCTCGTAGGTAATTAAATATGGCAAGTACACAAAAAAAGGAAAGGATTTATATCAACAGTTCAACACACAAAATCTGAGATACTTGCCCATCAAGGCTATGAAATCACCCGTACATCCCAATTACAGTCCCTATATAAATCAGTAACCCCTTCTTCGTTGTTCAATCATCATCATACATTCATCAACCATGTTGATACCTTCTTCGATCATACCTTCTTCAGCCATGGCGACTAAAAGAAAAGTACGTGAGCAAGAACCAGTAAACATCGAGAACAAGAAGAAGGCGAAAATGGAGGACAGACTCAGCGACTTGCCGGAGTGTTTGCAGCTTCATATTCTCACTTCTCTTGACGCAAAACACGCCGTTCAAACATCAGTTTTATCAAGAACCTGGGTTTCTGCGCACACTCGGATCCCAGTTCTTGAATTCAATTCCTACTCTTTCAAAAAACTCCTAGTCTTTGATAAGTTCGTATGTGATGTTCTGCGTCATCGTGATCACTCAGCAAAGTTGGAAAGATTAACATTCAACCGTTCTGGATCCTGCAGTGCCAAGATTTTGAATAGCGTTTTCGATTACGCGTTTTCGTTGGGTGTCGAGCAGTTGTCAGTTAACCTTCAACAAAGTAGAAACAAAACATGGCCGGTTTTTCCAGTAATTGCTTCCTTTGAATCCTTAAAGAGTTTAACACTAGAAAGCCAAAGTCATATGATTTGCCCGTATCTGGGGCCAATTTCAAGATCATTCAAGAGTCTTACTACTATGCATCTTCAACATGCACTTATAAAAGATCCCGATCCATTCTCAGGGTTCCCAATGTTGGAAAGTTTAACACTGGAAGATTGTCATCTTTGCATGGAAAGTGAAAAAACTTTGAGGATACACGCTCTTTGACTTACAGATTTAACCATTTCATCCCTATGGAACATCAGCTGCTGCGAAGTCACTACTCCAAGACTCAAATTCTTTGATTACAAAGGGCATAATTTCCACCTGCTTCTACCCACCCATGAGGGTCTTCCTGTTCTTGAGAAAGTGGTGATCGATTTCAATGGTCTTTGTTACCGAAGACAGGAGAAACTAATGTTTGATGATCTAATGGCCATGTTCTATACCATGAAGAATGTGAAATCACTAACGCTCTGCTCGTCTATTGTGCAACTTCTGTCATTCTTTCCAGATGAGTTGGTGAGACGAAGTTCACCCTTTCGGGTGTTGAAGGAGTTGAAGATGGATTTTAGGAACCTTCTTTGGCAAAACTTGTTTGAAAGGATAAGTGTGAGATCGAAAGAAACCTTTCAGGTGCCTTTGGATGTCAAAACTTACTTGCTCAAAAACTCTCCGGATGCCAAATTTTCGTTCACTTATCCCATAGACCTTAAATAGCATAACCTCAATGTAGATGTTTTAGATGTTCTGGTTAGTATGTAGTTTAACTAAATCTATGATATCTTGAGGATTTTATTATTTTTTTTTTGTTCATTTATGGCTTCATTTTGAAATATATATGCAGATGATCTTGAAAACTAGGTACACGTATATATCAGTACAATTTTATGAATGCCTTCTTTAGCTTAACATAAACTTTATTGATCCGAAATATTCCTCATTTTCTATTTTTAACAAAATAAAATCTATAACCTATGTATAGTAATATAGTTTAACATAACCTATGTATAGTAATATAGTACCTGTAATATCATGTAATATCATGTAATATCTCGGTTGAATTATATTTACAAAGTATAAACTTTTATTTATTAAAAAAAACAATCAAGCATAAAAGTTTTTACGTTGAGATCTTTTGTAAGATAACATTCGATCCAAAGGAGTTATACTGATTCAAGACAAAATTACAGTGACATGTAGTTTACTAAATTAAAACTCTCAGCAGAACTATGGAACATGGTATATATGGATTGTTTAAAAATTAAAGTTTAATATCTATGTGTAACATTAAGCATTTTTTAAATTAATACTTTTATATAAATACAAACGAAATGATGAATAAATAAGTAATTAAGTTTATTATAAAAAAATATTGACATGTTTTAAACAATTGCGCTAAATATCAATGTGTAAAAATTAATTATTTTTTAATGTAAACTTTTGAACTGGTTACTAAGAATATGATGAATAAGCAGATAATTGAATATATACTAATCAAAAGCACTATATATCGTAAATAATTGTTACGAACCATAAATTTCCATAGATTTATTTGAATATAACATGTAACATCCCGACTCACAAGTATAATATTTATATATTTTTATGAGTTGATTGAGTAAATCGACGAGTTGGATGCCCCAACTCTTCGAGTAGAGACGAATTTGGCCACGTGGGTTTTTCGACCAACTCGACGAGTTGGCGCTGTGAGAGGAAACCCTAATTCTCCGGGGTTGGGTCCTATTTAAAGGACATTAAGCCCTCGTTTCAGCCTCACCAGCCACCTTATTCCCCTGTGTGAAACCCTGATCGTCTATATTGATCTAAGAGTGAAAGAGAGTTAATCTTTGGGCATTTTAGTGCATTATTGGAAGAGAAGAGAAGAGTATCAAAGCAAGGAACGAGAAGGGACTGTTGGATCCGGTATTCATCCACCCTTTAGCTTCTATGGGAAGGTAAAAGTCACCACCTTGCTCATCATATTGATTAGATCTCGTTGCTAGGAAGCCTTTAGGGCTTTTTCCATATTTCCTTGAGATTCTGAGTGATTTGAGCTTGCTAATAGAGTGAGACTTTAGATCTGGACCTTGAAAGGTCCCTTAAGCCCAATGGTCCAAGCTTTATCAAGCTAGAGCAAAGCTTTACCAAGACCAATAATAACACTTAGCCTAACTGTCCTCATGAAGTCAACTAAGTCAACTCTGGTCAAAATTCTTCTCAAGGTCAAGGTCCTGGTCGAAGTCAACCTTCTGGTTGACTCGACTCGTCGAGTTGTTCTGCCAACTCGCCGAGTCCATTCTCCTCAAATCCCAAACAACCTCGAATCCACTCGTCGAGTCTAGCAAGAACTCGACGAGTTAAGTTGGGTTTAAGGGACATTTCTAAAGGAAACAGAGGGCTCAATGAGTTACATTGATGCACTCGACGAGTCAAGTCAACATGGACTGTTGACTTGAGCGTTGACTTCATTTGACTTTAGGGTTTGCTCAAGACACGAATTATGGAGACCATGGAGGGATAGAATCGTCTTTCACCCATTCCAAGAGATTAGAGAGAGAAAATAACTTGGTTTATTTGGAGTTGTGATTCAAGTGTTAATTAGAGATAATTATCGTATGTGTTAGGTGGAGGCTAGATCGGTGATTCGTGTACGAGGTTGATTTGCTTGCTTACGAGGTGAGTCTTCTCACTATACTTACCTTGAGTGGTAATTTTGTGTGACCGGAGGGTCTTGTGTGCTTATATTTAGTATTGGGATATCCTACATTACGTCCTTGTGATTTATGCTGTGTATTATGTTCAACTTTACTGAGTTAGGACCGAAGGGTCCACCCGAAAAATCGCAACCAAAAATTTCCTTTAGAAACATTACTAAAACCATATTTATAAAACCATAACATAAGTCATAACATAAATTCAGAGTATCAATTCAAAACATGTTCTTGTTATCAGAGTAAACATCCCAGGCTGACTAACTATGGTGTGTGCCATGCGATCACCCCGAGCTCTTCCCTCCACCACTAGAAGTACCTGAAACCAAAACTACAACTGTAAGCACAAAGCTTAGTGAGTTACCCACCCTACCACATACCATGCATAACAACATACTGCAGGCACTGGGCCACACCCACTACTTCGTGCCTCGCCCGCTACGTCGGGCCCCGCCCTATCCCAGGCCCCGTCTGGCTTCGAGCCTCACTCGGTATACAAATCTATTTTCCTTAGGCCTCGCCTGTCTCTGGATCCTGCCCGCATAAGCATACAAACATATAACCATAACACGTAACACATAAACTAAACGTACCCTATTGCGTTACTGTCCTAAGGCCTCGCCTGTCTTGGGCCTCGGCCTTCCCTGCTACTACTGAGCCATAGAACCCCGCCCAAGCTCCTACTGTTGGTGAGATACGGGCCCCCACCCACACTCACCTTCCTCCTATCTCGGGCCTCGCCCCTGCTCTGCTACTAATGAGATATGGAACCCCAGCCATACTCTGCTAATTGTGAGATACAGGACCCCACCCACACTCACCTCCCTACAAAGCACATATAAGTATCACACAGACAACGAGTATAACTTAACATGCAACTTTCCTAGGGCTTACCTCGGCATCGGATCTTGTTCCGGAATAACATACTAGCAAATACAACCTAACCCCCGGGTCTTCCTACTCATAATTACATGGGCCGGCATTATGGCCGTAGACCTATTCACACAAAAGGAAACTCACCTGCACAACTGAACTCTGTTGATAACCCTCTCGTTGCTATCCGAAAACTCTCCAAACCGTTGCTCCTCTAGCTCCCCGAACTACCAATACCAATAATAACACTTAGCCTGACTGTCCTCAAGAAGTCAACTAAGTCAACTCTGGTCAAAGTCCTTTTCAAGGTCAAGGTCCTGGTCGAAGTCAACCTTCTGGTTGACTCGACTCGTCGAGTTGTTCTGCCAACTCGCCGACTCCATGCTCCTTAAATCCCAAACAACCCCGACTCCACTCGTCGAGTCTAGCAAGAACTCGACGAGTTTTCCTTCATCTAACACTTCGGGACTATCTTCAACCGACTCACCGAGTTCATCCTTGAACTCCTCGAGTTCATCTTCATAGCTAAGAAGATTGCCTTGGACTCACTGTATTCCTCTTTAACTCATCGATACTATGATCTTCAGGTCCATTAGGAACCCAGACTGGTTGAATCCTTTACTAAGTCCACTCACTGATCTGAATCACAACAGAAGGGTTTTGATTTGTGACCCGACTCGCCTAGTCCATGAACTGACTCGCCGAGTCCAACTTCTGACATCTCTACTCTGTCGATTACAGTCCGTTCGAACACCTTCAATCCATAGATCTAGACTTCTAATGCTAGCATCGCACGTAAAGTTGCTAACTTTACGTGCATGCAAGGGGGCATGAGGCTAAAACACTTAATCCAAGCTTCAAAGAAGGCCTAGGTCATCAAATGGGACCATATCAATTAAAATGATCCAGATCTGTTGTCCAATCCATCCTCAAAGGATTAATACTCGGATTCTACTTAGAAATGATCCAATTGTGACAAAAAGGCAAGCTAGAAAAGGGATATATCAATTGAAAGCTCAAGGTTCAGGCTTTTTACCTCCTAACAATTTCCAAGTCGATATGGAGGCTGGATCTACTCTTCCTTCCTTGATCCTTTCTCTCCAAGCTTCCAAGACACACTCTAAAGGCCCTCAATCTTCTCAAAAGCTCAAACAACGGAGTTAGGTGGCTAGGGTTTTGGATTCTGGACGAGAGAGGCTACAAATGAACCATAGGGAAGAGAATAAGATGCTTAAATAGGGTACCAAGTCCCGGAATTAGGGCTTCCTAACCCAGACCTGACTTGTCGAGTCCACTTATCGACTCGTCGAGTCAGCCACTTAATCTTGCACACGGATCCCGCTCCGAATCGTCGAGTTCTTCCCTAGACTCGACGAGTTGACCCCTCTTTGACTTAGGGTTTTCCTTTTCTTTCTTGGCAGTTCTGATACTGGGTTTTACATGGAGTTTATCTTTTTAAGGATCCTGGATTTTATCAAACAATTTATGAATTTGTGTTTTTGACAATTTGACAATTGTGATTTTTGGAATGTGATATTGAAAATTATGTGGTTTTGAAAATGAAAATTTTGTTTGAAAATTTACGTGTTACATAACATTAGATTTCATATTGATAATTTCACTCTCATATCTAAAATTCCGTTTACAAATATCGTTGTTTCTTCAACATCAGATGTTCAAACACTTAACCTCATGTTTTCGTTAATCTTAAGACTTTACAGTTTGATTAAATGTAGGAGAAATTTAATGAAGCATTCACAAAAATTTTGTTTACTTCTGTTAGGAACAACATACTGAATTTATTTAAAATCACTTCAAAAACAACTGATTTTCCTTCAAATAACAATTTTAAGTTGCTATGATCACAAGTCAATATATCCTTCAAATATCATCCAACGCTTCAAAGAAATATTGATCATGAAGAACATTATATATGAAATTATAACAATATTTAATATAAATATGCATTCGTTATCTCGCAAAACAACAAAGAAGAAATTAATGTATAAAATGCACAGAAATGTGTAACATAAAGATATGGATTAAAAGTCAACAAAATTGCATAATAGAAAAAGAAATAACGTTTGGCGTGCTCGACATCTTATTTGATCTTTTGTTATCCAAATATAACTTTTAAAAATTTATTTTGTCTTTAGCATCGTTAGATAATGGATTTGAAATATTAAAGTAGATTGGAGACATATATGCTCATTTCCACATGGTATATTTGGATTGACATTTTCATTGTCACCAGGAACATATGTAAAATTATTTGAATATCGTATATGTTGTTGACGATAGCCAACATCTTTTATATAAAAGTAACAATAGTTAATAAGAAAATGTATTGGTAATGTGCATACCTTTTGTAAACTTTGACTAAATTCCTATGACCAGGATATCTGTGCCAAAGACAAGTCGTCGCTACAAGTCTGGCGGGAACGACAAAATTGTTCACGGTATTCTGAAAGTCTATACCGATGCCATGTGGCGATCCGTGTGAAACGTCTATCCCGACGACAAGTCGTTGACACAGGTTTTTAATTTTTAATTTTTTTGTTTCAGCAAAAAATGAAATGACATCGTTTATATAGACCCTATACAGACGGCATGTCATCGGCGTAGGGGTTTACCCTAAAAAACCGCAATCTTCGTTCATTTGCACACAACGACGAATGTTTGTTTCTTCTCCGATGAAAATCACGTTCTGCCTTCCATAACCGGCGATTAGGACTAGGTAACATCTTTTCTATTCCTAATTTATTTTTTTTATTATTGTCTGGTAAAGTTTTTTACCCCGAATTTTTTTTTTGGAGGGGGGGGGGGGGGGGTGGGAGGAGGGGGGTTTGATGTTTATAGTTGTTCACCGGTGGGGAAGAGGTTTTCCTTCACCACTGTTCGTCTTCCACCACATCAGCCTTCCCCACCGACGAGTCGACCCTCCTTCCAGCTTCTCTCATTCACTGCCACAGCACATAAGAAATCTGGTGGGTTTTTCGTGTTTATTTATTTATTTTTTCTTATTTTGTGTATTTCTCGTGACCACCAGCCAGTACCGGAGGATCACCTTCAATTTTGACAATCGGATTCCGTCCATCACAGCAAGAAGAACAAAACAGGTTAGTTTTTTTTCTAAATTTTATTGAAATTGAATTTGTATATATGTATAAGTTTATATGAAATTGAAACTGAAATTGATCCTCCTATGATTATAGAATTTTGTTGTTTGTTTGGTATATGTATGATTGTGTTATTTGTTTGGTATATTGTGATGTTTGTTTGGTATATGTACGTTGTTTGTTTGTTTAGGTTTATATGAAATTGAAGTTGTATGTATAAAATGTTAATTTACTTGGTTAATGTTATATGAAATTGAAATTGTGGTTAAAATATTATATGAAATTCAAATTTGTTTAGGTACATACGAAATTGAAATTGTATGTATACAATGTTAATTTACTTGTTTAGGTTTAAATGAAATTGAAATTTTGTATGATTGTGAAATATATATGATTGTGATCTTTGTTTAGGTTGCTATGAAAGTTTATGTATAAAATGTAATACCTGTATGGTTGTGTTACTTGTTTAGTTTATTAGCTTGAGTGAATGAAGTGATAAAGTGTTTAATTTTTATGTTAAAATGTTTGTCATTAAGAACAAACGTTACCAATAGCAACATAAAACAAAATATAAAAATATTTAAACTAATAAAAGTACGCTTATTAAGAACAAATGTAATT
This sequence comes from Lactuca sativa, assembly GCF_002870075.4. Classification (NCBI taxonomy): domain Eukaryota; kingdom Viridiplantae; phylum Streptophyta; class Magnoliopsida; order Asterales; family Asteraceae; genus Lactuca; species Lactuca sativa. The sequence goes on along the minus strand of NC_056625.2, from coordinate 105,089,423 downwards.
AATAGCAACATACCGAGTTACACCCTGATTATGAGATGTCTTCTTTAAACTTTTTGGCAAAGTTATTGTATATTAAAATGATCAAGAGATGGACAAATAGTTCGTTTGACCAACTTGTAGACTTGCTAAGAGTTTCTTTCCCGAAGAGCAAGATTCCAACTTCACACTATAAAGCTAAGAAAAAGTTGAGAAAGATAGGGTTAGGATATGAATCCACCCATGCTTGCAAATATGATTGTGCTTTGTTTTGGAAGCAGAATGATTCCATGCAGAATTGCCTGATTTGTAACGGGAGTAGATGGGTGGACACAACCACAAAGGGGAAGCGAGTACCACAAAAAGTGTTGCGGTACTTTCCTTTGACTCCAAGGCTTCGACGGGTGTATAGTTCCAGATGGGAAGTCATGGAAAGAATTTGATAAGAGATATCCAGAGTTTGCCAAAGAACGTAGAAATGTTCGTCTAGGTTTAGTTGATGATGGCTTTAATCCATTCGGCAACTTTAATAACAATTATAGTACTTGGCCTGTTATATTGACTACCTACAATACACCACCATGGATATGTATGGAAGAGTCTTCTTTCATGCTAACTTTGCTGATTCCTGACCCTAGATCACCCGCAAAGTACATTGATGTTTACTTGAGGCCTTTGGTGGATGAGTTGAAAATGTTGTGGGCCGAAGGACTCCAAATGAGAGATGCATCAACCAACATTGTATTCAATATGCGTGCGATGTTGTTATAGACCATCAATGATTTCCCAACACGTAGCAGTCTGTTTGGATGGAGTGGTCAAGGTTATTTAGCATGCCCTACTTGTAACGAAGACACATCTTCCATTTATGTGCCCAACAAGATGTCTTATGTTGGTCACAGACGATTCTTGAATTTAAACCATAGTTAGAGGGAGAGTCTATTGTTTGATGGTCAACCTGAGACAAGACCGCGTCCTAGACGATTCAGTAATGCAACTATATTAAATTAAGTAAATTGTCTCCCTGATCGAATTCCAATGAAACATCCTGATTATGGGGGTAAAAAAAGAAAGCGCGACAATGAAAGAAAAAAGAGAGAGTTAAATTGGACGAAACGAAATATCTTCTTTCAGCTTGAGTATTGGTCTTCTCTCGACCTAAAACACAATTTCGATACTATGCAAGTTTCAACGAATGTGAATGAGAGTGTGTTGAATACTGCACTGATAAACGATATAAGCAAAGACAAAAAAGAAGCAAGAATTGACTTGAAAAATATTGGCATTCGACCAGATCAATGGCCAAAAGAGAAAGTCAAGAAGATGAAGAATCATAACAAGGAAGAAAACAAGAAGAAATAAATACTCCCACATGCTTCTTAGTCTTTCTAACCAATTGATCGAAAACATTTATGTCAATTCATTAAATAAGTAAGACTACCTGATGGTCATGGATCTAACTATAAGAAGAAAGTTAATGATACTGAATCAAATTCGGTTGGGCTGAAGTCTCATGATCATCACGTCCTCATGCAATGATTTCTACCTATAGGGGTTAGAGCATCTCTCCTACCAAATGTTTCAAGAACAATCATTGACATGTGTACATTCTTTAAAAATACTTGTGCATGGTCATGGGATGTTAACGACATGAGAAATGACAGAACAAAAGTAGTGAAGATCTTATGCAATCTTGAGTTGATATATCCTTTATCATTTTTCGACATAATGATTCATCTTATTCTTCATTTACCTGATGAAGTACACATGATATGGATGGATCCTTTTGAAAGATATATGAAAAAACTTAAAAATTATGTCAGAAACAAAGCTAAACCAGAAGGTTTAATAGTAGAGGGTAATGTTGCAGACGAAGCGTTGACATTCTGCTCTATGTATCTTGAGGGCATGCAAACTAAATTCAACCGTGCTAATAGAAATGATGATCCCAACCTTCCAAAAAGGCAATTTTCTATGTTCTCATCACAATGTCGAACAATGTCGGCTAAGAAAATTGTTGAACTTTGTAAAGAGGTCAAAAAAATCATTGCATTGGTTTGTACTAAACAATTGCAATGAGGATGAGATGAGAAGCTACAAATCATAAGTTTCTGATCTATTAACTACATTTTCGATAGCGTTATAATATGTTTTAAATATTCTAATTATTTTGTCCCATATTCAGTGAATTCAAATCAGAATTTCCTGAAAGTGATTTCAAATGGAATTTCCTTCATGGTTCAAAGAAAATGTAAGTATCTTATATATTTATACTGTAAAACTAAATTATTACTTAAACATACAATCTTACATTTCCTTACATATTTATTGTCTCCAAAAAGATATCCCTTCGGACTATACTGACGAATTAAAGGCGTTGGCATATGGTCCGTTCCTTGCATATTCTTACACTGTGTGCATAGTAAATGGTGTTCGATTTGTCGTGAATAGTTGTGATCTCCGATGCACCACTCAAAATAGTGGTGTTGTTACATTCTGAGAATACGCTACACCATTCTATGGTCAATTAGAAGAGATCATAGAGTTGCATTATTTATATGGTAAATCGGTTGTCCTCTTTCGTGGTAAATGGTTCAATGCGTCATTACGTAATGGACGTATAGTTCTTATTGATACCAGTTATGAATGATATGTCGGTAAAAAAACATGTTATGATGATTAATAATACATCTTAGCCACACAAGCTAAACAAGTATTTTATCTCCAAGATCCTACTCAAAACAATAACCGAAGAGTCGTGGACAAGGTTCATCATCAAAAACTTTGGAATCATCCAAGTATCGATGTTGTGAATGAGATAGATGTCTTGAATGACACTCAATCAACTGATTTTACCTTGGGTGTCAACCTAGGCACCTTGCTTATGTAGATGACTTTAGGTGAAGTTGGTGAATCAAGTGTGGTTGCTAGGAGGAATGTTGTTCATACTATAATCGATGACGATTTCATTAACGATGACAATGACAATGGTGATATGTACTCTTCAGATGAAGAAATAAATAATGAAAACTATGACAGTGATGATGATGTTGTATATGTATATTATTATAGTAATGAATTCGATTGACGGTATATTATATTTATTATACATCCTGATTGCTTATAATATTTGTTAAATTTTCAAATGTTGCTTATTTGTAAGTAGCTTTATTATATATTTTGAATGTTTATAATATTTGTTAAACAGATGACAAAAGTCGCAAGGGGACATGGATTAGATGGTGGGGATAGACGTCCACACGGGGTCACATGCTGTGTACCATCGGGTTGTCAATCTTGTAAGTTACATGAAAATTTTGAAGTATTAGATATATTAAAGTTTTAAATTTTTAAATTTCTAATTCTATATGTAAATCTTGCACAAGCGAAGAATATGAATGTGCGTGGCAAAAGGAGAAACTTGAATTTGTTCGACGAGTATGAAAATAACAATCGTAAGCCTTCGATTGTATGAATTGATATCTCTAGGTGGACGTATCGATTTGTCGAGAAAGCGGACAAATGTTTGTCAGACTGATTTCAAATCTGGTGGGATCATAGGTACCGTTGAAGTATCATACTTAGCGTCATGTTCCTAACAAGTACAAAGATATATCCCGAGCTAGAAGTAAGTATACAATATATTTTATATGTATTGAATTTTTTACTTATTAAATATTTTTTTGGTAATCAGATATGTTTTTCCTTTTGTAGACTTATTTTGATCTTAATAGGCATCGGGGCATAGAATTGTTGGAACCCCTTCGAGTGGATATCCAAGCACATATGCAAAGAGCTTATCGAGAGCGCAAGTATCAGATAAAAAAAACATTTTTATCGAGTTGGTGGATATCATAATGTGGAAAGAGGAAGAAGATGTCCACCGACTGATTGGACCGCCGAAGCTTGGAAGAAAATGATTGATTTGTTGTTTTTGACCGATGAATACAGACGCACATCGGTCAAAAATAAAGTTACTAGGTCGAAACTTCCGCACACAAGTGCTTACAGATGTAGATCCTATGGTCAACGATGCTATTTAGAGGTAATAAAATATATTACTATTATTTAAAATTGTTATTAACCTTTGTATAAATATATTTTTTTTCATTTATTATATGATAGAATGGGAATCAAACTGCAACATACTGAAGGTTCGAAACAAATGCGCTACAAATAAGGTTCGGCTTGGTGTCCAAGTCGAGCACAAGAAGATTGGGTAAGCGATAAATGAAATGAACGTGTTGTTTAAATATATTATTATTATTAATTATAGTTTTTTGTTTAAGGAATATTATTATTATTTTCATGTTTAAATTTAGTTGTTTGTTTTAATTAACGTATGTTTATTGTTTTCTTTATTTTAGGAGAAATTGAATAGGAATATGAGAAAATGCAAAACGAGGTTAGGGAAGGCGGAGAAGTAGACGATGAAGAATGTTTAGAACGTGCCCTTGGGACGAGACGCGGGCCTGCTCACGGGGTGGGTAGGAGACCAACTGCCAACATTGGTTTAATTCCAAATGAACGACCTTCCATTTCCAAATCGTCCCAATCTCAATCTCAATTTGATGCACAACAAATGCAAGAATACTTGCAACAATATAATGCATCATTGGCGGCATGTATTCCGAACTTCCAACCACCACCATTTCCTAACTTTCTATTCAACTCTAACACACAAGCAAGTACCTCTCAACAATTTGTCGAAAGGATGGAAGAAGAAGAGCAAGAAGAAGGAGAAGAAGAAGAAGACGATGATGATAATGATAGTTGATGTTTTTTAGTATTTTGAACATTGATAATTAACTACTTATTGTAATATTAAACTTGAATTTGATGTTTTGAATTTGGATAATGGAACCTAGTTAATGTATTTCAATTGATATATGCTGCAATGTTTTTGGATTTGTTAAAAATGCAGGAATTGTAATGTACAGAATCTGTAAAACTAAAAAAAAACAACCAGTGGTCATCCTGACGACAAGTCGTCGCTATACGTATTTAATTGACAACTGTGAAAAACGTATAGCGATGACAGGTCAGCATAATAACTTAAACCTGTAGCGACGCCATGTTGTCACTATAGGCTTCTCGACGACATGAGGTCGCCACAGGTAATTAATAAAACTTTATTTTTTTCTCAAAAATATGCTTGACAAAAGCTGTACCGATACCAAGTCGTCGCAATAGGGGTAGCCTATGCTGACGACATCTATGCCGACGACAATATTGACCTATGCTGACAGGCATATACTCGAGCTTAAGCTTATTTAGGCATGCTACACAAAAAACGAGTCGAGCTCAAACACGATCCAAGATTGTATAATTCTTTACGGGCTCGAACTGAGCTCAGTATGACAAAGCACGGATCTAGCCAACTCGAGCTCGAGCCCCTATAACATAAACGAGCTTGAGTCGAGTTTGGCCAAGCTTGAGCTCGGCTCGACTCATTTCCACTGCTAATTGTACAAAATTCAAAACACAAAAAATATATATTAAAATCTAAATAATATTGCCAAAAAACTATGATCGACATTGACCAAGCTACCATTTTTTTTGCCTATTAACAAATAGATTATTAGCTATAATTCCTTCAATATAATGGTAGAGATGTGTATGGAACAGCTCTTTCATTTATAGGCCATAACCAAACCACAACCATTATAATTTGTTAATGAATTTGATATTCATTGGATATCGGTTAATATTTGTTAATGTCAATAGTTTTAATCATATCAGTTAATGATTTTGGATTATAGTTAATATCAAATGTCCATGCTAATTAAAATGATATTAAAATAAAAGTACATTTGTATAGAAAAAAAAACTAATGTATATTATGGTAGTCTAATACATAAACTTAAAGCTAATAGACTACAAATTAATAAACTCAACAGATTAAAATGAGCTAACAAAACATTAAATTAACAGTGTTTTTGTTGACAGAAAACTTTATGAAATGTGGCGTTCAAACTACTATGGCGTTCCAGAGAAAATTCATGAAATAATCAAAATTAAGGGGTTGTTTTAAGCATTTAACCAAGAAAATTTGAGTTTTGGAAAATGACCATGAGATCCGCATAGGGGGCTCTGTGGATCGCTTTAAACCTCTGAGGAACGATGAATGGTACCGAGTAATTGACGTGGCATCACTAAAAGACAAAAAAAATATGGTGGATGTCACGGTTCCTTATAGGTGGCTCTGCGGATCCATTTAACCCCCTATGGAAATTTAAATTCTCTAATAAAATGGTAGTTGCTCCTCTCCGACAGATACGTAGAGTCGTCTCTGTGGATCCTTGCAACACCTTTGCGGAATGGTTGATTTCTCTGTGGAACACACCATATATTTTTTTGGTCTTTTACTGATGTCACGTCAATTCATCGGTACTATTAATCGTTCGTCAGAGGTTTAATCCGTATAACCCTCTCTGCGGATCTCATTGTTATTTTCCAAAACTCAAATTGTCTAGGTTAAATGCTTAAAACACCCCCTCAATTTTGGTTATTTCATGAATTTTCTCTTCCATTAAACATTTTAAATTTACAAATTTGAAACATATAGACTCGATATGCAATGTGCCAAAGTTTAATAAAACTGTATTCCAAAACACTATCCAGACAACCCCAGATGAAAATAAATGTATCAAAGATCATATCAATAGAACTAATATCCCAAAAGCAGAAACTATGTGGTGTGTGCAATGCAATCATCCCGAGCTCTTTCCCTAGGAACCGGAAGTCCCTAAAACAAAAACTGAAAACCGTAAGTAGAAAGCTTAGTGTTTTCCCCATGATACCGCATACCAAAATAAAACACATAACGAGCCCTGCCAAAAGAGTATAACAGGGCCCACTCTAACTCGCATAACGGGCTCCACCCAATAAGTATAACGGGCGCCACTCCAACTCGTATAACAGGCCCCGTCGACATACAATTCATACTACATAACAAGTAATAGCATACAGGATAATCATCAGGCCCCGTCCAATAAGCATACAAGCACATACGCATACTAAGGCCCAAACTCCCCATTTACAAGGCCTAAAACCAAGTAATCATCCAAAGTCCATCTATAGCCCAATTTTCCAAATTGGGCCCAAAACGTTTTCATGGGCCATACCGTAACGCCCAATAACTTTTCGTAGTCCAAAACAGTTGTTATTAGTTGTCCCAAGAAGTACCCAAGCATCCAAGCCCAATAAAATGGTCCAAAATTGATGCCCAAAACGTTAAGCCCAACAGACTGAGTACGCGGGGCGTACTGTAACGCCCGTAGATCCGGGCTAGTCAATTTAGAGGCAATAGGGGTCGAAAACGACTTTTCTACATAAGATTATTTAGAATAAATAATCTTAACCAAGTTGTAGAATATGTATTAAGGTTTCCGTACATATAAAGAACGCCAAAATCCGAGTTATAAAAAAGAAGTTATGGCCCGTCGAAGTTTTTCGGCAAAACCGACACGACACCGGGAGACGTAAATAGTGAATTTAAGATAAAAGACTTTTTTGCCTTAGTAATCTAAACCAAATTTGTAGTATATGTTAAACCGAGAACATCCATAAAAAGAACGCCCAAATCTGATTTCGTATGAAGAAGTTATGATTTTTCTAAGATTCGGCTAAGCAGTGCACGACCCGAAACTCGAATTTTAGTTCGAGCGGTTTTTGGCTTATGCGACCTAAATGAGAGTTGAAGATATCATTAATAGGAACTCAACGGTAAAAATACATACGAAAACGGAGTCCGTATGAAGAAGTTACGAATTCTTCGCGGTCACTTAACAGTCTAAACGCCTCCTACTGTTAAATTTGAAATCGGTCAAGAATTAGCCAACGGAGTCTAAATAAAAGTTGTAGATCTTGATTTTTCCTACGCGTTGAAAAAAAACGTCAAAAAACGGAACTCGTATGCGAAAGTTATGATTTTTCTAAGTTTGAAGGCTGATACGCGATAGAGGGTGACGTGACACCACCAGAATTGGACACGTGGCACCACCAGAAGGCTGCCACATGCCCCAACTCGGCGAGTAGGTCCTCCTACTCTGCGAGTCCACCAGTCAGGCCCCCTATAAATAGAGGTGTTGGGTTCCCTCACTTCCTCACACCTTCAAACCTTTCTTCTCTCTCTAGTTTCTCTCTCTAAAGCCCCAAACCCCCCCCCCCCCCCTAAGGTCTAGGTAAACCCCCTAGCACCCGAAGGAAGCCTCGAGAAAAGAGCCTTTCGGCTCAGAAACGCTACTCCAGCGGAGCCTGATTTCCAAGGAAACCCGCTGTAAGTGAGCTGTACCTAACCTATCTTTAGTATAGCTTATGTTTAATATAGTAACATTATTAGGACCTTAAAATAATTATTTGGGCTATTATTATGAGTTATATAGAGTGTTGTTTAACGCTTATATAATAATAATAATAGCTAGACTATTAATTAGTCACGGTTAACGTTAGACTAAACCCTAGTGGTATTGATACTAGGTTTTATCGAGGGATAATTGTTTTGAGATAACGAAGCGCTCCTCGAAGGCAGAATCACCACCTTTTTTCAGGTGAGTGCATAGTTACTTTCAGCTTACACATAGATATCAAGTATTTTATATAAATTTCCTGCTATGTGTGCATATTATCTGAATACTTGCTATATATGCTGGATGAACGTTTTATACATGTTTTCAATGATTTAAACTGTATATGTATTTTATATCTACAAAATGTGTTGCGTAAAACATGGGTAGATGTAATAGTTGCTGTGTGACAAAATAAAAAAATGAGAGGCCTCGTTTTAGATGTTATTGATGATCCAGTCATCTAGCGGAGTATAGATGACGATCACTTACTATTATAGACAGTCCAGTAGAACACTAGTAGGCTCGCAACCTGGGTGTTTATTTGAACTGTGTGCTCACCAGATGTACTCCATCCCCCACATGGTTGCCTTAAGAACATTTATTGCTGAGGAATCCCCTTAGCAGTAGTGTCCATCCCGATGATAGTCCTTAGACTAGGTCCCTTGTGTTAGATGTTTTAGGGACGTAAAGTGAGGATAACGGGAATGGGTAATCGGGTTTGTTTGGTTTGATAAAGTTAATAAACTTATTTATTATGGGTTGAAAATCCTATGTGCTCACCAGGCTCCCAAGCCTGACCCACTCAGTTTCTTGTATTACAGGTAGTGGCGCATGAGCATAGATGTGATGTCTTGGGATGAGAGATTAATGGATTTTAGGCCTGTAAATACGGAATAATGTAGTAAGGCCTATATTGTATTGTTTATGCTTATGATTTGTATCGAACATGACATCCCGAGTCTTTTTAATGAAATACATTTCTACTGAAATGCTTTTGATAAATCTTTATCATATATTGTTTTGGGACAAATTCCGCAACACTTCTATTTAAAATATTACTCTGATTTTTAAACAAAGCATAAACAAAATCGGTTTTTTCTGGCCGTGAAAATGGGGATGTCACACGTACTCAGCTGTATGCTAAATGTACTAGCTAAATGACTTGTACGTTGTGCGTACAGACTTGTATGTCCAACGCAAGGTTGTAGAACTCACTACTCAGTACCTGCTCGGCTAACTACCGAGTAGCGAGTACTCGGACTCGGTTATTCATGTAGAAATATTTTTAGGAAAATTATGTATGTTAAAATCATAATTTGATTGAAATATATTACAAAATTAGATACATGTGAATACATAAAACCTGAAATACACACAATTGTCTCACTTCGTGAATAATTATTGAAAATTTAAGATATAGCATTTCATTTTCACAAAATGGGCATAAACTCATGAATGGATGGATTTAAACCTTAAAGGTGACAACTCTATGCATATAGAACCTTAGAAACACCAAGAGTGGCAACTCAAAGCTCCAAGAGTGGTCTAAAACCTATAACAACCGGTTCCTGGTATGTATTTAAATTTAATTAATTTCATGTTTTACTTTGGGACACGGCGAGTTGGAGGCCCAAATCGTCGAGTAGACTGGATTTCTGGTTATAGGGGTTAAGCGACACACTCGACGAGTCGGGCGCCCAACTCGGCGAGTAGGGTTGTCTGGATGAAACCATAATATTTAGGGTTTGCACCTTTTTTAAAAACCTTAGGTGGTTCCCTTTACAGCCTCCAACACCGTCAGACCACCCCCTCGAAACCATAACTGTTTTGAGTGATTTGAAGCTCTTTGTGCCATTTTTTGCAAGTTAGAAGGTTGAAGAGAAGAAGAAGGAGCTTTGGATTTTAGAGGGAGCAAGGAGATCTAGAGGTTTTGCTTCATTTCCTATTTTTTGGTGGTCAAAAGTCCAGACCTTGCTTCTCCTTTCATTAGATACTCGTTTTGGAGTAACTTAGGGCTTTTGGAAGCCATTTAGGAGCCATTCTTGTATACAACCATGATTTTGGGATAAGAACTTCAGATCTGGAACCATTGGGGTTCCTATGGCATAAAGGTGCCAACTTTATTGCCATAAGAACTGCATACACTATAGTAACCCCATTTTAGAGCCTTTTGAGCCAAAAAAAACCCCATGCATGTACATCAAGTTCATAACTTTACGTATAATATGGACCCTAGGAGGTCAGATCTATGGTTTAGATGCCTTGAGACCCACTGGAATCGGCCATATAGTTTTGGACAAAGAGGGACTCGGCGAGTCGCTTAGGTGACTCAACAAGTCGGGTCACAGTTTCCTCCCAAACGTCTTCTGGAAATGGTCTTTGGATGAGTTGAAGGAAAACTCAGCTTGTTGAGGTTTGTTGTGGACTTGAAGATTGAAGGACACGACGATTTCAAGGTAATGTCCCAACCACATGAAGACGGACCCGACGAATTCAAGGAGAACTCGGCGAGTCATAGACTAAACGCCTTCATATGGATGAAGATGAACTCGACGAGTTCAAGGATGAACTCGGCGAGTCGGTTGCAGAAGGTCCCAATGTTTTGCTGAAGGAGAACTCGTCGAGCTCTTGCTAGACTCAAAATTCGATTTCAACGAAAACCTAGTCTTTGCTCATTTTTTTGCATGGTAATTTTAGTTTTCGTTTTAGATAATAAAAATTCACTTCTTTTATTTATTTATTTTTTATTCAAAGTGTCAAGTCAAGTCCATATAGTTTACATAGATGTACTTTGCAATTGTTATGTGTCTTTGTGGATTCCATCCCTATTTTGGATGTACTTTTTTTTATTGGTTTAAAAACCTAATACTTTTCATGAGTTTGTTGTCTCTTGATGTGAATTTAAAGTGCCTAGACGGCCAAAGAGTAAAGTTGGATGACGGATGATTGGTGTTCAATTGTGAATGAAGTAGGAACGTTTTTATTTATTTGTTAGATGATATAGCTCGGCTAGAATGTCAATACTCTTAGGCCTGGTTCAAAGGCATATTGTTGATACGTAGAGTTGGTTGCTTGAGGCTAATGAGATATTCTCTGTCTCGTCCATCCATAATGATTTTGATGATAAGTTTCTTGTTCGTGGCTGTATTGAGTGGAAGTAGAATTGCTTGTCTCCCCCCCCCCCCCCCCAAGAGTAAATATTTTAGATTGATGTATATATTATGCTAGGAAGACTTCCAAACCCTTCTAATCTTTACATGCTAGGCATTGTTTTGACTTTGATGATTCACCCCATCTACTTCTATTGTTGAAACTAAATCACATGTCTTCATTGAATGTCTACTTTAAAATAAGGTGTAGATCTCCATTTCCATACGGAGGACTAATTGTCATGTTTTAACTCTCTCCATTCGAAGAATTATTTAGGTTTTACAAAAGAGGCGAAAGATTCGGTTTTTACTCGGTTATACATCAAAGAAGCGGCGGTGTTCAAGTTTGTTTATATGGGTGTTGTAGAGATTCTCGTACCATGTCACTTCATGATGTCGTGTGGTTGACGAAGTCCACTCTGTCGTTCTAATTTGGTAAATAACTCAATGAAAAAGAGCCACTTTAAATCCGGTTAATTGGTGTTGTAATCCTATAACTTAACGTAGCACTCGCATGTGCACATATTTTCTTGTTACTGTTTTTTTTATAAATAGACTATTGTTTAAATAATAATAATGGTGTTTTAGATTAATATACAAAATGAAAACGACCGTGAAAGTGCACGTCGGTATAAAATAAAATTATATTGTTGAAGGTATAAAAAATATAAGTGTATCCTAAAAAATCAGATTCTCAAAATTTAATATAAAGGGAAAAGGAAAAAAGAAATAAAAAAAGGTAATGTTGTTAAAATATGAATAAAAAACGAAATCAAATAAAATATAGAATAAAAATAGAATTTCAATTGAAAAAAAAAAAGAAAAAAGAAAAAAGGAAGCAAAGAAACAACCCTATCTAGGCGACACTAGTAGTCTCGTAGGTAATTAAATATGGCAAGTACACAAAAAAAGGAAAGGATTTATATCAACAGTTCAACACACAAAATCTGAGATACTTGCCCATCAAGGCTATGAAATCACCCGTATATCCCAATTACAGTCCCTATATAAATCAGTAACCCCTTCTTCGTTGTTCAATCATCATCATACATTCATCAACCATGTTGATACCTTCTTCGATCATACCTTCTTCAGCCATGGCGACTAAAAGAAAAGTACGTGAGCAAGAACCAGTAAACATCGAGAACAAGAAGAAGGCGAAAATGGAGGACAGACTCAGCGACTTGCCGGAGTGTTTGCAGCTTCATATTCTCACTTCTCTTGACGCAAAACACGCCGTTCAAACATCAGTTTTATCAAGAACCTGGGTTTCTGCGCACACTCGGATCCCAGTTCTTGAATTCAATTCCTACTCTTTCAAAAAACTCCTAGTCTTTGATAAGTTCGTATGTGATGTTCTGCGTCATCGTGATCACTCAGCAAAGTTGGAAAGATTAACATTCAACCGTTCTGGATCCTGCAGTGCCAAGATTTTGAATAGCGTTTTCGATTACGCGTTTTCGTTGGGTGTCGAGCAGTTGTCAGTTAACCTTCAACAAAGTAGAAACAAAACATGGCCGGTTTTTCCAGTAATTGCTTCCTTTGAATCCTTAAAGAGTTTAACACTAGAAAGCCAAAGTCATATGATTTGCCCGTATCTGGGGCCAATTTCAAGATCATTCAAGAGTCTTACTACTATGCATCTTCAACATGCACTTATAAAAGATCCCGATCCATTCTCAGGGTTCCCAATGTTGGAAAGTTTAACACTGGAAGATTGTCATCTTTGTATGGAAAGTGAAAAAACTTTGAGGATACACGCTCTTCGACTTACAGATTTAACCATTTCATCCCTATGGAACATCAGCTGCTGCGAAGTCACTACTCCAAGACTCAAATTCTTTGATTACAAAGGGCATAATTTCCACCTGCTTCTACCCACCCATGAGGGTCTTCCTGTTCTTGAGAAAGTGGTGATCGATTTCAATGGTCTTTGTTACCGAAGACAGGAGAAACTAATGTTTGATGATCTAATGGCCATGTTCTATACCATGAAGAATGTGAAATCACTAACGCTCTGCTCGTCTATTGTGCAACTTCTGTCATTCTTTCCAGATGAGTTGGTGAGACGAAGTTCACCCTTTCGGGAGTTGAAGGAGTTGAAGATGGATTTTAGGAACCTTCTTTGGCAAAACTTGTTTGAAAGGATAAGTGTGAGATCGAAAGAAACCTTTCAGGTGCCTTTGGATGTCAAAACTTACTTGCTCAAAAACTCTCCGGATGCCAAATTTTCGTTCACTTATCCCATAGACCTTAAATAGCATAACCTCAATGTAGATGTTTTAGATGTTCTGGTTAGTATGTAGTTTAATTAAATCTATAATATCTTGAGGATTTTATTATTCTTTTTTGTTCATTTATGGCTTCATTTTGAAATATATATGCAGATGATCTTGAAAACTATATATATATATATATATATATATATATATATATATATATATATATATATATATATATATATATATATATATATATATATTATAATTTTATGAATGCCTTCTTTAACTTAACATAAACTTTATTGATCCGAAATATTAATTCCTCATTTTCTATTTTTAACAAAAAAATCTATAACCAATCCATATTCTAATAAATGAATACTTTTAATATCGTTTTGCCAAGTGTCACTATAATATAACTCCTCATTAATATTAACATTATGACATGTAGATATATATTAGGCAACTCATTTCAAAATTCAAATTTAAATTTTCTAATTATATGTTAAATTTGAAGTTATAATAACTTTAAAATTTTGATATATCTCTTAATTAATAATTTATTTAAAATGACTTATTTAAAATAATTGATTAATAATTATAATTTTTTATTATAAAAGTTTAATTAATTTTATAACCTTGGTTCCTACGGGTTATAAACTAGTGTATAGTAATATAGTTTAACACAACCTATGTATAGTAATATAGTTTCTTACAATAAAAGTAACCGTAACGGTTGAATTATATTTATAAAAAGTATAAACTTTAATTATTAAAAAAACAATCAAATATCTAAACATTATTTATTTTTTAAAGTAAACATTTGAATTAGTTACAAAAGATATGATGAATATGCAGGTAATTGAATATATACAAATCAATGTATACAAATCAAAAGAACTATTAACATATTGTAAATAATGGTTATGAACCATAAATTTTTAAAGCCTTATTTGAATACAACATTAGATTTCATATTGCTAATTTCACTTCCATATCCAAAAGTCAGTTTACAAATGTCGTTGTTTCTTCAATATCAGATGTTCGAACACTTAACCTTATGTTCTTCGTTAATCTTAAGACTTTACAATTTGACTAAATATAGGAGAAATTTAATAAAGCATTCACAAAAATCTTGTGTGCTTCTGTTAGGAACAACATGTAGAATCTATTTGAAATCGCTTAAAAAACAATTGTTTTTCCTATAAATAACAATTTTAAGTTGCTATGAGAATCACAAGTTAATATATTCTTCAAAGATCATCCAATGCTTCAAAGAAATATTGATCATGACCAGGGTCGGCCTTATGTTTATTGAAACATAGTTAGGGCTTAGGGCCCCCACATCTAGAGGGTCTCACAAACCAAGGAGTCCATGTATATCCCTATTCCTTAATCGACTAATGCGCTAAACTAATTGGCAATTGCAGCACCAAAATAAAAATGACGCTTGATCTTCTTCCTCTCCATTCTTCAATTCTACACAAGCATCCTTCCAAGTTTCATCTGTTGTTCGGCTTCTTCCTTCTCCATTGAAGCTTTCTCTATAAACGGTATGTCAATATGTGTTGTTTTTTCACTATCTTGAACATATCCACCATGTGTATACATTGAGTTAAACCCAAAAATAACTTTTTGAAAGAACGGGACTCCACCAAAATAAAAACAAGAATTTCAAAATACTTAAATATCCTAATTCAAAGGTAATGAAAATATTCTACCAAAATTAAATAACCATCGTCCATCAAGATATAAAAAAAACAGAAAAACGTCTCAAAATTAAAACCTTAGACCTATAGCCCTTAACCATCGTCTCCTGCTTCCGTCACATTTGGATAGTGTTTGTGTTAAAAAATCAAAAATTTTAAGAAGAGATATGATATTATTTCCTTGATGGATTGATGGTGCACTGAAAATATATCCTTTTCCTTTAGTAAACATACTAAAATTTTATTATGTTTTCCTTTTTATTCTAATTAACTTTGTTCAATCTACTAAAAATATATCATAGAAACTATAAAATTTTAACAAGTTAGATAATAAAATTGTAAAAACGATGTTATATAATACACCAGGAAATTTGTGTAAATATAAAATCTAATTATTAAACTTGTTTATATAGTTAACTGAGGCCGTATTAAATTTGATTTGAAAGTTATTAAACTTGTTTATATAGCTTTAAATATAATTTTGATTCCGGACCCTTTGGTTATAGTGTTCGTGTTTCTGGTCATGATGTCATATGATTATCTAATTAGGGTTAATACTTAATCTTAAAGTTGATTATGGTTAATAGTTATTACGTATTAGTTAATATTTTTCTAGATTTTAGTTTCTTACTTGTTCTGTTATCTAATTTTTTATTCCATTGTTTATTGATTACAACAGATTATTGAATGAGAACTGATTCGTACACAACACATTTTCTCCGTACACAACAATTTATGCTTTCAAGTGTTGTATTGTACAACTCTATAATGCATAAATTGTCGTGTACGAATCGTTTCCCTAACAGAATATACAATCAGTGAATCAGGTTGGAAGAAATTTGAGCTTTTAGTTTTCCAGATTGGAGATTTCCATTATCTCAGGGGCGGTATAATCTTAATCCACATCTTTTATACTTATAGTAGTTGTTTTGGTGATTGTTCATTTTTATTATTAATAAAATACTTAATAATCATGTCAAAGACAAAATACGAATCAGGGGCTTTAAAAAGTAAACGAAAAATACAACAAGAAGCTTTTATAGAATCACAAAAATGATCTTTTTTTGAAATTTTAACATTAAACAAAAATGTTAATAATGAACAAGAACAAACTAATGTTGATAATAATGATCATGAACAAACTAGTATCGAGAATGATAATGAACAAACTAATATGTCTTGATAACGAAAAAACTAATAGTGAAAGTAACAACCCAACTAATAGTGAAAATGATAATGAACAAATATTCATATTGATAACGAACAAACTAATAGTGAAAATGATAACGAACAAACTAGTATTAAAAAGGATTACATGTCTTTAAACATATATGATCCAAGTAGATGGAATAATATTAATACTAATTTAATAGATTTAATCGTAGAAAAAGACCCTATTAAGATTTATGATTTTAAATTTCCAAAAGATCAACATTTAAGAAGCTTTAGTACATCTCTTTATATGCAAAAAATACAAAATGGAGAAAAATACGAACGAACATGGTTGGTTTATTCCATAGATGTAGATAAAGTTTTTTGTTTTTGTTGTAAATTATTTAATGTGAATACATCTACATGTTCATTAGCACATAAAAGTAATAATGATTGGAACAATATTTATAGTATACTAAAAACACATGAAGGAAGTAACACATTCTTAATATCAGGTCATGGATTGACTTAGAAACTAGATTAGCAAATAATAAAACAAATGACAAGCAAATTCAAGAACAAATAAATAAAGAAAAAGAACAATGGAAAAATGTGTTAATAAGAATCATTGTTGTAGTAAAAACTTTAGGAAAAAATAATTTAGCATTTTGTGGAACAAATGAAAAGATTTATGAAGAAACTAATGATAATTTTTTTTAACTATAATTGAAATGATTGCGGAATTCGATCTTATTATACAAGGACATATTAAAATTAATGACAAAGAAATTCATAATCATTATCTTACGATGTTTAGATCTTTCAAAAACTCCAATAGAAGTTAAAGAGTACTTTCTAGAATTTTTAATTGTAGATAATACAACCGGTAAAGGTTTATATGATGCTATAATTAATGAAATAAATATATAGGACTAGATATAAATGATGTTAGGGGTCAAGGTTATGACAATGGATCAAATATAAAAGAAAAACATCAAGGTGTATAGAAACGATTGTTAGATATTAACCCTAGAACATCCTACACTCCTTGTGGTTGTCATAGTTTAAATTTAGTAATTTATGATATGGCTAATTCGTGTGATAAAGCTAGTGAATGTTTTGGAGTTATACAACATATATATTCGATATTTGCTTCATCAACTCAAATGTGGAAAATATTACAAGATAATATATCAAACTTAACATTTAAATCATTATCGCAAACTCGGGAAAATAGGGTAGAAAGTGTAAAAGCAATCAGATTTCAAGCACCACAATTAAGAAATGCACTTTTACAATTATCCAAAAATTATGGAGATCCAAAAATTAAAAGTGAGGCTAAATGTTTAGCTACATATGACCAGAAAAACTATGAAGTTTTATTTGGAATTATTATTTGATATGATGTTTTGTTTGCTATTAACATTGTTAGTAAAAACTTGCAATCAAATGATATGTGTATCAATGATGTTATAGATCAACTAAATGAACTTTTGTGTTTCTTTGAATAATATAGAGAAAACAGATTTGAAAAGACTTTAGATTATGTAAAAGAATTGGCTTTAGAAATGAAAGTAAAACTAGAATTTCGTGAAAAACATATCATTCAAAGAAATAAATGATATGATGAAAATGTTGCTAATGAAACTATTAAAACTCTTTTTTTCAATTATTTAAAACTGACTAGTTTTTATATATAGTAAATAAAGCTATTATTTCACTTAAAATTAGATTTGAGCAATTTAATGAGTTCAAAATTATTTTTTGGTTTTCTATTTAGTATAAAAAAATTAAAATCATTTGATAAAAAAGACTTTAAAAGAACATTGTTTAAATCTTGAAAAAACATTAAAGCATAATGATAGCTTAAATATTGATGGTTTAGATTTATTTCATGCACTAAAACTTTTAAGAGATATTCTACATTTAGAACGTGATATAATTATTAATATACTTAATTACATTAAAAAATTTAGTTCTTTTCGAAATCCATATGTTGCCTATAGGATTATGTTAACTATTCTTGTATCTGTTGCATTTACGGAAAAAAGTTTTTCTAAATTAAAATTGTTAAAAAATTATTTAAGATATACAATGTCACAAGAAAGATTAGATGGATTAACTATTTTTTCAATTTAAAAACAACTAGTAAAAGAAATTGATTATGAAAATTTTATTAAAGAATTTGCATCTAAAAATGTTAGAAAATATAACTTTATGTCTTAAATATATTCATAAAAAAAAAAACATATACAAAAAAAAATAAAAAAAATAACTCCGCCATTTATAAACTTTTTAGTTTATTATTGTTGATCCCAAGCCCGGATAAATGAGGATGATTTATAACATTAATTATAGTAAATATCAAAGGGCCCCAAAATTTTTGGGTCGTTTGAGCCCCAAACTGGTTGAGTCGGCCCTGGTCATGACGAACATTATGTAAGAAATTATAACGATATTTAATGAAAATATGCATTTATTATGTCGCAAAACAACGCAGAAGAAATGAAGCTATATAGTGCACATAAATGTGTAACATAAAATATGGATAAGAAGTTTACTATTGCATGATAGAAAAAGAAATACCATTTATTATTAGATCTTATGTTATTCAAATATAAATTTTTAAAGTTTGTTTTGTCTTTAGCATCATTAGATAATGGATTTACATGTAAAATTATTTAAATATGGTATATGTTGATGACGATAACCTACATTTTTATATAAAAAATAGCAATAATTAATAAGAAAATGTATTGGTAATTTGCATAACAATTTGATACGATATAAACCAATTTTTTAATAAGAAAATTAAAATTTAGAAAATAAATGACTATAAAATTAAACTGAGTTGTAGATAAACAATTGTTAATTTCTATGGTAGACATAAAATAGGTTTTTCTTTTATCCACAAACAATTTTCTTTGTTTTCGTCTGGCTTTAGGATCGACAAAATTCAAATCGTGTTCGAATATTTATAGCAATATTACTTCTTGTAATAAAATATAATGAAAAAATGTTAATTTTTTTACACTTCATTTAGTAAAATGAAGATATTAAAAAAATAAATGTGTAGATATCTAAATCTTGATCTTCATATTCTAATAAAAAAATAGTTTTATTGTACTATTCACAAGTGTCATGTTACTAGAATTCTTTATCATGTCACTTGTCAACCTATTAATTATCCATTTTAAATTTCAAATTTTAAATTTGTCATTCTAATTACATTAAATTAATAATTAATTCTCCATTTTAAATTTGTAATTTTAAATTTTCTCACTCTAATTATATTTAATTAATAACATTATATTAAAAAATAAAATAAAACTAATATATATTATAAGGTGATA
Organism: Lactuca sativa; assembly: GCF_002870075.4. Classification (NCBI taxonomy): domain Eukaryota; kingdom Viridiplantae; phylum Streptophyta; class Magnoliopsida; order Asterales; family Asteraceae; genus Lactuca; species Lactuca sativa. Next base: position 105,069,511 of record NC_056625.2, on the reverse strand, counting down.
TAAATTCATATATTTATTTAAATCAACGATTATAATTTTATATAAGTAAAAAATATTTATTAAGTAATAATTTATTTAAAATAATTGATTAATAATTTTGACTTTTTAATATAAATGTTTAATTAATTTTATAAACGTGGTTCTCACAGGTTATAAACTAGTTAATGTTAATATATGAAAATGTTTAATTTGCAAAACCAAATATACATAGGAACATTTTTTTGTAATTATATATATATATATATATATATATATATATATATATATATATATATATATATATATATATATATATATATATATATATATATATATATTAATTGTCATATAACATGAAAAATAGAGATATTTTATTCGTATTGTTTGAGGTACATTAATAAAATATAAAATCGGTGATTTTTTTGTATAAATGTAGGAGATTTGAAACCCAAGGAAATAAAAATAAGAAGCCTTACATTTAATATAATAAATGCATGGCATATATAACCTACATTTAATATAATAAATACATGACATATATAACCCTTATTATTTTTATTAGCAGTAATATGTGGTATTTTTATTAATAAAAATTTAAAAACCACAAAATAACAAGTGAAATTATAGTTAATCTAAAATTTCTAGAAAATTACATATGTCAAACTGAATTAAAAGTTGATATTTGGCAAAAAATATTTTGATTTATTAAAGTAGATATGATTTTAGTTTTTTGTTTGGTTGGTTTTTATTGCATTAAAAAATATTTTTACAATTTTTATTTCATTATATATATTGCTTAGTTTTTTATTAAAAAAAGAAAAATAAATTAGAAATCTCTATGTGTGTATGTGTGTGTGTGTTTTGTTTCGAAAACAAAAATCAGATACGGTGGTGAACAAATGGTGTTTTTACGTGTATGTGTGTGTCTATATTTTTAATAACAAACCACAAAATCTGAAGTATGTGTATTCTAGGCGAAATCGTATCACTTTTCTTTGCATTCAAGAAATGAGAACTGGAAAACTCAAAGATTGGTAAATCCGTTCCTGATGGGGTAATAAGAGATGTAATTATGTTGTTTCTAAAGCCGTTGGCAAATCTGGGAGATTCGTCTCTGTTTGTGATCCAAAATGTTTTGAAGTCGATGTTGCTATTACGGAAAGGAATTACATTGTTGTTACGGGAGAGTGAATTTCTAATAAAACCATATGTGATTTTATCAATGTTTGTGCCCCACAAGAGCATATTCAAAAAAAAATATTTATGGGAGGAGATTTATAATCTCATGTCATCTGAACAAGAGAGAGCATGGATTATCTATGGCGACTTCAACGAAGTAGGAAACCGGAGGAGTGCAAGGGATACGCATTTGACTCTAAAGGTGCACATGAATTTAATCAATTTATCAATTTGCTAGGTTTAATTGACCCCAACATTGGGGTAGGAGATACATCTAGATGACTCATGACGGTTCGAAATTCAACAAATTGGATCATTTTCTCCTCTCACATAGGTTTTCCAAAATATGGCATAACTCGAGTGTCATTGCGCTCATAAAACATCACTCTGATCATTGTCCCCTTTTTCTTAATTCGAATTGTCTTGACTTTGGCCCTATCCCGTTTAAAATATTTAACTCTTGGCTGACGGATCCTAGTCTAGAATGTTTGGTTAAAGATAACTGGGGAAACAAATTGGTTAGGTTTAACGTTTTTTCCAAGATTGAAAGATTATCTAGAAAGCTACGACACTTAAAAAGTGAAATTAGGGAATGGAGACGTAAAGTTGTGGGGTGGATTATGAAGCTCTTAAAAAACAAAATTGTTGCCATTGACACCATCGTTGAGGTTGTCCAAATTGATGCTCAATTGATAAAAGACAAGGAAGATTTTATGCATAAGATTCAAGAGATTGACATGTCACGTCTCATGGATCTTAGATAAAAGTCTCACTATAGATGGACTTTAGAAGGAGATGAATGTTCTCGTTTCTTTCACGTGCTGCTAAATTCAAATTTGAAATATTCCAGAATAAATGGTCTAAACATAAATGGTTCATGGACCACTTGACCAAACAAGATTAAAGATGAAGTTTTCTGGTTCTTTAAGACTAAGTTTGATGAGCTGATCAAAGATAGACCGTGGTTTCATAGTGACAAGGTGATGAAGATTACGGATGCTCAAAACACAATGTTAGCTAATCCTTTTTCTCTAGAGGATGTGAAAGATGATGTGTGAAGTTATGGTAATAAAAAAAATCCCTGGTCCAAATGGGTACGCTTTTGTATTCATAAAAAATATTCGGATATTATGGAGAATTATTATCAAGGATGTCAAGTGCTTTGAAGAGAATGGTATCATTAACTCTGGAAGTAATGTTTCCTTTATCACGTTGGTTCCTAAAGTAGGGGATCCCATTTGTCTTGTTGACTTTAGACCAATCAATCTTATGGGGTGTGTCTATAAAATCATTTCTAAAGTTACTGCGGGGAGACTTAAAAATGTGATTTCATCGATCGTTAGCAAAGAGCAATATGCTTATATTAAAGAAAGAAACATCATGGATAGTCCTCTCATGGTTAATGAAACGGTTACTTAGGCTAAGAAAAGAAAAAAGTACATGTTTGTCTTCAAAGTTGAATTTAACAAAGTGTTTGATAGCATAAGTTGGTCTTTCTTGAAAAATATGAGGATGCTTATGGGGTTTTGTGACAAACGGATTTCATGGATTATGGCTTGTATCTCATCTGCCAAAGTATCGGTTCTTGTTAATGGAAATCCTACCAAAGAATTCAAACCCAAAATAGGAGTTCGTGAAGGCAGTCTGTTGTCTTCTTTCCTCTTTATCATCACAGCAGAGGGTCTTAGAGTGACAATCTTCAAAGTGGTTGAAAAAGGTTTATGCAAAGGTGTTTATCTCTCCAACAATGGACCAAACCTCTCCCTCTTTCAATATATAGATGACACGATCTTTCTTGGCAAATGGTCCAAAGAGAATGCTTTGAATCTTCTTCGCATCCTTAGATGTTTCCATATCGCCTCCGGTCTTAAAGTAAATATTTCCAAAAGCAAGGTGATGAGTATTGGGGTTAGCAACTTAGATATACCCTCTATGGCTTTTTGGCTCAGTTGTGGGGTTGGATCACTCCATTTTCTTATCTTCGAGTGTCGTTCAGGACTAAAATGTCCAGAAACTTGAGTTGGCTACGCACGATTGAAAAAATCCAAAAAAAAGCTCTCATTGTGGAAGGCGCATAACCTATCCTTTGGCAGTAGATTAATCCTTTGTAAAAATGTACTTGGCAGCCTTACTACCTACTTTTTTCGCTCTTCAAGGCACCTATGGGAGTGATTAAACACCTTGAAAGTATCTGTAATGAATTTTTTTTAGGGTGGTAGTTTGGACAACCACAAAACAACCTGGATTGCTTGGAAAAAAGTTCTGAACTGCAAGAAAATGGAGGCCTTGACATTGGAAGCCTTCATGCCTGTAATTTGCTTTACTTGGCAAGTTGTGGTGGCGCTTGAAAAATGAAGAAGATGCTCTTTGGAAAGAAGCCATCCAATCAATTCATGGTAGTGATTGTGGAATTGGTCGTGTTAGATCTACTACCAATAAACATGGTATCTGGGGAAACATTACCTACCTGCACCTTGCACTTGATCATCAAAATATCCACCTTGCAAACATGTTTCTGTGGAAAAATCAAAAGTGGAGTGGGAGTGAAGAACCTGATGGTAAATTCACTATTTCTTCCCTTAAGAGGATTGTCGATGCTAAAATTCTGATCAAATGTCCGCCTAAGACCGTTTGGAATAAAATTACACCGGGAAAAGCTAATTTACTCATTTGGAGGGCATGGTCGGGTAGATTACCAACTCGTACCAATCTTGAGTGCATTGTAGTTAATGTGATTTCTCTTCTATACCCCTTATGCAATAAAAAATAGGAAACAAAAGGTCATATTTTCATGGATTGCTCCACTACTTTGGGGGTTTGGTTTGCCCTTCATAACTAGTGGATCGATTTTCCTATTTTGCGACCTCGATTCAGCAGGCTTTCACTCCTGATTGTGTTGCTAATAACCTAAAGAAGGAACGCACCGGTATTTATGTTCTTTTATTGGCCTTTGCTTGGGGTGATATGGACCTTCCTGAATGGGATTGTATTTCACAGCAAAATGAAGAACACCACTGTTCTTTTTAGAAAGGTTAAGGCTCTTGCCTTCCATTGGCTTAAAATTAGAGCTAGGAGAGGTTGTATGTTAAATTTGGATAACTAGTGTTTAGATCTGAAAGTTGAATATCTAAATGTCTTGTAATTCTAGCTTCTCGCTAGCTTTTTCTTTGTAATGAAAACTTTCTTGTTGTTAAAAAAATTTAAACATGTAAACAGTGTAAAACAAAACGAAAAACAAAAAAAAAAGTTTTGATACGGTTCAAGGACCAACCAAACAAGTAATGAAACCACATGGACAAAACACGAAATATTTCCCATACTTGTTCCTTGATTGTTAAATCTAAAGTAAACCATAGGAACCAACCAAGTAGGTTTGTCTAAGTTACCTTTTTAATCTACTAAACAACAAATTTTACTTCATTGTACCATGGTGAAATCAATATTCTAATTCAACATACGTTTTGATTATTAATAAAATTTAGGGAAAATGTTACTGTAGCACAACAAACTTTGTGTATTTTTTCGAATTGTTCATTAATTGGTTTTTGCATAATAGGTCACTAAAGAGTCATTTTACCTATTAGTTAGGGGAAGTATCCGATTTTATTTCGATTTCACCAGTTACATTTAGTTTAGGTGGCTTTTTATTTTTATTGTTAAATTTGATAATCAAATCTATGTCTACGTGGCTTTTTATTATTTACTGTCCTTTAATTTAAACCCTAAATTGAACTCTCACCCCTATTTTGCAAACCATGAAGAACTTATTCCCACAAGTATTATAATTATTGCTTCTCCAGTCCAAGCACCAACCATAGTCGTCTCCTTCACCTGTGGTGCAACCCCATAATGCCAATGAAGTTTTGATTCCCAACCAATCTCTACTTGTGGGCTCAAATGAAAACACCGAGCGAAACCATCATCTCCATAGGGACCTCCAAATTTCTAGCCCTCTTAATAACTTGTGCAAAGCTTTTGTCTGTGTCATCTTATTCTATTGTTAACCTTCCTATCACGTTCCATCATCCCACCGGTGGTCAAAGTGGTGCCAAATTAGATCCAAATGAAGAGATCAAGGAGAACCTACAATCGTCGGCGTCATCTTGTTCATGAATGAGAATTCTTTCGTATATGTTATGTATGAGATGAACGATAGTGGTAATCTACAATGATTGGTTTCTGATTTGGATTGTATTAAGTATTGATGGGTTTTTCATAAGAGCAAATCATAATCCATCTAGATAAATTATTTGAGCAATTTCCCTATATTAAATAACAATTCAAAGCTTTTAAATTTGACTTCCATCTTCTTCTCCAATCCTCTGTCAAAGATTTCTCTGAAGAAGCTACAATCGTCGCCTCCAACCAACCCCAACCTGTCACACCCCAATACCGGAATGGCGGAAACGTTCGGGGGTGGAGGACGTCATGTACAGTATCACAACAAAGCATAGTAGTAAACAAGCAACAACATCATCCATTGCATTAATAATATAATTTAATACAAGTGTGTTCTGTGAAGTTTATAAGACACCAAAAATGTAAATCAAAATAAAAGATGATTCTTGAACGAGCTCCATCTTCTCAAAACCTGGCATCGGTACCTGTCTACTGATGCCCTGAGAATACAAGTTATTTTCAAAGAGTTTATCAGCTTTAAAGCTGGTGAGTTCATAAGCATTTTAGTTTCATTGTTTGTATGAAAATGTTTGTAAGTGTTTGATGTATAAGTTTGTAAATGTGTGTATCTCCTAGAAAATCCTATATTTTCTACTAAACATAGCCTTCTACCAAGGCATCAAATGTTCTGTATGTTTGTTTCTTATAAGAGTGTGTATTATCCCAAGTGTGACTATCATTAACCAAAAATATAGTTTTTACATTACCCTTTATGTGAGAAGATCACAATGTGGATGCAATGGGGAAATAATAAAGTACTGTAGTGGTGAATTATAGTAACTACTGTTGTACTATCTACCTTAATCCGACCGTTAATTAAGGTGTAATGTGAAATGATTGCACCATACTATCGACTAATAAAACGACGATGAAAGACGTCGGAAGAAATGACATTTGGCACCCGTAGACTTGCATGTCCCATTGTAGCAAACATCAAGGTGTAGGATAGTCAGTCCAGTATAGATCTATACACAAATTTACGCTCTCCCTTCAGGAGACTCTATATACAAATCGAGCCATGGCAGTGATGCCATGCCCCGAACAATGGTTCACATTTATGTTATTGTATACTTGTATATGTAATGTATGTACTAGAGTATTGTATGTTCTCACTGTCTAGTATGTAGTATGTTCTCTTTATTTCTCATCATAGTATATTCTCTTATATAGTGTATACTATATATTGTTTCTCATTATAGTATGTTCTCTTAGTTTCTCATAATAGTATGTTCTCTTAGTTTCTCATAATAGTATGTGTTGACTCATGTATGAACTGACTCTTTTTATGTTTCATTATACTAGATGGAATGAGTAGTGTCTTCCTAAACTATACCTATTATAGTTTACTAGTAAAGCTGTTTGTATAACTGAGTGTATTGAACTGAGATAAAAGCTTTTATGTCTATACATATATACATAATATATAACTAAGGATCAAATGAAACTCGGACAAGCAACAGGGTACTCTAAGTCCGCGACCAAACAAGGAACAGGAAATAAAGTGTGTTATCAGTCCTAAGTCCTTCAAACCTTACTTATATAACTATATATGCATTAGACACGGTTTTGACAATATATAAGTGTAAAAGAGTTAAAGGAAAAGGTTTTTCATGTAAGAACAAGTTTGATAAAAAGTTTAACATCTAAAAGAGTTTGATAATCATTTTGAAGTAGTTTGATTGGTAAAACAGCTAAAAGTATAGCAAATCCATTGTTTGGTAGCCATTAATCACAAGTGATTGATATAATAAATATAATGTTTCAACTTGTATTCCCTCCCCCCCCCCCCCCCCCCCGTCCCTTAAAAGCATTTAAAATCATTTAAAAGGTAGATTAAGGGGTATGAACTCACCTGTAGTGAGTGGTTTGGATGAAAGTGTTGGATAGGATGCTAAGTGTCAAGTGAAGACTTGAGCACACACACAGATCCTATTTAACATGTAATGACACATATGTTTATCTAATTTGTGATTTAACAACTAATTAAGCAAGTAAAGACACCCTAGGACATCGAATACACTTTGATTCAAGTGCTAGAAGTACCAGGGGTTGCATCTAAGGGAAGTATGGCCTCACAAAGGAGTTTACGGCCAACATGGATGTATCACATTAGGTTACGGCCAAGGGGTTCACGGCCCTTTGAGTTTACGACCGTAAACTTATGGTATTTTGTACCAAATTGTGTTTTAAGGTCTTAGAAGTCATTAGGAAGTGTTCTAGGTTCAAGTCTAAGCCTTAGGAAGGAATGGTGGCACAATTGCACCATTATTTAGGGTTTATGGCCCAAGGTGATTGCCTTGGCCGTAAACACCTTATGTTCTTGAGTTTCTTGATGTTTTCTAGTTGCTTAACAAGTGATTCAAGCATATAACAAGCTAAGAGTAGTGTACTTACTTATAAGAAGCTTGTAAGAGTGTTTAAGGTCCAAAAACACTAGTGTGTGTTTTTGGTGTTCTTGGTGAAATGAAGAACACTTGAAGATCTATCAAAATGGAATGATTTCATGGATGAAATCAAAGGGTTGTACTAGTTAAAGAAATGTAATAACAAATCAAAGGAAGAATTTCTTACATTTTTGGAAGATTAAGATGAAGAACTTGATGATACTTGAGAGAGAATGGGAGTTCTTGAACTTGAAAGGAAAGAAATGATGAAAAATGATGTAAACTCATGCATATAGCATGAGTTCATGGCCATGGATGAGTTTACGGCCCAAACTCATAGAGTTTGGTCGTAAACACCTCATAATAGGGTTTAAGGCTTGATTGTTGCACATTAAACCTAGAAGATACTTCCTAACATTTGACTCTTGAATGCCATATGATTAAAAACACCCAAACAGAATCTAAACAATGCTAAAAGATAGCAGAAACAAGTCTGAATTTGATTGCATTTGGTTGAAAGTAAAAGATAGAAATTCCGGGTTGTCACACAACCCTAGCTCCACGATCTCCCTATAACTTTTCCCTCCTCCACCAGTAACCATTTCCGGAGACTTAACCTCATCCACAATTAACCATTGAACTCCATATATTTTTTCCGATTGTTACCTTTTTTGGGTTTTTATTTGAAGAAGAAATTTGGGGTTGTATAGCATCGTAGAGAAAGCTTTTGGATGCCATGGTTTCAACCCCAAAAGAATACCTTCTTTGAAAGTTGGGGTTTTTGTTGCCTTTTTTGAAATCTTACCGACACCATTTTAAAGCAATTTGTTGACTACATTCATGATTAAAATAGGAAGAAGAATGGTTGTTAATAGTGGGTTAGAGGCAGATGAAGAGTAGTTATGATGGAAGGTGGTTGAAGGAGGTAGAGGAGGTGATTTCCCAACTGATTTGGTGAATTTTTGTTGGACTGGAACGAAATTCGCCTCAAGTATGTAATGTAACGATCTAGCTATTGTAGTTCTGATTTTGTCTCGAATCGATATTCAATCCAACATTTTTTTTCTCAAGTTATGGTTACAAAGGTTGAATTTCAAATATATGATGTGGATTATATGACATGGCTCCCAAATTATAAGGATAAATTAATTATAAAAGCTACATAAGCCTTGCAACCTGGTAAGCTGCTAAATTCAAGCAAAGTGGTTTAGTTGTCAGGTCAAAAAGGAGTTTAGTGGTTTATTGCGCAAAAAAATAGTGACAAAATCGGGAAAATGACTAAGCTTTAATGTGCTACAGTGAAATTTTCCCTAAAATTTATAGATATTTCATCAATAAGAACATAAATAATGATGCAGACTTAAACAAAATCATCACTATAATGTATTATGCAATTTCAATAGATGAAACACAACTACCAATCAAATTTGTGAAAAAGGTGTTTGGTTTAAAGTTAAAGGTGATTGGGGTAATTATGAGTTTGATTATGGTTGTAGTTACATTGGATAGTGATCGGGTGGCCTTCTTTCTATATACGATATATCAATTTTTGTTAAATAACATATATTATGCATGAAGAATCTTATCATTATAATAGATGGATGAGTTTTTCATATATTCAAGTGTTCTATGGTAAATGTTTATGCACCGCAAGGTGAACGAAGTAACTATTGGATTTAGTGTCTAAGCTCATAACTATAATTAGTATGTACTTGACCTGAGAGTAGCATGGTCCATTTGGGTTGGATGTCACCATAACAATTTGTAAGGATGGACTTTTGAGAAGAGGATATTTATGATTTATTAATATATTATAAGTTTTAATATATTAATATGAAATCATATTAATATTTAATTAGTATTGATCAAGAATCAATTTGGAATTAATTTAGTGATCGGAAGAGAATAATTAAATATAAGGGGTTGATTTGGTAAATCAATCATTCTTATGGTGTGGGCTTATGGTTATTTAGGATGGGCTAAACCAATATGGTAGTGCATAGAT